>NC_069789.1:79441748-79744778 GCF_027406575.1 Nycticebus coucang
TAGGGGTCTCTCTGGTCAAAGAAAAAAGGTTGAGGACATTGCTCAATTCTAACATCTTGACGTGGGTAGGAGGAAGCCAGAGAGAAGAAGGGAGATGTCTTTAGGGTTTTTTTTTTTTTTAATTTATTGTTGGGGATTCATTGAGGATACAAGAAACCAGGTTACACTGATTGCATTTGTTAGGATGTCTTTACCTTTTACCTTGGCCTTAGTTTCTCTTTCCATGTCCCAGCCTAGGATTTCCACCTACTCCTGGGCCACTCCTGTCATTTGATCTTGGTGATTCCTTCTTCAGAGTGAAGACTGCTGAGCCCCACTGGTGACTGGGGTCTGTTTGTGGACAGACTGATCTCTCCTTCTGCCAGGACAATAGTCAAACTCTACCTATGTCTGGGGCCAACCTGTCCTTGATTCTCCTGGTTCAAGATGGTTCGGGAGTAATTATGGTTCCAGCCTCATGCTTGCTCAACAAATTGACCCCCCCTCCAATGTAAACATGTCCCCAGGAGTGGTAGCTGGTGCTAGGCGTCAGCTTGTTTGTGTGATATAATAACTGTGACTGGCCACCATAAACCACGTTTTGCACTAATAAATTGCTGCGCTTGTTTTGTGGGGGGTTAGTTTTTATGCTCTTTATCTTGGCCTTGACCCAGAGTTAAATCTCCTATTTAAACATGATAGTCATCCTCCTCCATTATTAATAAATTGCTGTGCTTGTTTTTTGTGTTTTTTTGTTCTCTTTTTTTGTTGTTGTTGTTGCAGTTTGGCCAGGGGTGGGTTCGATCCTGCCACCCTTGGTGTATGGGGCCAGCATCCTACTCACTGAGTCACAGGCACTGCCCATTGCTGTGCTCGTTTTGTGGAGGGTTAGTTTTTATGCTCTTTACCTTGGCCTTGACCCAGGGTTAAATCTCCTATTTAAACGTGATAGTCATCCTTCTCCTTTATTTGTTGCATCTCTGATTTTTGCATTGCTTGTTCAGGGTTTTTTTTTGCAGTTTTTGGCCAGGGCTGGGCTTGAACCTGCCACCTCCAGCATATGGGGCTGGTGCCCTACCCCTTTGAGCCACAGGGGCCACCCTCAGGGTTTTATTATATCTGTGATTTTTATTATAAATATCCTCAAGTCCTTTTTGAAGTGGGCATTGAGAGTCATAAAAATGTAATGGAGCATGGTGCCAGCCTACCTCTGAAGAATCAGTCAGAAATATCCACCATGGAAAGCTCACCTGAGGTCATTTAAAACTCTCCTCTAGGAAGGGGTCATCAGGGTAAAGGAAGTGATATTTAATTTTCTAAAATGATTCATTTACATCACCGTTTAAATGGTCCATTTTTTCAAATGGCACTTGCTCTCATGTATAAAACCAATATGTGCTTTGGAACCATGTCTTAACTCTAAATATGAGAGAGAAAGAAAACAAACAAATAAAAATTAGAAAAATGGCTAGCAAGCTAGTCTTCATGTTCCCACTGAGGAGAAACAACTCCACAGAATGTCAGCAATAATTAGACAAGGCCATCTGTGACCACAGAAGAACAAGACAAAAATAAGGTCATTTCTTAATGAGGACTGAACATGAGGCAAAGACAAAAATCATGTGTCACCACGAAAGTAACCCAACCCCCTCCACCCCCCCTCAACTGACAGGAGGGACTGCCCTTGGCTTACTAGCTCTACTTCCTTCTTCCTGGTAATAATTAAGGCAACAATCATCATATTGCTCTATTTCCCAACAGCACCCAGTTGGGAGCAAACTTCTATTCCTTGGCACCCTTCCCCAATCACCTGACATGACCCAAACTCTGTCTATAAGAAGCTCTCCAATTTCCTCTTATAAGATAGTGTACAATAGTGACAAGAGCTGAGAGTGCTCATTCCTGTGCAGAGGAAAGCTGGGACTTGGTGCAGGCTTGAGCGTGAGTGGCCTCTGCATTTCTCCCTGACTGCATTTAGGGTTACTACTCCTAACTTTATTTCAGTACAGGGGTGTTCCTACTCAGAAGTCTTTATCAAATCATGTTCAGCACAAACTAACATCCACCACTACCTCTAGGCTACCTCCCTGCTCTGAGCTACCAGTGGCTCTCAACTGGACTATCCAATAACCTCCTAACTGCTTTTCCAACTTCTGTCTCTGCTTCCAGCCCCCAAGTTCTTCTCAAGACAGCACTGATAATGATATTCCAAAAGAAAAGAAAATAATAATTCAGATCATGTTATTCCTTTGCTCCTGCTCTCCGATGGCTACCATCACATTTAGTGTAGAAGACAAAGTCCTTATAATAGGCCCTAAGACCCTATGGGACCCAAAACTCCTCTTACTATCTCCCCTCACTCCCTCTGCTCTAGCCCCCTGGACTCCTTGATCACATTAGGCATACGGCTGCCTCAGGGCCTTTGCACTTCTATTCCCTCTGATTACTCTGTTTTGATGAAGACATTTGCATAGCTTGCTTTGACATCCTCAATAGTTGCTCAAATGTCACTTTCTGAATGAAGCCCTCCCTGTCTACTCTGACACCACAATCCTCATCCTAATACTGTCAACTCTCCTTGTTCTACTTTATGTACTTTATCTACTTTCTGTAGATTTTTCACCATAAAACATACTATATAATTTATTAACTTTGTTCATTGTCTACCTTCCATGAGAATAAAGGCAGGCATCTTTCTCTGTGTTGTTCAAGGATGTAGCCCAAATCCTGTTCATAGAACAAGTTGTTAAACCACTTTATGCCTCAGCTTCCTCATCTATAAAATGGGGGGAAATTTTACCTACCTTATGAGAATGAGATTGTATGATTTAATGTATCTAAAGTGGTCAGAATAGCTCCTGGAGCATAGTAAAGAGCCATATAAATGTCTGCTATTAACAGCATCACCATTTAATTGCTGTTATTATTAGCAGCAGGAGAAGACACAGAGGTGGGAAGCAGTGGGACGTGAAGCAGTAGCAGTGACGATGTCCATGCAGGAGAGGGGCACTTGGGGACTGTACCATAACCTGAAGTCGTATGTTGGGTTTTCAACTGTTTATTATCTATTTCTACCTACTAAGACACAAGGTCCATGAACTCCAAGAAGAACTTGAGTGGTAAATCCCTGTTTCCCAAGCCTTTAGAATAGTTACTGGCAATATAGTGGGTGCTCAATAAGTATTAATTGAATAAATAATGGGTTAAGGGTTTTGAACTTTGTCCGGAAAACTATAGTGAGTTGGTGATGCAGGGTGGGACCATAGATGAGAGCCAGGAGGCAAGTCCCCAATTTCTCCAAATCAATAGTGACAAGAGCTGAGAGTGGTCATTCCTGTGCAGAGGAAAGCGGGGGACTTGGTGCAGGGGTGAGTATGAGTGGCTTTCACATAGCGGCCGTGCCTTTCATGGAGAGGGAGAAAATGGGAGGAGGGGCAGAGTTAGTGAGAGATGACCACTTCTTTTTGGGACCTGTGCTAGATGTGTGGGTGTGAAGCTCAGCAGAGAGGCTGGGGTGGGAGGGAGAGGCGTAGGGGTCAGTGGAGGGTAAGTAGTGACAGAGACCCAGGTTGGATGATGTAGCACAGGTGACCATCGTGTGTCCATGCACTGCCTGCTGTTCACAACTCTCTCTAGACTGTGTCTCCCCGCAGACGGGATTTGCTGGAGATGGGAATACTTCCCACTGCAGCATTCTCTACGGTACACAGTTCATTGTGAGGAAAATGCTCTAAAACAGATCTTCCAGAGCAGACAAGAATCTTCAAAACCAAGTTATGGGAGACAATGGAGCCCAACATCGTTAAACCACCTGCCTGAGGTCAGTCGGCTAGACAGCCACAGCACCGGCTGTAGGACCAGGCCTCCAGACTGCGCCTCCAGCAGGCTGCTTTGCTTTGCCTGAGGGCAGTGAGTTAAGCAAGCTCAGATGTTTGACAGGCCTTTTGGGGCGCATTCAGCTTCTGTGAGCCTGCGTCTCATATTTGTTAACTGGGACCATGCCACATGCAACGCATAGTTTGTGGCACACAGAAGGTGCTCCGTTTTTCTTTCCATTCTTTTCTCCCAAGAAGACAGGGGACTTGGGATGACACGGGAAGGATGCAAGTGTGATGGATGCAGCGAGGCACTGAGACCTAAATCGAGGCTGAAAGGCCGAGAGGTGATCCAGTCTGGTCTCCGCAGTCAAAGCCCAGCCTCATTTAGCCAAGAGCCATTCACTCCCCGCCCCTCGCTGCCGGCGTGTGCGAGCTTCCGCCGGAGCTGGGCCGGGGACGCCGGGGTGAGGGCGCGCGGTTCTCACTGGCCTGTTCCCTGCTCGGCCCCGCCCTGCTGATGCCGGAGGCTGGGAGAGAAGACGGCTTCCTGCTGTGAACAGTCTTGCAGGCTCCGCCGCAGACAAAGGAATAACGCAGACGGAGGAGGTTATGAGTTGAGAAGGTAAGATGGGCGGAAGGAAAAGAGCTGACAAAACTGGGGAAGAATTGCGGGGCTTTGGTGTCCGGAGTCGCTGGGGCCTAGAGGCCTTGCGGGTGGAAGGAGAGGCAGGAGACTCTGCTGCTCCACGAGCCTCCCGCCAGAGCGCTTAGCTCCCGGGATCCGCCACAGTCCAGCTTTATTTAGTCAGGCTTCTTGTTTCCATGGCAACTCTGGGGCGAAAAACGATATCGAAAGCGGGTCTTGTTTGTTGCCGTGCTTCGCCCAGACTTCTTGATTCCCTAACTCTGATGTGTTGCTTACTTCCCTTGACTTTCTTTCCTGCCCTGCTCGTTCATACCAGCCCGCCTCACACCGGTTGTAAGTGGGCTGGAATGGTTGGTTCTACAGGGGTTTGGTTCTAAGATTTCAATGCCTGGTGACCATGTTTGTGTTCCACACTGGATTAGACCTATGAAGGTGCAATGAATTCTAATCAGTGAGTTATGGAAACGTCAGAGTGGTGAGATGGCCGAAAAAGGGTGGCTTTGTGAACTGTTTAGCAGAAGCAGTTACCTACTCAGTAACAGTTTGGGGCTGTCTGATGATCGGCTTGAATCTGTAATTCTCTGATCCCACTGAGGACAGTTGGAGTACATTGATTCCTCCCGGTTCCCTATTTGTGTAGTAACTATAGGAACAACGGTGGGCAGAATAGGATTTGTTAAAAAAAATGTTTTCCTCGTGAAGCCGTAAGATCTAATACATACCCTCATAAGAGAAAAATTCAAATCAGTTCAAGGTGGGGCAATTGGGAAAAAGGGGAGGAGAGAGGGGCCTGGGGGTCACAGGGTATGGTACACTTCTTGAGGGTAGGACAATTATAAGAGGTACTTTACCTAACAAATGCAATCAGTGTAACCTAATTCTTTGTACCCTCAATGAACCGCAAACAATAAAAAAATCATATTTCATTAAAAAAAGTTTTCCTAATGGGACATAATTAGCTCTACTATTTATTGAGTGCCAGATAGTCACAACACATCATACTCTAAGGCACTTTACACACATACAGTATTTATTGTTGTCCACATTTGAGCAAACAGAAAATTGAAACAGCAATCTAAAAGTACACATCAGGAAGTAATAACTATTTGAAGTTACACAACCAGGGGCTCAGACTTAGATCTTGCTGAGGTCAGAGTCCAAGTTCTTTCCACTACTGCAGATACTCCTTATGATGGGGTTACACCTTGATATACTTGTGCAAAAATATAGTAAGTTGAAAATGCACTTAATATACCTAGCCTACCAGACTGCATAGCTTAGCCTAACCTATTACATTAGTCTACCCTAGGGCAACTTCATCTAGCACAAAGCTTGTTTTATAATAAAGTGTTTAATATCCCATGTAATTTACCGAATACTGTACTGAAAGTGAAAACCAGAATGCTTGTGTAGTTACTCAAAATGTGGTTTCTACTGAATGTGTATTGCTTTTGTACAATCATAAAGTCAAGAAAATGTAAGTCAAACCGTGGTAAGTTTGGGATCATCTGTATTTGAATAGGGATATACAGTTGTACAAAGAATGTGCCGAGTCAATGAACACAGTGATCAGCCTTCCTGGTAATATAAGACATGCAGATGTACAAAATCCATAAAATACATTTTTCCTATTAAATGAGGGTCTCCCGTTTCCCCAAAGGCTACCTATTTCTGGTAAGAGTACGTTTCTATGATATTGAAAAAATTTTGTTAATATAGGTTGAAAATTCTATATATAATCATATTCTTGACCAGTCTTTCAATTCTTTGAAGTCTATCATAAGATCAATCATAGAGAAACAAGCTAATGTAAGTTGCAACATCATGTACAATTGTTTAAAAATTTTTAACTGAAAAATCTTGTTTAAAACATATTTTTGAAAATAATAGTAATAGGGAAATGAAACAACTGTATCACAGCATATTACACTAAAATGTTTAATGTAATGGATTTAATATCCATTAAAATGTTTAAAAAATATTCCTAATAACATAGGAAATTATTTATAGTATGAAATTAAATGAAAGAAAGCAGGATATAAAGCCCTACAGTATAAACCCAACTATTTTTAAAAGACTATAGAAATATGCTAACGTGTTAAGAGTGGTCATCTCTGGGTAGTGGGACTAGAGAGTAATAATTTTCTTTTGCATTTATATGTATTCATATATTCTATAATAATTTAAAGTTTTATGACAAATAAGTAGATGAACTTAGAAAAAGTTGCCAGTTAAAATTAATTTCTCTGATTCCAATGTTTTTATCCCTGGTAATTCTTTCTGACTCCAGGTGGAATGTCAGAAGACAGAACCTGGTTCCTCCTCGTACCACTGATCCATAGCCAGATAATTCCAATTTATGCTCCAAGCCTCTTTGATTAGGTTCCAAGGAGATAGTGTTTATTTTCTTAAGGAAAAGGCAAACCATCATGGAGACCAAGAGTCATAATAATGCCCAGGAGAGACCCATGTCCTCCAACAGTAGGCCAACTACTGTGGAAGACAATCATTTGTTGATCAAAGCTGTTAGAAAAGGAGATGTCAAACTGGTCCAGCAGTTGCTGGAAAGAGGAGCTGATGTCAATTTCCAGGAAGAGGAAGGGGGCTGGACACCTCTGCATAACGCAGTACAAATTAACAGGGAAGACATCGTGGACCTGCTGCTGGGTCATGGTGCTGACCCTTGCCTGAGGAAGAACAATGGGGCCACTCCCTTCATCATCGCAGCGATCGTGGGAAATGTGAAGCTGCTTGAACTTTTCCTTTCTAAAGGAGCAGACGTCGATGAGTGTGATTTTCATGGCTTCACGGCTTTCATGGAAGCCGCTGAGTACGGTATGGTTGAAGCCTTGAGATTCCTTCACGGGAGTGGTGCAGAGGTAAATCTGCGTAGAAAGACAAAGAAGGATCAAGAGCGGCTTGGGAAAGGAGGGGCCACGGCGCTCATGGACGCTGCTGAACAAGGCCACGTAGATATTGTGAGGATTCTTTTGGATGAGATGGGGGCAGATGTCAACGCCCGAGACAATATGGGCAGAAATGCCTTGATCCGAGCGCTTATGAACCCTCGGGATAGGAACGTGGAGGCTATTACCCGCCTGCTGCTGGACCATGGTGTTGATGTTAATGTGAGGGGAGACAAAGGGAAGACACCCCTGATCCTGGCAGTGGAAAAGAGTAACTTGGGTGTGGTAAAGATGCTTCTGCAGCAAGAGCACATAGAGATTGATGACACAGACAGCGAAGGCAAAACCGCGCTGCTGGTGGCTGTTGAACTCAAACTGAGTGAAATCGCCCAGTTGCTGTGTAACAAAGGAGCCAGCACAGATTGCGGGGATCTTGTCATGATGGCCAGGAGGAATTATGACGTTTCCCTCGTAGAGTTTCTTCTCGCTCACGGAGCTAGCGAACATTTTCACCCTCCCGCTGAAGACTGGAAGCCTCAGAGTTCACGCTGGAGCACAGCTCTGAAAAATCTCCACAGAATATACCGCCCTAAGATTGGCAAACTCAAGATCTTTATATTTGATGAAAAATATAAAATCGCAGACACTTCTGAAGGGGGCATCTACCTGGGGATTTACGAGGAGCAAGAGGTGGCTGTGAAGACATTCTGTGAGGGCAGCACGCGTGCACAAAAGGAAGTCTCCTGTCTGCAGAGCAGCCGAGAGAACAGTCACTTGGTGTCATTCTACGGGAGTGAAAGCCACAGGGGCTGCTTGTACGTGTGTGTCACCCTCTGTGAACAGACTCTGGAAGCGTGCTTGGATGTGCACAGAAAGGAAGCTGTGGAAGTTAAGGAAGATGAGTTTGCCCGAAATGTCCTCCTGTCTATATTTAAGGCTGTTCGAGAACTACACTCATCATGTGGGTACACTCACCAGGATCTGCAGCCACAAAACATCTTACTAGGTGAGTTCCAGATCCCCAGTTCTCCCTTAGAAATGGTAGGGTCTTGGTTTGCAAAAGGAAAACTTCTCATTTGCAAAAGGAAAAGCCTAAAGTAAACGTGGATTATTCAATTTTAGGATTATTACACCAAATTCGTAAGTACAGTGTGGTCTCTCCTGCTACCCCTTATAACTGGGTTCCCTTAGTCCTCATGAAGGTGGGTGCACATGGACTAACCAGGCTAGCCTTTTATGCCCCTTAGCAAAGTAACAATATGCAGGTATGTCTTAGATGAATCCAGCTCCAGAAGTTGGAATTCCTAAAGTAATCAGCAAAGCAGAGAATCTTCCAAGTGAGTTCCTTCAGACAAGGTGGCAGTAACTATGAAACTTAATGGTAAGACTGAGGTTAAAATTAAAGATGTCAGAATAGCCGGGCATTGTGGCGGGCGCCTGTAGTCCCAGCTACTCGGGAGGCTGAGGCAGGAGAATCGCTTAGGCCCAGGAGTTGGAGGTTGCTGTGAGCTGTGTGAGGCCACGGCACTCTACCGAGGGCCATAAAGTGAGACTCTGTCTCTACAAAAAAAATAAAATAAAAAAAATATAAAGATGTCAGGATGAGCTAGGACCCAGTGAAGTTGCAGACTCCATGGCAGAACAAGTCAGAATCCACTGGTCCAAGCCAGAAACAAAGTAAATGAAAACGACATTAAAGGGAATAAGCAGAGCTGAGTGTAAAGCCCCCAGGAGGCAGTATGGTGGAGTAGAACGAGGCAGGACTTCAGCCTTGACTAGGGTGGCTTAAAGCCTAGTCTCACCACTTTGTAACCCCAAACAAACCACTCCATTCTGTGAGCCTCAGTTTCCTCATTTGAGACTGATAATACTGCCTTCATAAAGTTTTTATGAGGTCTAAATGCAATGTATCAAGTAGAGATGTCACCTGGTATATCATAGGTGCTCAAGAAAGGCCAAGTGTTTGTTTAAAGATCTAAGCAGAGTAGATACCTGATCCATAGACATGCAGTGAAAATTTAAGTTTGGTGCAAGTATTGAGAGATAGAGAATAGTATTCACGGTCTTGGAAGAGAGAAGCAGATATATGTAAGAACTGGGCCTTTAGTTTGAGGACAGGCACTGATGACATTCCTTCCTGGTTTTTAGCAGCTTTACTAGGGAGATTGGCCAAGGCCAGAAGGTATGTGTAGTTCCATAAGGTAAAGCAGAATATTTAAGATTCAGCCAAGGGCGAAGTCCCTCCCCAGTTCTATCGATCTTGATCCCAGTGTCCATCAGATTGGAATTCTCCAGGCTTCTTTCTGCCTCAGGAATTCCTATCTGAATGAAATGCTTTCTCCCCTCCCCTCTCTTTTCTACCCCAATTCTACTCATGTTCTCAGTCTGTGTCTCTTCCTTAGGGAATGCCCTTCACCCTCACCACTAGCTATGTTGTTCCTATAACACACTTTCAGAACATCCTGGGCTTTTTGTCAGCATTTATAAAATTGTGATGAATTTTACATTTATCCGTGTGATTACTAATTACTTGTTTAATATCTATCTCCTTGCCCAGAATCTCCTGGACTGTGTTCTCCCTTCTTCACCTGTCATTTTATCACTCAGTAAAAGCTTATTGAAAAACCTAATGGGTTCATTTTTATCAGACTCTGGTTTCCCACACAACTTTGATGTCTAAGTTGAGAATCAAAGAGGTTCTAGAAGCACAGAATTGGTCACTGCCCTATTTGGTGTTACCCAGCCTTCCTTCTCAGACTCCTTTAAGCCAGAAGCCGGGGACCGCCTCTCAGAAGACAATTGCTGACCTTTCTCCCTGTCCCTGAACCCTCTCATCCATTCATCCCTTTTCTGAGGACTCAGTGACTTCATTCAAGGGGAAAAGATTCTGGAGTGGACAGGGAAGCAGTGACTCATTTACAAGTATTTCATTGATCCATGATCACTGTTTCAAGTGTCATAGTGGGCTGTGACTGGTTCTCTTGATGTAGTGGACAGCCTTGGATTTTGAACCTTGTTGGTTAGTTGTTCTTTAGCCATAGGGTGTAACCTGAACTCCCACCAGCAGCTCTGTTACCCATCTGTGCTGTTTTCCCTAGGAACTACATGAATGAGGTGCTAGTTAAATTAAGCCTCCTTTCTTCCTCCCCCTGGCCTGGAAAACATAAAATAAAAAGTGCTGCTTTTGGCAGATACTTGATAGATCAAATAAAACAGTGCACGTGATAGTGTTTTGAGGAATAAATAGCAATACAGATATAAGATTTTTTATTACCTTCCTCAGAGGTAATGGATTGCTACATGTTTATTTAAATCAACCGACTCTCACATCATGGAGAATGATATTTTCAATGGACTTCTACAAACTATCCCTTAGATTCTAAGAATGCTGTTCGGCTGGCAGACTTTGATAAGAGCATCAAATGGGTTGGAG
Organism: Nycticebus coucang; assembly: GCF_027406575.1. Lineage (NCBI taxonomy): Eukaryota > Metazoa > Chordata > Mammalia > Primates > Lorisidae > Nycticebus > Nycticebus coucang. Next base: position 79,452,531 of record NC_069789.1, read on the forward strand.
ATCCACAGGAAATCAGGAGAGATCTAGAGGTAATTTCTACAATCCAGCTTACCTTTTCTTTGTTCTGCTGCTTTACTTGCTCATTGCCTTCTTTCCTATGGCCAATGAGAGGATGTCCCTATGTTTTTGTTTCGTTTTGTTTTTTGAGACAAAGTCTCACTATGTCACCCTCAGTAGAGTGCTGTGGCATCACAGCTCACAGCAACCTCCAACTTTTGGGCTCAAGCAGTTCTCTTGCCTCAGCCTCCCTGGCAGCTGGGACCACAGGTGCCCACTACAATGCCTGGCTATGTTCGTTGTTGTTTTTTGTTTGTTTAGCAAGACCAGGCCATGTTCAAACCCACCAGCTCAGGTGCATGCTGGCACCCTCACCACTTTGCTGTGGGTGCTGAGCAAGATGTCCCTATGTTAACCAGGAAGAAAAGAACTTTCAAGGCTTTGCCCTGTCTTGCTCACTGTCTTTACTTCCCTGCAGACCGTGCATTTCCTTGGGCTTCTCCCTCAGCAGAGGTTTGAAGATGACGGCCTGCGTCAGTGTGGAGGCAGTGGTCGTTGTGGCGTCTTTCTGTTTCTTTGGATCTCTGTCTTCCTCTGCTAGCTAAATAAGTAAATAAATTGAGCATGCCACATCACTTCTGCAAATAACTTCCAGAATATACTTTGAAGTATCTCCAGAATACAACCAGGAGTTATTTTTCTGCCTCAGAACACAGTAAATGAGATTTCTTTTCCACTCCTTTCAAACTTGAGAGCTAAGCTCTGAAGAAGGCCAGATACTGAGGGCCTCTGAGAACACTTGGGAGGGATGGGGTCAATCCCGTCTTGAAAGAGCCTATGCTTGGCCCAAACCATTGAGACCCTGAAATAGCTGTTGCTCCTGAGAAAACATGGAGACTGGCCTCTGCAGAGCAGAACTCCCAGGCTGACCACGACTGTCCTGGAGAGGTCCACAGTGTGCTGAACTTTAAACCTAATGGGCAAGGATTCTCCATCCATGGTGGCCAGCCTCTTGGTATGGTGGCTCCAGATTTTGCTTTTCCTCTTTTTCTGCCTTTCCTTCCTGCCATGGCCCAGCTCCTATGGCCCAAACTGTTGAGACCCTGAAACTGTGCCCCCCACCTGGCTTGGCCTGGTTGCTTTATCTGCTGCCTGACATAGCCCCAGACCCAAAGCCCCAGTTCCCAGACAAGCTGGGTACTCTCCTTGTTTAAGCCATTCTCCTTTTCCTCAATTTATCTATATGCTACCCATACATTTTAGGCTCTTTTCCTTTCTGGCCCAGAATTATCTTTTTCTCTTTGTAAATCTAAATCGCATGGACCGTACACTGCCTCCAAGAGTTATCCATGCACAAATTTGAGTCTTCTCTTTCTAACAAGCCTGCAGACTCCCTGAAATCCCTCTTGTCTTCCGTTTGCTTCTATTCTGCACCACACCTTCCAAGAGTATCCAAATAAACAAATAATTCATAAGAATCTCTGGCTTCATTTGTGGGTTTTGTGCAGGTCCTTGGACGGCTGGTCCTGTATGTGGTCAAGAAGGAAGACATCTCGTTTGAGAAGCTAAAGGCTCAAAGTAATGAAGAAGTGGTTTTACTTTCTCCAGATGAGGAAACAAAAGACCTCATTCACCATCTGTTCCACCCTGGGGAAAATGTGAGGGACTGTCTCAGTGACTTGCTGGGTCATCCTTTCTTTTGGTCTTGGGAGAGGTAAGTAAAACTTGATTAAATATCACAGGGGATGGAGAGGGTAAGCTAACACAAGCTAGAGTTGGGGGTGGGAATCATCAGACCCAGCTTGCCTCTCGGCTGGACATTCACTGGCTGTGTATCCTTGGAGAGGTGACTTAACCTCTTTGGATTCTGGTTTCCTCTTCCAAAGAATGTGAAAAGGGGAGAAAAGATGCTTACTTCTCCCATCATGCAGAATTTGTGAAGACATCGTTGACGACTTTCATTAAAAATCAAAATCTAGGTTCGGCGCCTGTGGCTTAAGCGGCTAAGGAGCCAGCCACATACACCTGAGCTGGCGGGTTTGAATCCAGCCCAGGCCTGCCAAACAACAATGACAACTGCAACCAAAAAATAGCCGGGCGTTGTGGCGGGCGCCTATAGTCCCAGCTACTTGGGAAGTGGAGGCAGGAGACTCACTTGAGCCCAGGAGTTGGAGGTTGCTGTGAGCTGTGATGCCATAGCACTCTACCCAGGGTGACAGCTTGAGGCTCTGTCTCAAAAATAAATAAATAAATAAATAAAATAAAAATCTAATAGTTTTCCATTTCAGGAAAGAGTGGGAAGGATGAAATGATCACGATAATTCTGTCATCCTCAGCCGCTATAGGACACTTAGGAATGTGGGAAATGAATCGGACATCAAAATGCGAAAGTCTGAAAGTGAGATCCTCAAATTACTGGAACCTGGAGCATCTGAACATCCCCATAGTTTTGCCAAGTGGACTAAAAAGGTATGAACAGTTCCTGTGGTCTAGGAGTTATTTCAGGAATAAGAATCTGTGCAATGTTTTATGTGAGCTTTTCTAACTTATTTTATATTGTTGCCCATGCAAGGACTGAAAAAGTGATTTCCTTTCCCTCCCTCCCTCCCTGGCCCGGGCCCTCTTGCCTCTTGACAGGTCTCTGTGGCCTCTTTCTGGGGCTGGATCCTCCCTCTCTCCCTGAGACCCACAGTAAACTCTTATTTGCTTTGTCCTTAGGCAGAATAGACCCTGATAGATTGTTATTCGGACTCTCCCTTAGGATGACCTTGTCCCAGCCCATGAGCCTTTCCCACAAACCTGGCTGATCATTCTGTTACCATTATGACAAGAGCTCAATGGAGCTTCACCTCTGGGAGGTGCTCCACCATGAGGCGTTTCGGTCCACTGCCCATAAATGACCCAACTCTGAGGATCCACGTACAAATCTTCAGAAAACAGACTACAAGAAAAGGTGTTCTTTCAAATTCCCCCTCTTCTAACTTGAACTAAATACAGCATAGTGAGATGCTACACAATCACCATTTCAATCTGGTCACCATTATCAGAACTTTCATTATTGTTAATTAACCAATATCTATCAAATACCAGGCCCTGAACATACAAAGCAGAATGTAGCCTAGTCCCTGTGGGGCAGGGAACCCCACAGAAATGATGCTATGTGATGCTTGCTGGGCCCCCCCAGGGACACATGCAAAGTACTGTGGGAGAATCCAAAATCTTCAGTGTCTTTGACTGAAACCAACAGCTCCTCTATGCTAGGCCTGACCTGGGACTCTGCTTCTCTCATACCTCTTTGTTCCCAGTTTTTGTTTTGCTTTCCGCCCTTCATTTGCCTCTAGACCATACATCATACTTGTAACTGCTGACTTAAGGTCCATTTTCCTCGCTAGCTTTTAAGTTCCATGAGAACAGAGACAGCCCGTCACCCTGCCTGTTACTGCATCCCTCACATAGAGCGGGCAGCCGCTTTTCTAGATAAATGTCTATAAAATCTCAGCTAAAACTTAAATTTGTAGAAATAGAGAAATTTGAAATCATAGCAGATGACAGTGGTAGCTAACTGTTATGTAGTGCTTGACTACATGGCAGTCACAGTTCTTAGGACTTTATGTGAGTTACCACATTTAATCCTTATAACAGCCTTCTAGACAATAATCTAATTTCACAGATAGGCAAACTGAAGCACAAATAATTTTTCCAATTGCACAGAGCCGGTAAGGGGTGCAACAGGTTTGAACCTGGGAAGAATGGCTGCAGATGCTATGTGCTTAAGCCACTCCACTGCACAAAGCTACGATGGCATCCAGTCCACCAGCTTATTCAATTGTTGAGGCGACTGAGGCTCAGAGATGGTACCCAGATTACCCATCGCTGGACAACCAGAGATTGACAGAGCTGGGAGGAAAAAAAACCTTCTGTTTTCCAATTCATTGGTTCTTTCCCCTAAATATTGACTTACATTGAATTTTGGTTGACATCAAGTTTTACCATTTATTTGCCATTTTAGGTTTTTCCTGTTGATTTCAGTGACTTGCTCATTTTCACAGTCACACAATTAGTTTTGTCAACCCAGGTCTAGAGTTCACGCTTTCCTTGTCTATGACCACATTTGTTCTCAGCTTGTGCCACACTGAGCACAGACCCGCCCGGCAGTTCTCACGTGTGCTCTGCACACAGTGCACCAGGAAAGTGGCAGCAGTGTCATCACAAGTGTTGGTCTAGTCACCAGCTATGCTTCCTAAGTGAGCCCTGGCTTCATGGTTGTTGCATCCTGGTGTCTTAGCCCAAACTCTTTCTAAACATGAGAGCTATCTACAGGAGTGACCAGCATAGGGAAAGAGGAAGGCCTTAATATGAAAGAAGTTACCCTGGGACACCCAGAGGCAAGGAGAAACAAGTAACCTCTTGGAAATATACTTTAAAAAAACAAAACAAACAAACAAAAGCAACCACACTCATTTTGGCAGTGGCTGGTAGACCTGGTTTTAATCTGAACAACCATCTCTAAGGAAGACATGTGATCAAGCATGAACTTGGAAGGGTGGCCACAGGATAAAAATACAACGAGCACATTTTCTAGTAGTCCAAAGACTTTTTTAAAACCATATTTTAATATCTTTAATTTTTCATGAAAACCATTTACTTGGGAAATAGACACATACATTTACAGTTACTTGCGCTTCCACATCCAGACACAATTATAATTAGCATTTTGGTATATGTTTAATTCTATTCTTTCTCTCTATGAATTTGCTTTATTAATTAGTAGTAATTGTACATGTAGCATATATTCAAATTTATGTTTCTGCCTTTTGGAATTTACATTCCATCAGGGCTTATTTTGTGTTGCTACCGTATTTTTGTGTTATGCTTTGTTTTTCAGATTGAGAAATGTGTTATGAAAAAAATGAATGAGTTCTATGCGGAGACTGGAAATTTCTACCGTAATACTGTGGGTGATCTGCTAAAGTTCATTAGGAATATAGGAGAACACATTGATGAAAAAAGGAACAAAAAGTAAGTATTGTTTCATTTCTATATATCAGATGTGAAATGAGAATGATTAGAAATTCCAATTCTAAAATTATGTCTGCTATGGAAAGAAGAAAATTTATGTATGTATTTATTTATTTATTTTGGACTGAGAATGAGTGTCATCTTTTGGATCCAGTAATTATTTGAACAAAATCTCTCCGATTTATAGGTCCAAATCAAAGTATGGAAAAAATTAAGATATGACAGCTGAGCTTACATTCACTTTACAGCTCTCACTTTACAAATAAGGAAATGGGCTCAAAATAGGTTAGCAGACAAGGATGAGGGCAAGAACCTAAGGTTCCTGACTCCCCAGTTAATTCCACAAGTTAATACAGCAGAATACAACTATCTTTCCTGATAACCTCTATGATCCACCCATGAATTTAATTAACATCTGATTTGGCTAACAAAGTTTATGAAACTGGCCTGAATCTTTTCTTCTAAGAAAGTTTATTTTGATGAAAGAAAAGTAATTCCTCTCCTCTATTTAGAAAAGGGGCCTTGAATGATGCCCCATGATCATATCAATGTACACAGCTATGATTTAATAAAAAAAAAAAAAAAAAAAAAGGGCGGCGCCTGTGGCTCAGTGAGTAGGGCGCCGGCCCCATATGCAGAAAGTGGCGGATTCAAACCCAGCCCCGGCCAAACTGCAACAAAAAAAATAGCCGGCGTTGTGTTGTGGCGGGCGCCTGTAGTCCCAGCTGCTCGGGAGGCTGAGGCAAGAGAATCGCGTAAGCCCAAGAGTTAGAGGTTGCTGTGAGCCATGTGACGCCACGGCACTCTACCCGAGGGCCGTACGGTGAGACTCTGTCTCTACCGAAAAAAAATAAAAAAAAAATAAAAGGGGCCTTAAAATTAAGAATGGATGTGTCCAGCAGGCTCTCATCTTTCTTTTTAATTTTTGCTAGAAAAAAACATAAAACGAATTGAATTGAAGCTAGTGACTTCTTTGATGCCTGTGTAAAACAAATGTAGCATTACAAAAGTCTAAAAATAGTCCCAAGTTAGTTAAATTAGCTTTTGCTGCCAAAAATGGCAGAGGCAAACTCACCAAAAAAACCTTACAGTTTAGGGCTTTTCTGGATTTTGGAATTGTACATAGGAATTTATGACGGTGTTGTATTAATTTCTTTTTATGAATAAGAAACCTGAAGTTCAAAAAGATTAAATGGCCAAAGGTTGCACAATTAGTTTACCTGAATTTAGGAACTGAGTCAGGAGATAAATCTTGCTATGTCAGATTCCAAAGATTCCATGAGATTTTTACTCATTCTGCTCTAGAAATCAAGAGGGCACAGAGATCTTTGGGACTGGGTGGGTGCTGTGAAAGGGGGAAGAAGATTTGAGACTAGAGCGCCAAACTGTTTGTGTTCCCTTTCAGGATAAAGCCAATAATTGGAGACCCTTCCTGGTATTTTCAGAATAAATTTCCAGATCTGGTGGTCTATATCTATACAAAACTACAGAACACAGAATACAAGAAGCATTTCCCTGAAACCCAAAGTCCAAACAAGCCTCAGTGTGACGGAGATGGCAGGGCCAGCGGGCTGGCCACTGCCACGTGCTAAGTCCTCTAAGTTCAGGGAGCCACTTACTAGCTGAGGAGGCCTTGCTTGGCAGCTAGTAACTCTCTGGGCCTCTTTTTTTGCAGTTTTTGGCTGGGGCTGGGTTTGAACCCACCACCTCTGGTATCTGGGGCCAGTGCCCTACTCCTTGGAGCCACAGGCACCACCCATAATCGTTTTAATAAACACATTTTTCTTTTCTTTTCTTTGTTTTTTGGAGACAGATTGTCACTGTTGCCCTCGGTAGAGTGCTGTGGTGTCACAGCTCACAGCAACCTCCAGCTCTTGGGCTTAGGTGATTCTCTTGCCTCAGCCTCCAAAGTAGCTGAGACTAGAGGCGCCCACCACAATGCCCAGCTATTTTTTTGTTGCAGTTTGGCCATGACTGGGTTTGAACATGCCACCCTCGGTACATGGGGCTGGTGCCCTACTCTCTGGGCCTCTTAATTTAACCTGGTTGCTTATGAAGGATGAGTTGGGTAGCTGATGTGCCAGTCCTTGGCAGAGTGCCTGCTACATGTCTCTAACAAAAGGAGTATATACCCAGATGACACCAGTCAATTTTACTGGGAAAAGCTTATGTGCAGGAAGTGGGAAGCCATTCTGCTAAGATTCTTCTTGTCAATTGCACCACAGGAGTGAGTGTCTAGGCCCCTAATGCTGAGTGTTTCATAGTTACCTCATTTAATTCTCCCAGTGAGCTTGCAAAACAGGGTTTATCATCCCCTATTAACAACTGAGGAACCTGAGACTCAGACAGTTTGAGCTACCGGCCCAAATCATGCAACTTGTACAGAGCACTGTATAAATAGACATGGTGTTATTGTTACCTCTCACGTGGGCACCTTGGAACTTCATTAGCAACCCAGAGAAATTCTGGATGGAATCCAAAAGGGGTATGCCAAAGGAGCCTTTGCCTAGAAGGCTTATTCATTCATTCAATATTTATTGAGCACTTAGTTGCATGAATTTCATTCCTTCTAGAACCACTGGCACTACTTTTCCATGATCTTAAGGCAGTAGTTCTTAAATGACAATCTGTGAGGCATTCTCAATAAAGCTTTGAATCATCACATTCAGTCTGACTTTCTTTGAGTGACATTTCCACTTTAGAGAGTAGTATTAATAATATATACAATGGAAAATACTCAATAAGTAATTCCTGGGTAGTTTTCAAGAAAGGACGTCCTGCTCCCTAAAAGTGGGGAAAGGAGCTATTTTGGGGCCTCATTCTGGAACAATGTGGGCCCTGGGTTTCTTTGTAGACAGAGAAGGAAGGTACTGATCATTTCCCCCTCTGCTTGAATTCTCTGAGAGTTTCTGTTGACATTCCATAAGTATTTCTCATTCAGTTGTCATTACCACAGACATTTTATTGAGCAGGTAGCTCATCTGAGGTACTGTGTCAGGCAAGGTGACTCTGTACCGGGGCTTGCCAAGTGTAAGTGGCAGTTACACAGAGAAGAGAGGAGGTTGCCCACTCCTAATGTACTGGACGGGCAACACAGGTGAGATGATGATAGTAAAAGTAATAACACTACTATTTACGGAGCACCTACTGTTTTTTAGCACCTAACTAGCTTTTCCATATGGCATCCAGCAATGTCCATGGTGCTATAAGATGTGGTTGTTCCCATTTTGTAGAAGAGGCAGCTAAGTCCTAGATCGGATTGGTAAATTCCCCAAGTTCGCACAGGTAGTAAGCAGAAGAGCCGGGATGTAAACCCAGATTAGTGAGTCATACTGTTGGGTGTGGTCTGTCTCTAGTTCTTGAAACTGTCTTTAGCATCCTCAATTCTGCCCTCACCTGCTTTTCTTCCCATTGGTTGCTTCTCTGCAATGTCCTTTGTCAGTGCCTTCTCAGCCCAGCCACTAAAAACTGAATGCCCCTAGACTAATCCTCAAGCAATTCTCTCTTTTCTCCTTCTCCCCAGTTGGTCTCTTTGAATCCCAAGACTAATTTCACCATAAATAGGCAGAGGATACCCAGATTGTGAAAGTTAGCATCCAACTAATTGCCTCCAAATTATCAGTGTTGTTTGATTTTTTTCATACACTTCCATCCAGTCTATTTACAAGTCCTGCCGGTTCTGCCGCCAAAACAGATCCGAGATCACGTCACAACCCTTCTTCTCCACTGCCTGGCTCAACCCACCATGGTTTCTCATTTGGAGCGAAACATTGGCCTCATCACTGACTCTTGTACTTCCGTACTTGTCCTCCCCAAATTAATCCTCTATAAAAAATGTGAATCAGATCAGGGCACTGACTTCCCTGCTTAAGGTCCTCCAATGGCTTCTCATTGCAGTGAGGGGAAAATCTAAACTGTTTACCGTCACGTACATGAACTGGCCAAGTCCACAACTACATTGCCTTTCGCTTGCCTGTCTTGCAGGCTTAACCTCCATCCACACGGCCTCATCTGTGTTCAAGAGTGCCAAGACCGCTGCCTTCTCAGGGCCACAGGCCTTGCCATTCCTCTGCCTGGAGTGTCGTCCTGCCAGATTTGGTGTGCTAGTTCCTTCGCATCTTCTAGGCCTCAGCTGCATCCTTCCTTCCTTTATCCAAAGTTGTTCCCAACTCTGATTTTTTTAACATCATAGCAGCAATCGCTATCTGAAATTATCAAATTGACTTGTTCATGTGTTTTTAAAAAGCTTATCCCTTACCATGATGAGAACACAAGTTCCATGACAGCAATCATGCTATCTGTCTTATTCACCCTCATATCCAATCTAGCGAAGGGTCTGGAACAAAGCACGTTTCAACTAATATTTATTGAGTGGAGAAACAAATACTTTTGAGGTTGCAGCGTGTCGCTGAATCATAATTATCTAGTTATAAGCCAGTGTCTTTCTTTAAAATGTGAGCATCTTAAAGGTCACGAGTTTTTTTGTTAATTCCTTGTGTTCGTCGCAGAATAGGTGTTCAAGGGAATCTGTTGCATTAATTTAGTTGATTACTCCTTACTATGGAACTCTGGCCTAGTAACGTGGGTCTCTCAAAGAACAAAGAGCTTTAAGGATCTCTTTAAAAATATTTGAAAGTCGGCATTCCAGGCCTCAAGTCAGGTGGTAGGAAGGGATATTTGGATACTTTCTGGTATTCCTCATATCACTTTATGTAGGCATTTACCCGTAAAAGTAGCGGCTCTCAGGTCCTTCCTGCTCCCTGGTCTGTGGAGCATCCAAGAAGCCCTGTGGCCAGGCTCGTGAACTCAGAGTCAGTAGTTCTTCCCCCCAGCCCAAATCTCACCTAAGTTTCAGTTTTCAGAATACATTGTTTTGGTCTGGTGCCACTGTGCTCTTGTTTGAGGCAAATCTCTACTCCATGTGCCTCATTCAGCAGCAGGTAGCATATTTGCACCTGTCTCTCCAACCAGCCTGGAAGGGCAGAGGTCACATCCCAGTGACTCACATGGTATCCAGCATGTTATAAGTGCATAGAACACATTTCTTGAATTCACTGGAATTGAGTGGAACTTTCAAATTGGATTTTTGGTGGGTTTCTGCTGGAGCTGCAGCCTGGGAGAGAGGTAAATCTTAGAGCTGAGCCCTAAGGCAGCTCTCCTCTTCCCCACCCTGGTCTCTTTAGGATGCAGTGGGGTCTGAAGATGCTCTGGATAAAGGACAGCAGAACCTCTCCCTCTGGAAGAGAGCCTGATATTTACTCCCCGCCCCCCATGATATTTTCTCTCAGGATTGCCTAAGTGCCCTGGCACATACCACACACTCGATTTTACTTGTTGCTGTTCCTAATTGCTGTGTATACTGACTGTGTCCCTCCCAAATTCATACACTGAAGGCCTAGCCCCGAATATGGTAGTATTTGGAGACAGGGCTTTTGGGAAATAATTAGAGTTAGATGAAGGAAGTTATGAGGGTGGACCCACATGATGGCATTCACGACCTTGAAAGGAAAGGAGTGAGGAGAGAGAGGGCTCTTTTTTCTCTCTCACTGCCACATGGTCACATGGTGAGAAGGAGGACATCTGCAAGCCACCAAGAGAGTCCCACCAGGAGCCAAATGGTCCAAACTGGTAAGACAATCACCTGGCGTATGTTCAGCTGCAACAAGTGTTTATGCTCTTCCTCTTGTTTGTCATGGAAACAGAAATGCTAAAAAAAAAACTGGTGCAAACTCTTATCTCCTCCACAGCACTTTTCTTTCTTTTTTTTTCTGAGATAAGATCTCACTTTGTCACCTTTGGTAGGATGCCCTGGCATCATAGCTCACAGCAACTTCAAACTCTTGGGCTCACAAAATCCTCTTGCCTCAGCCTCCTAAGTAGCTGGGACTACAGGCACCCACCACAACCCCCGGTTATTTTTAGAGATGGAGTTTTGCTCTAGCTCAGGCTGATCTCTGACTCCTGAGCTCAGGCAATACACCTGCCTCAGCCTCAGAGTGCCAGGATTACGGGTGTGAGCTACCAGCCTGGCCCTCCACAGTGCTTTTCATTGATGAATCTTCTAACTGCTTTATGATCTGTTTGCTTAGACTAAGGTCAAAAGATGGTGCTGTCAACAGGGAGAAGTGAGTAGGGGAAAAACAGGAGAACTGGATTTTTTTTAGGCTCTAAACGTTAACAAGATTAGATGTTAATAATATTTACTTTTTATTATTTTTAAGGAATCAAATACAGTAACATTACTGTTAGCCACTAATACTGGCCTATAAACATTTAACACAAGACCCACATCACAAAATATCAAAGCTGCAGGTACTGGCGTGGATGTGGAGAGACGGGAACACTTTTACACTGCTGGTGGGACTGCAAACTAATACAATCTTCTATTTGAAAGGAAGTATGGAGAATCCTCAAAGAACTCAAACTAGACCTCCCATTTGATCCTGAAGTCCCATTACTGGGCATCTACCCAGAAGAAAAAAATCCTTTAGTCTTAAGGACATTTGTATTAGACTGTTTACTGCTGCTAAACTTATAGTTGCCAAATTGTGGAAACAACCTAAATGCCCACCAACCCAGGAATGGATTAACAAGCTGTAATATCTATCTATCATGGAATACTATTCAGCCACAAAAAGATGGTAACTTTACGTCTTTTGTATTAACCTGGATGGAGTTGAAACACATTCTTCAAGAATGGAGAAGCAAGAATCCAATCTACTCAATTCTGATATGAGGACAATTGATGACCTAGTACACGGTGGGGGTGGGGAAAGGGGCGTGAAGAGAGGGAAAGTGTGGCACACCTCTTGGGTATGGGACACAATTATAAGAGAAAAAAATTAAAAATAAAAAAAATTGTAAGAGGGACTTTAACAAATGCAAGCAGTGTAACCTGGTTCTTTGTACCCTCAATGAAACTCCAATGATTAAAAAAAAAATTAACACAAGAATCTTGAAGCAATTTGATGTCTACCAAAGGGGTGAACCCAAAGAAAATTTCATTCTTTTTGACTGCTGAGAATTCTCTCTTTTCTTTGAGAATTAGGTTTTTAATATATATGTGTATATAATATCTATATATTATATATATAACATATATTACATCTGTATTATATATATTTTTTAAACTGAAATAATCAAGTAGGATTTTGTTTAGCTGTTTTAATAGACCAAATGACAGTGATTCAAAGAAAGTAGTAGGTTTCTTTTTTTCTTTTTTTGAGACAGTCTCACTATGTCACCCTTGGTAGAGTGTGGTGGTGTCACAGCTCACAGCAACCTCAAACTCTTGGGCTTAAGCGATCCTCTTGCCTCAGCCTCCCAAGTAGCTGGGACTACAGGCGCCTGCCACAATGCCTGGCTATTTTTTGTTGTTGTTGTCGTTGCTGTTGTTGTTTAGCAGGCCTGGGCTGGGTTTGAATCCGCCAGCCTCAGTGTATGTGGCTGGTGCCCTAACCACTGAGCTACAGGCGCTGAGTAGAAGGTTTCTATTTCTTTCATGTTAAAGCCTCAATAGTTTAGTAGTCCAGGAAGTAAATAAAACATTATACCCCAAGAGTTATCTAGAAAACAGTGTTTTTCCACCCTAGGTGTTTAAAGTACTAGAGATACTGCAGTGAACAAACAGATCAAAATCCCCATTCTCATGAGAGCTGGGCTAGGGCAGAGGTAGGGTGGGGCAGAAATAAACATCCACAGAGTCATGTAGCATGCCAGAAGGTGATAATAACCGGGAAGAAAGGTAGGCAGAGTAAGGCGTAGATAGTCGGGGAAGGGCGATTAAATTTCAGTATGGTGGCCTGGTGGATCTCATCAAGAGGGAGCCAAGTAAGCAAAAACGAAAAGGAAACAAGAGAGTCAGCTCCAGAGATATTTGAGGGAAAGCAAGCAGCGGGCATAGGCAGTGCAAAGGCCCTAGGGCAGGTTCATGCCTGACCTGCTGTAGGAATACAGAAATGTGGCATGTCACATACAGATGGAGCAAAAGAGAAAGAAGCAGAGGGCAAGACAGAGAAGTGGCAGGAAGCGGAGGAGGGCCCCAAGGCACATGGAAGGGTTTGGGTTTTTCTGGAGTGAGATGGGAAGCCTTAGTGGACTGCGGGCCGAGGAGTGGCCTCATGTGACTTAAAATCTAAAATAATCCCTCTGACGTCTTTGTGAACAGACTGCAGAGAGTACGAGTAAAAGCAGGGAGATCAGTTAGGAGACTATTAAATGGTTCATGCAAAAGACGTTGACAGCCTATAGCCGGTGGGGACAGTGAAGCTGATTTCAAGGAGGTCGAGCCAGCAGGATTTGCTGACAGTGAGGTAAGAAAGAGAGGTGTCTAGGGCAATTGTCAGCACTTTGGCCTGAGTGACCAGAAAGATGAGGCTGCTGTGAATGAAGAAGACAAAAAGGCTCTTGGAGGAGCAGGTTTAGAGGGAAGGACAGACGTTTCCTTTTTGGACAAGCTGAATGCCATATTCCCAGGACATTTAAATGGACGTGTCACGTAGGGTTAGATGTGCATATCCAAAGTTCAGGGAGAGACTGGCTGGGGATAAATTTGTGAGGCAGTTACTGACTCAAGTATTAAAAGTCATGGGTTGAGAAATAATTATCAACAGAATGAGTGTAGGAAGAAAGAGAAAGAGGAGGCCAAACCATTGCTTTCATCGATTCTGCTTGCATCCCTTTGGTGGGTACTTAGCTACAGGTCTTTCCCTAGCTGCAAGGGAGGCTGGGGAATGAACTTTCTGCCTGGTTAACCAGGGGCCCAGCTAAAACCTAGTCCCCAGCTGAGAGTTCTTTCTCAACTTCCTAGATCCCTAGCCCAGGTCCCTTATTTGGGGTTTCAGGCTGGAAATTGTTTCTTTACTGCTCTCCAGACCAATGCCATTCTCTAACTAGCTTCCCCTGGTTCAGGACACTCCTTAGTTTCCTGGACAGGACACTCATTTCTGTTAGCACAGGCTGGCGATCCTCAGTTCTCTCTTCTCTTCTGACATCAGGGCTGAAAACCTACATTCCTTCATCCATCTACTCTTCATCACCTCACTCCTTGACCAGGAGCCGCCTCTGCATCTCCTTGGTGGCATGGCCTGGCTCTCCCAGAGGCCTGTGAGTTGGTTCCCTTCCCTGGGGGAGGGGATCTTTTCAGCTTGGTAGATTGTGGCAATACTTCTGCTGAAACCAGTCCTCCTCATAGGAAGGAAATTGGGTCACTGTTCCTGCACTGCCCTGAAGAGACCTCACTGGTCTCTGGGGCCAGCCATAGAGTCTATGTGGGCCTAGAGGAGGATGTTCAATGCCCATTTTCCTGATGAATTAGATATTGCATCTGTAACCTACCTAATCTATGTTACGTGATATCTACAACCTATTGTGGAGGGAGATGGAAACTCACCATCCTATCATTAAAGGGGGGGGCGGAGGGGGGAAGACCTGCCCCAAGTGCAGAGAGATTTTTTTGTTTTTCTCTTTTGAGACAGAGTCTCACTTTGTCACCCTCAGTAGAGTGTGGTGGCATCATAGCTCATAGTAACCTCAAACTCTTGGCCTCAAGTGATCCTCTTGCCTTAGCCTCACTCTTATGTCAGCCTCCCAGGTAGCTGGGACTATCAGTGCTCACCACAATGCCCAGCTATTTTTAGAGACAGGATCTCGCTCTTGCTCAGTCTGGTCTCAAACTCCTGAGCTCAAGCAATCTACCCACCTCAGCTTCTCAGATTGCTAGGATTACAGGCATGAGCTATCACACCTGGCTATAGACTTTTTCCTGGAATTTTTAACTAGATTCATGATATTACAACTACTGTTTTGAGCTATTACTATGTGCCAAGCATTGTGGTAGATATTTAAAACATTTTATTTTATTCTTGACTCACTATGAAATAAATGCCATTATCCTAGTTTTGTAGATGGGGGAATTGAGGTTCAAAGAGATGAAACACATACCCAACTAGGCAATGGCAGTAGGACTTCTACCTAGGGAATCCAAAGCATAAGCTCTAACCCTCCAAGTTAGATGAGCCTGTTTGGCACACACAGGGCAAAATTCTGATCGTTGATCAACAACGGGGCCCCTGAGTGCCTTGGATTTTAGATGGTACTGGTTAGGGCTGTTCTAGCATCCTTTTTTTATTTCATGGGCAAGGATGTTAGGGAGCCAGTACCTTACCTTTGTTTCTCTCTCTCTGAGCCATTGACTATTTGTTGGCCTTCTTACTTGCTTTTGAGACCTGCCTGATGTAGAAAGTGATGAGTCTGGAAATGATATAAGGGCAATCTCATTTTTTCAGGCATCTAAAAGGCTTTTCTGTGTGCAGTCACAAATGGGAAGATTATTTTTGTGGAAATCTGGGCTAAAAGTGAGCAGGACATGGTATCAGAGTGTTGTGTGAGGAAAGTGACTTTTATGAGACTCAGAACCTCATCAAAAATTTAACTTTCTTCCAAGAGAGTCCAAGGCCTGTGAAATATAAGTAGACACCCTACAAGGGCTATGGAGGTGATGAGGGTAGAGAGGCAGTGATGGAGTGATGCTGGTGGAGGTGGTGGAGGCTGGAGCTGCTGGTCTCCAGGAACTGCCTCTCTGTTTTTGGGTTAAAGAACTGATTCATCGCCCTGATGATTGGTTATGGTGGGTCAAAAATAAGTGATACCCAAAGCCCAAGTTCCAAAATACAGATAATAAAAGAACATCAAGAATCACTAGTCAAAATACATGGCCACAAGGAGATGCAAACAAAAGCAAGAGCAGTGATAGATAATTTTGTAAAGAAACAAGAAAATTATTATTCAGCACACACAGTTGACTTACTTGTGATTGAGAAAAACTTTTAGAAAGGGTCAAGAACACCAAGCTCCATGAGGCAGTGCAAGCAGACAATTGGAGGAAAGGAAATTTTAATACAATGTGTGATGATTTGAAAGATGATAAAAAACTAATCTCTGACCTACATGAATGTTTGCTGGTGCCTTTCAATGTTATCCTGAAATTATGGAAAACATTAAAAAGGCAGGTTTTCAAATGCCAAAACAGTCTTGGCCAATAATTCTACAAGGAATAGACTTTACAGGAGTAGCCCAAACAGGAGCTACTGGTTTAAATAGACATTGTTCTATTTAAAGCCTGGAATTATTCATCTAGAAAATCAACCAAAAGTTGGAGGAAGAAGAAACAGACCTTCAAACAAAAGTTGGAGGAAAAAGTATGTTAGTACTTAAGCCCACCTGGGAATTAGCTATTTGTGTGGAAGCTGAATGTTCCAAATATTTGTGTAAAGGTCTTAGGAGTGTTTGTGTATGCAATGGTGGAGATAGTCACTGACACATATGTCATCATTGCAACACCTAGAAGGTTGAACGATGTGTAAATGAATAATTTTGTCAAATGGAAGTGCATAGCCTACTTGGTTTTAGATGAAGCGGACAAAATTTGAACCCCAAATAATGAAAAATTTGCTATATGCACACCCAGATAAGCAGATTATTATGACAAGTGCAACTTGGCCATATGCTATTAGATGACTCATGCAGTCTTATTTGAAAGAACCAATGATTGTCTATGTGGGGACATTGTACCTTGTTGCTGTGAGCACAGTGGAGCAAAATGTGATTGTGACAACAGAGGAAGAAAATCAAGCTCAAATTCAAGCTTTTCTAGAGTGTCTGTCACCCAACAAAGTCATTGTCTTTGCTGAAAGGCTGTTGTGGATCATTTATCAAGTGACCTGATTCTCAGACATAAATCAGTGAAATCTTTGCATGGTAATAGACAACAGAGGGAGTGGGAGAAAGAACTAGAGGATTTTAAAACAGATAAAGTGAGAATATTAATCACTAATGACCTAGCATCTTGAGGTCTGGATATTCACAATATTACACACGTCTATAATTATGATTTTCCACAGAACAGTGAAGAATATGTTCACTGAATAGGATGTACTGGAAGAGCAGGGAGACTTGGAGTTGCAATTACACGTATCACCAGAAATGATTAGAGTTGCCCCTGAGTTGATTGATTTTCTGGAAATAGCAAATCAGAGTATCCTGGAGAACCTTAAGGCAATGTCTGAGAGATATGCCACATCAGTTGAAAAAACAAATGGAAAGAACAATGGGAGACCTCAAGGAAGGTCCAAGAAGTTTTATTAATGTCTTCTATTGAAAAGTGCTGAAGAGAGGCAACCAGGCCAGGAGCCAAAGAGCTGCAGCCTTGGGATTTCCAAGACCTCCACTGGAAATCTCCAACTCAAGGTGACTTTCAAAGAAGTATGGATTAGGGGTGTGACTTCACTCCCAGATCCTTTTAAAGACCCATTTGGGCTCGACTCCCATCATGAGAAGCTTTGGTCCCAGCCAATACATCATCTGGAAGTCTGCAGACAACTACTTCCTGATATTGAGGATCAGATTGTGTATTGAAGATTTCTAAGAACTCCCAAGAAGCAGATAAATCATTTCAGCTAAGTTGCCTGCCAAGGAATGACCCCTGGGGACCATGGCCAAAAGTCTGTACGCAGAGGCGACCTGCCCAGTTTGCCTGGATTTCTTCACCAATCCCGTCTCCTTGTCTTGTTGGCACATCTTCTGTTTTGATGGCATACAAAGTTGGGCATCAGAAAGGGAGGGTTCGAAACTGATCTGCCCCATGTGCCGAGCATGGACAGAGAAACCTCCTATGGAAGCACGGCAGGTGAGAACGCTGACCCTTGTCCTCAAGCAGCACGGGTCCTCCTGGAGCACACGATGCACGTGAGCAGTGAGCTCCAGAGGTTCTGGGAAGATATGAGCCTGGATGCAGCCACCGCCAGCTCCCTTCTTATCGTCTCCAAGGACCAAAAGAGTGTCCAGCATGCAAAGAGCCATCAGGACATGAAGGAAGATCCCAGGAGATTCACCTACCTGGCCTGTGTCCTGGGTACACCCAGCTTTTCCACTGGCTGACGTTACTGGGAGGTGCTGTGGGAGAGAGGTGAAGGAGTGGTCGCTTGGTGCCTGCAAGGAGCTGGTTGACAGAAAACAGAGCGATTTAACCTCTAACCATGTCTTCTGGATCATCAGCATGAAGGCAGGAGCAATCTGTGCCAACTCCATCCTGGAAAGTAGGATTCTTGCAAGCCCTGGACTTGAGCATGTGGGACTTTTTCTGGATGTTGAGATAGAAGTTATCTGGTTTTTCAATGTTGGAAATGATGCCCTCATCTATATATACAGTCCTCTCTCCTCTCTGGAGCCGTTTCATCTATTTTTCTTTATTGAGCTGCCAGGAGAAGGTGACAGTGGTGTCCTGAGAATCTGCCCATGAGAAACTGAGTTCCTCCTAGAAGCTTTCTAAAGAAGTCAAAGAGATCTCTGGCCTGAAAAAGCTCAGAATGATCAAGTGATTTGTTAAATATTGTTAAGTGCATTTTGACTCTGTAGCGACAATGATATAGATTTGTTTGTGGTAAATATTTTAGGCTTGTAGGTAAATAACTGAGACATTTGTGAAAGATTGAAGCCTCAGTTTTCTATTCTGTAAATTGGGATAATTATATCTTTCAGTCGAATAGCTGTCATGATTAGATATCTCTATAGTAACATTTCTAGCATATAATGAATAGACAGTAGTAGATTGTTAAGTTAACTAGATACTAGATTTTGGGGATAGAAACTGTCTTTTTTATTTTATGGATTTTTTTGTGGAATGTCTGATGATAGTCGTCTGTGGACAAAGAATCAGATAGAAACAGTGTGAGATGCTTTGATAAAACATAACATTACAGAGAGAGGGAAATAGATCCCGGGGAAAACCAAGTGGACAGAAACTGTGTTTTTTATTTTATGGCTTTTTGTTTTTTTTTTTTTTTTTTTTTGTAGAGACAAGAGTCTCACTGTACCGCCCTCGGGCAGAGTGCCGTGGCGTCACACGGCTCACAGCAACCTCTAACTCTTGGGCTTAAGCGATTCTCTTGCCTCAGCCTCCTGAGCAGCTGGGACTACAGGCGCCCGCCACAACGCCCGGCTATTTTTTTGTTGCAGTTTGGCCGGGGCTGGGCCTGAACCCGCCACCCTCGGCATATGGGGCCGGCGCCCTACTCACTGAGCCACAGGCGCCGCCCTATTTTATGGCTTTTTTGTGGAATGTCTGATGATAGTCATCTGTGGATAAAGAATCAGATAGAACCAACGTGAGATGCTTTGATAAAGCATTAAATTACAGAGAGAGGGACATAGATCCCGGGAAAAACCAAGTTTCTCATTTTTAATTTCTTTGAAACACAGTTTCTTGAGAGACAAAGAACTTTGACCAAGGCATATTGTGAGTGGTGATTCATATTGTACTGGGAATTATATCCTTTGCCCATTTCAACAATTGATCTGTTGTGTAGCTAGTATACTATGGTATGTATGCTAGGCGTGAAGATGCCAATAGGTTTAATGAGATAATGTCAAGTTTATAAAATAGCAAAAGATTCAGCAACTTCTGGATCAATTATATAAAGGATGAAATGACTGTTCTGAAGACTGGATCCCTGCCGGTCTGCCCAGCAGATGCAGTTTCACTTGCAAAACTCCACTGTGTTTTCTGAGATGAAAGGTCATCTCCCACCAAGCCCAAACTTCAGACCAGCATTGCTGATTTTTGATTTGTTAAGAATTGTTTGTCAACCTTGCTAACTCATTAATGTGTAGTCATCATAAATTTGTATTTAAAGTTGTTTTTGAATTTGTATTAGAATTTACATTTTCTTGCAATTAAATTTATAACATGTCAAAAAAATAAAAAAAAGAAAAAGAAAAAAGAAAAGTGGCTCAGCGCCTGTGGCTCAAATGGCTAAGGCGCCAGCCACATACACCTGAGCTGGTGGGTTTGAATCAAGCCCGGGCCCGCCAAACAACAATGACGGCTGCAACCAAGAAATAGCAGGGCGTTGTGGTGGGTGCCCACCAGCTACTTGGGAGGCAAAGGCAGGAGAATCACTTGAGCCCAGGAGTTGGAGGTTGCTGTGACCTGTGATGCCATGGCACTCTACCCAGGGTGACAGCTTGAGGCTCTGTCTCAAAAAAAAAAGTGCTGAAGAATTCAAGATTTTTTAGAAATATATACTAGATATGGAAGTATTGGAACATACTGGCAGTATAGAGAGATTTGACTGATTCTTAAAATAACAGTGTTTTAAAAAGTAGAATTCAAGGGCAGCATCTCTGGCTCAAATGAGTAGGGCACCAGCCCCTTATACCAGAGGTGGTGGGTTCAAACCCGGCCCTGGCCAAAAACTGCAAAAAGAACAAAAGTAGAATTCAGTATTTTATAATTTCTTCAATAATATAAAAAATACTTAAACTTGAGTTGAAAAGTTTTTCCTGGATATTTTTTAAGGAATGTAGCATTTACAGATTTTCTTTTACTTAAAATTTTTTCTTTTAAACAAAATTAAAATCCCTTAATGTTGCTGTACTAAAGTCAGTCTTAGGAGAGTTTAATGCTTGTTCAGATGTCATGGAAGTGAAAAAAATACTGTTAACAAAGTAAATGTTAATTTCTGTGGCTCACACTAGCAATCCTAGTACTCTGGGAGACTGGGTGAATTGCCCTGAGGTCACATGTTCAAGACCAGCCTGAGCCAGATCCAAACCCTGTCTCTAAAAAAAAAAAATATATATAGCCAGGCATTGTGGCAGGTGCCTGTAGTCCCAGCTACTTTGGAGGGTGAGGCAAGAGAATCACATGAGCCTAAGAGTTTGAGGTTACCGTGAACTATGATGCCACGGCACTCTACTGACAACGTAAGACTCTGTCTCAAAATAAATAAATAAATAAATAAAAATAAATAAATACATACAAAAACAAAAACGAAACAAACATAAAACCCACCTCTCCAGGAGTTCCATTGTGCAGCCAGAGTGGGAGATTGCAGTTACATACAACACCATAAGCAGAAGGGAGTCATGGTTAATAGTGTGAGCTTTGGAGAGAGGCTTCCAAGGTTCAAATCCCAGATGTACTATTACCAACGGTGGAACCTTGGATGTTTACTTAAACTTCCTAAGCTTTGGTCTTCTTACCCATAAAAAAATGGATAATAGTATTTAAATCATAGGTTTATTGGGAAAATTAGATAACACATATGAAGTGTGAGGCACTTTTGTTGCATATAGTAAACCTCAACAAATGCTAGTTGTAACGCTCTGGAATCCTGTCATTATCATCACTCTTTCCACTGCCCTTCCCTTTTGTCTGCGTGGCGCTTAACTAAACTGCTGGGCGCCCCCTGGTGTCCAGATATTGATGTGCGCTGTTCTCTGAGCACACCCCGCCCCTTCCTGATTGTGCGCCAGGCTGCTTTCTCTCCTTCCCACCTCAGCTCAGGCTGGTCCCCTGACGAAAGTCTCCCTGACACCGGCGTGAATTATGTCCATTCGCCGCTTATATTCCATTTGCTGCTGCAGATCAGCGGAGACTCCTCCACCTTGCTGCGTGCCCCCCACAGCTGATCTGGATGGAATACATCAAAGACCTTCCTTCCTCTCTGGCTGATGAGCGAGTTCAGCCGATGGGAAGCCTTGGTAGCAAATTCAAGAGGAATAGAAGGAGAAGGTCTGGATATTTATTCTCCCATTTTACCCTTTTCTGGGGGTGTCCTAGGACTGTGATGATCCAGGCACCCACGAATGGTACCCATCATAACCCTGAAAGACACAATCTCAAATGCCATAATCCAGAATGTCGAAATCCTGAAAGATCAAAATCCTTAAATTCTAAAATCCCCAATATCTAAAATCCCCCAAATCACAATCCTAAAAAATTAAAATCTCAAATGTTGAAATCCTGAAAGCTGAATTCTAGGGAATGGAATAGATTAGTGGATGCTGGTTGCATACGCAATAGTTGCATCATATGATCTGCATCATGTTATGCAGAACTGTGATCTTGTTACTGTCTTTATTTGCATTTGGTGGAAAGTTCAGATGAGCAGATTGATTGTGCAGTATGGCAGGCAACAACATCTTCAATTTAAAATTGAATTGCCTGCATTGGCATTTCCTCCAGCTGATGAAATTCCAGAATCGTTTAATAAATTAAAGCTGCATTTCCTGAAGAAGACAATGAAGTTACTGACCGGTTAGAGAGTAATTACATGATTAGTAGAAGAAGAAGACACAGAAGGGGCCTGGTGTCTTACACCTGTAATCTTAACACTTTGGGAAGCCAAGGTAGGAGAACTGCTTGAGGCCAGGCATTTGAAACAGCCCGAGCAAGAG
This sequence comes from Nycticebus coucang, assembly GCF_027406575.1. NCBI lineage: Eukaryota > Metazoa > Chordata > Mammalia > Primates > Lorisidae > Nycticebus > Nycticebus coucang. The sequence goes on from NC_069789.1 coordinate 79,474,785, forward strand.
CAAAACCCCATCTTTGCAAAAAATAAAAAAATTAGCCAGATGTGGTGGTGTGTGCCTGTAGTCCTAGCTACAGGACGCTGAGGTGGGAGGATTGCTTGAGCCTAGGAGTTTGAGGCTGTAGTGAGCTATGGTGACACCACTGCACTCTAGTCCAGGAAAGCAAGAATCTGTCTAAAAAAAAAAAAAGACAGCCTAGCATGTTGGCTCACATCTGTAATCCTAGCACTCTGGGAGGCTGAGGCAGGTGGATTGCCTGAGCTTACAGGTTTGAGACCAGCCTGAGTGATACCTCCATCTCTAAAAATAGCCAGGTGTTGTGGCTGGCGCCTATCCTTCCAGCTACTCGGGAGACTGAGGCAAGAGGATCGCTTGAGCCCAAGAGCTTGAGTTTGCTGTAAACTATGACACCACAGCGCTCTATTCAGGGCACAGAGTGAGACTCTGTCTTAAAAAAAAACAAAAAACAAAAGACATGCAATAGAACAGTGATGCTGTTGAATCATCAGTATTCCACCTCATGAGTGGTCTATATGTGAATGCATGAAGAATACAGCTCTGTGTACCCCAAGCAACATAGAAGCATGTCACAGAAGACAGAAAAATTTAATAGTAAACGCTGGTGCATGTCACCTTCACCCTTAGAAAGTCCAGGGTGGGGCCTCAGGAGGCAGGAATGGAGAAGGGTAATTCCCTACCAAAGCGAATCCTCTCCTTATCCCTGCTGGGACCCTTGTCCCAACCCTGGTGTATCCCCAGTATTGGGCATTCAGATTCCCAGGCCCATCCCCATTTTTGGGGGGACAGGGTTATTAGGTCAAATATCAGAACTTTAATGAAAGTTAATTTCAGGTAAGCAATGATCATGTTTTTAGGATCAGCATTTCCTGTGTAATACTTATGCTAAAAAAAAATTGCTGCTTATCTGAAATTCACATTTAACTAAGTACCTGTATTTTTATTTGCTAAGTCTGGCTGTTCTACATCTCCCCAGACTTTTTTTTCTGTAATTTATGTTCCCACCCACACCTCCTCATGCTCACATTTTGGTACCGACACAATTCTTGAGGAAAAATAACCAGCATAGACTCCCTGATTTTCTTCTGACATTTAAGGAATTGTTGAGTGTTTGTGAACAGAATTGAAGCATGATACCAGGAAGCATCACAGATTTTGAAGCCACTTTCTAGATGTGGACTCTGGGCTTTCTCTACCTCCATTACCAAGCCTTTAGAAAGAGGCTCTTGATTCCTACCCCTCCTGTCAAACAGCAAATGTGCAATAAAGGGTGGCTAAAATTTTAAAGTCTGTATCTCTTAGGGACTCGGGGTGTACGTATAGGGGCACAGGAAGAAGTCTTATTACTCCCTGTGAGTGATAAATGTATAACACATAGAAATCCTCCAAAGGACTACATACGTTTTAGGAACTAAATAGATTTTGTGATATCCTGACCACTCTGCCCCCATGCATTATGTAACTTGTTGGAGAAAAGGCATTCATCATTTCCTTAGGAATTAACTCTTCAATTATACCTTTCCTGGTCAACCATGTCCTTCATGTTCAGGGAAGTTTTAGGAAGAAGGTGGAAAAAGGAGAAACAACTAATGTCAATTCTATGTGCAGCCACATGCTGTGCACTTGGCATACATTTTCTCAAGTTAGTCCTCAACACCATGAAACAGAAATTATCAGCTCTGATTTATGCACAGGGTGTTAGGACTCAGTGAGGTTAAGTAATTTAAGGAGTGGAGATGGGATTTAAATGCAGTGTGCCTCAGGGGAGAACATTAATTCCGAAGGAAGGGCAGCAGGCCCTCCTGGTCTGGACTGTGACGGTCAGAGGAGGGCCCAGGTGTCAAAGCCACAGGATGGGGCTGCTGGCCTGTGGTGTTGATCCAGGATGAGAAGTGTTATATCCACTCATCTCTTGAATTGAAAGTGATCTTGGGAGCCCTCTGAGGGCCAACATCCATTTCCCTATATCCTTTTCCTAAAGAAGAAGAAGGCAGGCCCACAGATGGTGAATGCGATGTCCTTTATTCTGCTTGATGACCTGCAGCCTCGTTGAGGTGAGGATGGGCACCCTGAGGGGATACACATGTGGGCTGCCCCCTCCTCTTGGTCAGTTGGCAGCACTTAAAAAGTCAGTTAGAAGCACTTAAAAAGTCAGTTGGAAGCACTTAAAAAGAAGGATTGATGTTTTTTCATGCTTCTGCAGAAAGAGAGGAGACTTCACATGGGTCTGAAGAGGCTCCACTGAAGGCGAAGGCAGGTCTCAGTGTCTGTGGCTCACTCTCCTCTCCTCAGCCTCTTTCTGTCACTCTTTAGTCTGAATGGGTTATGTGAGAGTCCTAGAAAATAAAAAGTTCTTGAATCATCAAGATGATTGGAATATACAAAAATTTCATATAGAAAACAGCATTTGATATTTCTTCTTGTGGTAGAAATGTGGTAGTCACAATCATAATCGATTGCTGAATTGGTTTTCAGGTAATAGCACGGTTGGCTCTAATTGACTCTGAGGTCAGCAGAGGCAGAAACTTCACATGTTGTTTTCTATTCTACATTCCCAGCACTTAGCACAATTAATTTACTCATGCATTCAATATTTACAGAGCAAATATTACAGAGCAAATATTTATCTGCCTTCCAGTATGCTAGATGTGATAAGAAATAGGACTTGATCTATTTTATATACAAAGAAAAATAAGACTTGGTCTCTGCCCCATGAAAATACATAGACATGGGCAGCACCTGTGGCTTAGTGAGTAGGGTGCCGGCCCCCTATACCGAGGGTGGCGGTTTCGAACCCAGCCCCAGCCAAACTGCAACAAAAAAATTCTGTGGCGGGTGCCTGAAGTCCCAGCTACTTGGGAGGCTGAGGCAAGAGAATCGCCTAAGCCCAGGAGTTGGAGATTGCTGTGAGCTGTAATGCGATGACACTGTACCAAGGATAAAGTGAGTCAGGAAGAAGGAAGGAAGGAAGGAAGGAAGGGAGGGAAGGAGGGAAGGAAGGAAGGAAGGAAGGAAGGAAGTAGTGTCTTCATGGGGGGAAAATGTTCTCAGATAGAAAGAGGAGAGGGTGAAAGGAGGGAGGAAAAGACCAGGAGGTGTCCCAACTGTGATGTCTGCTATCAGCAGGTGGAGAGGAGAGAGTAGAAGAGGATGGGTAGGAGAGGGAAGGACCCTGTTTCTGAAGAATGGAATGCACGAAACAGAGCGAAAAGAGAGGAACCTGGAAAACTGGGCTGAGGTCACATTATCAATGGCTTTGTAGATTCCACTGGGGAGCTGAGGCTTTTTCAGGCCAAGAAAGGGAACAAAGGTTTCCTCACTGAGAAAATGAGCAGGTCACATTTGGTATTAGGGATAAAGCAGTGTGTGGCGAGTGTGTGAGAAGACCGGGATGAGAAGGTGACTTCCCAGAGCTGATGACAGAGGACAAGGGCTGGAGGAAGGCAGTGCCCGGGGGACAGTGGAAGGTCTGGATATGAGAGACACTTCTAAGGCAGAAAGGGCAGAGCTTCTTGTGTCTGTGGTCGAAATGTGGGAATAAGTGGAGGTTGACGCTTGGTTCTCTAGCTTGGAAGACGGGATTGGTGGGAGAGAGGGACTAAAGGAGTCAGAATGATTTGGGCGTACATTAAATATTCAGTGTCTCATTAGGAAATATGGATTCTCTTAGAGAAGAAGCCGGGGCCTGGGATTTCAATTCAATGGAAGATACAAGTTCAACCATGGAGCCATGCGGAGCACTAATATTTAAAGAAAAAGCAGGAAGAGAGTTAAGAAGACTGAGAAAGGATAGTCAGAAATGTGACAAGAACAAGAAGAAAATGATGTTTTCAAGGCCCCAGGAGGTGGCAAATGCATCAGAGGCTCAGATTCTGAGTTTGCATGTCCTTTTCTAAGGAAGTTGGTCTAAGGACTGGAAGGGGCAGAAGTTGTGGTGGCCACCCAGACATGTCCTTATGCTAATCCCTACAACCAGTGTCCATGTTATCTTACACAGCAAAATGAATTTAATGGATGGAATTAAGGTTAAGGACCTTAAAACAGAGACATTATTCTGGATTATCTGGTTGGGCCCTGGGCATTGAGAGGAAGAAGAGGAAACCAGAGAGACTGAAGATAGAAGAGGCAAGAGAAATTTGAAGGATGACAGGGGCCTGACCCACCACTGCTGGCTTTACCAATGGATGAAGGTGGTCCTGAGCCAAAGAATGCAGGTGGCTTCTAAGAAGTGGAAACAGCCATCCAGAAGATGAGACCCCAGTCCTACAACTGCAAGGACTGAATTCTGTCAACAATCTAGATAAGCAAGGAAACAGATCCTCTCCTAAATCCTCCAGGAAGGAACACAGCCCTCCTGACACCTCACTGGTATCAGCCCAGTGAGTTCCAGGTCAGACTTCTGATCTAAAGAACTATAAAATAATTTTGTGTTGTTTTAAGCTACTAATTTCTGGTCACCTTATATAGTAGCAATAGAAAATTAATACAGGGACTAAGGTAGGCCAGGTTCCTTTCCTGGATCCTCTTCTTGGCCTCTGAATCTATGGTTGGGACCCCTCTCCCTCACCTCTCTATTTTCATCCAAGCTAGACCTGGGATCCAAATTTCAGGGGGAAAGGAAAAAATTAAAGATAGCAATTTGTTGGATTGTGAGCCCATCTTACCTCCAAGCTTTGGTTGACCTATAGTGTTAGAAAAAAACTAAATTTCCCATTTCCTTCCTTCCTTCCTTCTATCCTTCTCTTCTCCTTCCCTCTCTCCCTCCCCTCCTTTTATTTTTCTAAGTAGTTGCTCTGACATCAGGGTTGGCTGGCTAGAGCTGTCACTGATCCCTTAGAGACAGGTTCTCCATTTCACCGCAGTCTCTCCCACTCTCTGCTGTCTTTCATGGGCTGCTTCACTCATTATTTTCCTGTGTTCTATAGGTGACTGATCTTGACACTAGTCTGAAGCTGGCATGGGAACATGTTGGATCTGGGATCTCTACAGGGAGAAACCAAAAAATGCAATCAACAAGACTCAATAAAAGATCTGAATTTTTTCTAAAAAAAAAAAAATGGTATCATGAAGCCTTTTGAAAAACATGCTTGTGTGTGCTCATACACCACCATATAAGTATACCCATGGGTGAATGTGGAGAGAGAGATAATTTTAAAATGGAAAGATGGGACAAAGATCTCAGTGGCAAATGAATCAGTTCAACTCTGTTCCTTATGTGGGGCCAATCTACGCCAGCACTACAGCTTGTGGCCCTGAGTCAGTGTTTTACTGCACCCTCACAGATCACCTTACTTATGGCCTAAGAAGTAACATCCTCTCTGGTTCCATGCATGGGGCTCTTGACTTTTTTCCTTTCTCATTAAGTTCTTTCCTAGTACCTCAATTCCAGTAACTGGGCTCTTTTCCATTATTTTCCAGGGATCTTGCCTTAATTCTGTCCCTGATTTTTAGGGACTGAGTCTGTTTCACATCCACTCTTCCATCTATTAATGGAAGTTCTGTTCTGAAGTGCTAGCCCTTCTAGAGGAGGGCCTCCCTTACACTGAACACTTGCCTTTCTGGACCTTCTCCCAGGAGCCCAAGAGCCTCTCTACAGCCTTCCTTACTCTCTTCCTTTTGCGTCATGTCTGCCTGCAGTTCTCCTGGATCTTCTGCACTCACAGCCCCACCAGACAATCTCTCAGTACGCTGGTCATGAACTCCGTCCTGACATTACAACCTTTTTCATCCCTGTGAAAAGTCTAGGAAATAAAGGCTCTCAGCATAACAGGAAACTCTGGCTGGGAATTTGAAAGGATTCTCCCATAAGCTTTCTGGTCTTTCCTTATTCTATAACCCAGAAAAATGATGACCAACATCTCCTCAATTATCTCAAGTAGGGTACTCACTGAGGAAATTCTGTCATTTTACTCCTGATTTTTTTAAAGGACAGAAAATGGGCTTACATTAGTTAAAAGTACAACAATAGTTTGGGCCTTTAGGTCAGATAAAAAAATCCCTTTATCTACAAGTTGGCAAATGAACAAAACTCTAGGGAAGAACCATTCCTTTTGTGCATGAAAAGTTTACAGAGGTGGTTACCATAGAACAAGAACAAGACAAAGAGTAAGAAGTGTTCTAGTCCAGACTCTGTCATTTACTGCCTACAAATCTTTGGAAAGTCATGTACCTTTTCTGTAAGTTCACTGGCTTAAAAATAAGTGATTTCTGACTTGGCTGTGCACAGGGTTGTAGTGAGGATATACTGAGACAATAGATATGAGTCATTGTCCAAATGGGAGAACCTAGCATGAAAAGACCCCTCTGTCACTGCTGCTAATAATAGCACCTGGCTCCCTCCAGGGTTCAAAGACATCTACATTCATCTTTAATGGGAGTCTTCAGCAACTTGAGCTAGGATTTGCACAAGGCAGCCACAGAGTGAGACCTGGAGACCAGATCTCCTGAACCAAACCCCTGTGGAAAGACCATCTGTGACAGAACACCCAAGTTCAAGGAGGGCAGAAATTCTTCCTTTCATCCTCTGCCCATGTCTTACCCATTGCAGTCTGGTCTTCCCTTATCTGGGCTGTCACCCCGTGCCCCTTTTTGATCTTTCCAGGGGAAGATGGTGCCAGGACATTTCATTTCTGTCAAGATTAGGAGGCCTCTGAAAGATGATTTGCCTCTGGTGGGGGCCTGACTTGATTACCTCTTCTTTTTGTTGCTGGGAACTTTTTGTCTGAAGGGAGAAAGAATAGCCAGTTATCACAGTGACCATGAGGTCTCTAAGGCTGCACTCTCTGCTGGTTTGCTGTTGTCATTTCCTTTAGGGATAACAACAGCCAAAATTGAAACCTTTTGCCTTGAGGACATGGCTTCTCACATTCTTAATCTCACCTCTTCCCCAAGAGCTTGTAATCTCTGAAGCCCTGCACTGCTCTCCAGTGTGAAGAGCTTCCAAGAATCTGGTTTGTCTTCTAGGTACCAGCACTTGCAAATGATACCTGGTCAGCTCCAAATCTTTGTTGGAAGGACAGGTCTGCAAGCAGGTCTGAGAAGGTGGACAGTTGATGAAGAAACAGGCCTACCATTCTCAGAGGCTGCTGTTTGTAACCTTTGCCTTCAAACAACTCTTTGGCACTCCTCAGCTGTAGTTTCCATGACCCCTGGAGATTCTTCTAGAGCTCTAACTTAGGATCAGTCTCACTTTGATGCTTGTGCAGAAATGAGTTGAGCTGAATGAGATTTGACAGTCTCAGATCCCTTCTGTTTTTATTGTCAATATCCTGCCAAATAGAAGAACAGCTCCTCTTTCTTTCTCATCTTGCACATTTTACCCTAAAGTGTTGAAGTATTTGGGAAACTGGTAATAAAAAATCATCTGGGGTACTCTTCTACCAACAATAGTGTAGGGGCCCCAGCTTCCTAAAAGTGCCCGTCCTAGTTGGAGGTGAGCAAAGACCTTTGCAGAGACACCCCTCCCTAATTTCCCCAACTGCAGATCCCTCAAGAGGCAGCAACCTCTATTTCTTGGTTCTACATGCCGAGGAGAGTCAGGATGTGTAGCTAGGTCCTGGAAAGTTTATCCCGTCTCCCATGGTGCGCTTGAACATAGCAGCTTTGAATTGAAGACGAGGAATTCTGGCTCATGCCTACCCCAGGACAGGACACATCTGCACGGTGGGTAGTGTGAGTCCTGAGTGGGTAAGGTTGCTTGATGAAGCTAAAGACAAATACAGAGAAAAACTGCATCAGAACTCATGACACAGAGAGTTACTGGAGGACCCTTCGCCTAAGAAAGACCATCCCAGGTGGTCTTCCAGGGTCACCTCAAAGAAAGGGATTAGGAAAGGGGAGGCAAAGGAGCAATGCCCCAGGGATGTTTGGGAGACCCAGTTTGTATGTCGCAGTTATTTTTTTGTCCCAGGACACCTATCACCTGGATCCAAAGGCCATAATGCCAACCACATGGACCGAAGGAGGTAAAATAAAGAGATTAGGCCAGAAGAACACTAGAATCACAGTCTTTAGGGCTGTTTTGACCTTATGGATCATGGGCAATATTCCATAGTGAACTTCTCCATTAGGTAACAAGGAAACATATATAAAAGGATAGGTCCGTTAAGCTGGTATTTTATGCCTACAAGAAGCAGAAAAGCCCAACATCTTCCCCAAGTAAAAGTTGACAATCGAAGTAGAAAGGAAGGGTTTATTGGGAGAGACTATGTGGACAGAAAGTCAGGGTTAGTACTAGGGAGTTGACTTTTTTTTTTGACAGAGTCTCAGTATGTCACTCTGGGTAGAGTTCCATGGCATCACAGCTCATAGCAACTTCTAACTCTTGGGCTTAAGTGATTCTCTTGCCTCAGCCTCCCAAGTAGCTGAGACTGCAGGGGCCCACCACAAGGCTATTGTTATTTTGTTGTTGTAGTTGTCATTGTTGTTTGGCAGGCCTTGGCTGGGTTCAAACTCGCCAGCCCTGGTATGTGGCCATCACCCTAACTGCTGAGCTACAGGCACTGAGCTGGAGTTGACTTTTTGATGCTGAAAATTGGGAAGAAAAAGAATATAATATGGGCTCAATATGAGAGTGTGGAATTACAGGGTTTGTTACAGGGATGAGATCAGTGGCAAGATCCTCCAGGATGCAGGAGGTATGGGGTGATACTCTTCAAGCCAGCAGCTAGTTTCCACGTGAGGGGGGAAGTAAAAACTGAGACATTATGATGGTCTCTTAATAAAAATCATATCATGCCTGAAAAGGACAGAAGAGTCAGCAGATATGAAGCTTAAGGCACCTGCCTTCCAGGGGCTGTAAAAGAATCAAGAAGATATAATTATTCCAATGAGAGCTGCACACAGAGCTCTGGAAAAAGTTCAGGAGACCTGCTTTTCACCCTATCTCTGCCATCACAAGCTATGTGATCTTGAGCAAGTCACTTCACATTTGGGGTGTCATAGTCTCCTCACAGTCAATAAGGAGATGAGCCAAGCTGGCCTTTGAGTAGTGGACTTCTGCTATCAGTGGGGATCTAACTCCAACTCACAATTTTGGACTGAATTTGTTGTTACTTCTCGATGTTGAGGCCGCAACCATTCAATACCTCTTAGCAAGGTGAACCTTAAGGTGGCTTGGTCTTCTTTTCCTGGGGAAAGAATAAGGAGAACATTAAAAATCTTTGCAGCTACTCCAGATGAAATCTTTCTAAGTGAGCCAGAAAGTTCTTGTGTAACATGTCTTAGATTCTAGGATGTTAGTAATAGAACATTACCTAAATACAAACCTTTGTATCTGAGATACCATGGTTTGAAAGTGCCCTATACTTATGTTGAAATTTAATTGCCAAAGAGATGGTATTAAAAGGTGGCACTATTAAGAGATGAGGAGGTTGTGAGGGCTCTGCTCTCACAAATGGATTAATATTCTTATGATAGGAGTGGCTTCATTACTGTGAGAGTGGGTTGTCATGAAAGCAAGTTTGGCCCTTTCTTGGTGACCCACTGGCACTCTCTTGCCCTTCTTCCTTCCACCAGGGATGATGCAGCACAAGAGACCTCTCTAGATGTTGTCGCCATGCTTTTGGACTTCCCAATCTCTAGAACCATGAGCCAAATAAATTTCTTTTTTAATAAACTACCCAGTATCAGGTATTCTGTCATAGCAACTCAAAATAGATTGAAGGGTCTGAAGCTGAGGGAGGTAATCACCATGCTTGAAGTCCCTCAGCTCCTACTTGATGACTCTCCAGACCTAGAATACAGAGCCCTTAATTCATGGCATCCCGTTACTCTCTTTCTCCTTCTGACATCAGGAAAAAAAGGTGGATTTCTTTCCCTGGAGCTCAGCTATAAGAACTAAGCAAAAAAAGCTGGGTCCCCTTTGGCTACCACTAAGGACCATTTTCTCATTCCTTTAAATGAGTACTGGTTACTTGCTCTGCCTGTCTGCTTTCCTCTCCTTTTTCTCTCATTCCCTCCTCTTTCTCCATCCCTACTCCCTTCCTAAATAAGCTTTAGGGACTTTTGTTCCCTGTTCAGATGTATTTAGTAGGTCTTAAGAACTCTTGTTTGCATTCTAAAAAGAGGGTGAGATACTTGTTTGTGAAAACTGGCTTGGGGGCAGTGATTGGTATCTGGGAAAACCCAGGAGAGTCGGGCATGTTTGAATAAATCAGAGAATGTTCATCGCCATCATGGGGCAGTTACTTGCTGTTTTTAATACTGTCCTATCTCTATATTTTTTTTCTGGTGCTGATTTTGTCCCCAGGTGCTCAGTCCTGTTTTCCAGAACTTCTGAGACACCTAGCCTTGTCCTCACCAGGCACTGCTCAGTTCATGCTTCTCCCTCTTGTTAAAATCCCCTCTTGCTCAAGTACCAATCATAGCTATCAGGAAAGGGACTGAACTTAATGGCTTTGTGCTAAGAAAACACATATATAGTCACGCATCACTTAACCGTGGGCTTATGTTGTGAGAAATGCACTGTCACGCAGTTTTGTCATAGAGTGTTCTTGCATAAACTTAGATGATATAGCCTATTGAACACCTAGGCTATGAGATAGCCTATTGCTCCTAGACTACAAACCAGCACAGCATGTTACTGTACTGAATACTATAGACAATTGTAACATCGTGGTATTTGTGTATCTGAACATATCTAAACATAGAAAAGAGGCAATAAAAATATAACATTATAATCTCATGGGACCACCATCATATTTGTGGTTTGTCATTGACCAAAATATCATTATGTGCTACATGATTGTGTGTTTTTATGTGTATGTGTGTGTATATATGTATATATATGCATGCATTTAATTTTTTATAGATATATTAATTATGTAATATATACATAGAATATAAATAATAAATATATAAATTCCTCATAATTACACCCTCCAGAGGTAACTCTATTAACACTTTAATCTTTATTTCTAAGTTTTTTCTATGCTTTCATAAAAATTATACATGTGTAGAAATATATATTTATCACATTAAAACAGTACTTTATATCCAATTGTTTTATGTTTTCAATTAACACTATAAAATACATGATTTTCAAATGGTGGGATTTAATGAAGTCAGTTGGAGCAGGAAGCCTCTTAAGCAGCAGTGAATTGGGTCTGCACCTTCAGGCACCCACCATGTGGACTGCAGCAGGACAGAGGCATCCGGAAGCTGCAGCCAGGAGCAACACTGGGGTGGGGTGCCCTCTTACTAGCACTGCTGGCCACAGTGCACCTGAGTACACTTGTTTTCTGAGGGCCAAGGTAGAGAGCTTTCTGTTCATTGTACCAACGAACACCCCTGAGAAGCCTCAAAGTTGGCCCTTTGGGCCCTCACTTCTCTTCACAAGTCTCGATTGCTAGAGAGTGGAGCATGGGTCCTGGTGGAGCTTACCTACAGTTGAAGGAGGGTACTTGTATGTAGTTTTGGGAGGACCCTTTCTTTCCTTGACCTTCTTCCCCATGTACTGAAAGTAAGAGCTAGTCGCCTTCCAGGAACAGTACCTGTGAGAAGAACGCTTCTGGTCACTGGGAGGAAACCACAGCTGGAGGGGGCTGGAATAATAAACACAGGGGAAACCAGTTTGGGGCCACCCCTCACAGACAGTGTGGGATGTTCAATAAAGAAGCGGATAGCATTCTGGCCTTGGAGTGCTGCCTGTAGAAGGCCCTTCTTCTGAAGCCTCCTCTTTGTTCAGACTGACTCCAGCAAGAGACCTATGTGGGCAGTGTGTTGGGATGCCCTCTGGAATCACGGCATGGAGTCTGTAAGGAATCTGCTATATCCAGGCCTCAGGTGAGGTTAACCCCTGGGGTCTGCTTGAGTATCAGACTATGAGACCCCATCTAACCCCTCCAGGTCTAGCTGGAGCATCTGACTGGCCTCTCTCTGGTCCTGATTCCTGCTTTCCATGCTGCCCCTTATTGAGAACCTTGATCCCCTCACCCAATTCCCAACAGGATTTTCTCTGGAACTGACCCTGGTTTCTTAGGTGAGCTTATACTTGGATGACCTGAGACTGCTGCTCCCTAAACCACACAATAGTCACATCTCTTCCTCCCTAGCCCCCTGACCCCTTGCTATCTCTATTTTCAGTGAGCCCTTGTCTCAGACCCCTTAGAGGTCAGTCCATTTTATCTGGTGGGCTTCTCCCATTCCACTCACTGAACTGGGTCTTCCTGTCTTCACAGACCTCCCAATATGCCCAGATAGTAGTGACAGATCAAGTGACCTGGTTTCTAATTCTGGTTCTACCATCTACCAAGTGATCCCAGGCAAGTCCCTTAACCACTTTGAACCTCAGTTTCCTCATCTGTAAAATAGGGATAGTACTTTGCTCCACCTACCTCAGAGGGTTGCAGAAACGTTCATTTGAGATAACATGTGTGTGTAAAAACATACATATGATCTGTGAAATATAAATCGCTTTCTAAGTGTGTAGGAAAGCAAGTAAACAAACAACTGCATGAGGATCGGGGATCCAAACTTTCCCAAGGCAGCTAATCTTTCTAAATCCACATAGTGACAGCTGAGTACTGACTCAAGCCAGAAGAAGCATGTATTTCTCCAAAGTCTGATTACCCCCTAAATAGAAATTCTTAAAATGAATTAGTCTGGGTTAGGAGAACTAAAATAGTGCTTTAAGGGCTAAACTGCTTATCATGAACTTAGATTTTTGAATTTATTTCAATTCTGTATTAAATAATTTATTACCTTAGGGATTTTAAAATAAAGATTAGTAGTTGGTAAGCACCCTTTATGCACTTCCATTTTAATAAACTAACATCTTTTTTGTGGGAGAAGGGAAGCCCTGAGAGCTGGAATCATAATAATCTAAGCATCCTGATAAGCTTGTCTGAGAAAATGTCAGTGTCCTCTGGCCACTATCACCCAGGGCCTCGCCATTCTCTCTGTGGAAGATGTGAGCTGGAGCTATGGTAGGAATAAATAGACCAGCTGGGAGAAAAGTCAGCTCTCAGCCCAAACCTGGGCAGGACTGGTTAGGAGGCACTGGCCACAGGTTGTATTTGGTCTGCAGATATTTTGCCTGTTTCATTTTTGCTTTCTGGCCTTTGCAGGCTCCTTGTCATGTTTTAAGTCTTGAGTTAGTTGCCACATTTGCCACTTTCACCTTGAGAGGGATAACATAGAATTTTGAATTTCTAGTTCCTTTTGAAAATTGGAATAGCTAACAACAGGGCACCCTGAGTAGTAATTATGGGAATCTGGGAATAACAAAGCAAAACACTTTGGCTTTCTTCCATAATCACAGCCTTTGTGTTAACCTTGACTGCATTTCTACCAAAATGGCTGTGTTCACCCTTGCCCTTAGGGGAGAAACCTAGGCCTGAGAAAACCTCACATCCTTGTTCCAAGCAAGCACAAGAGGAGTGGTGGGAAAGCAGGTGTTCTGGTTCCCAGTCTTGGGCTGCCATCCATTTTCTGATCCAGGGTTTAGAGCTCTGTGCGAGAGATCAGGAGTAGGAGGTAGGATAAGAAAAATATCACCTTAGTTTCAAAACTGGAAATTATGAAACAAAGGCTTAGAGGAAGATAGAAACTCTCTAGAAAGCTAACTGCGTTTTCCTGACATGGCATTCATCAAGTAAGGAGAGACAGTTACCTTTTCCAGAAGTACATAATGACGGGGAAGAGACTCATGATAGCCCCATGGAAGATACTCCGGTCTAGATGGCCCTCTGTGATGGCAGCAAGTATGGAATCCTTCTGTGACTCAGGGATATTCACCTGCCCACAGAGTGGAAACCTGTCACTGGAAGAGGCTCCAGGGAAGGCAGAAAACCTCTCTCGGCCCCCAGGACCCTTAAGACCACCCCTTCTCTAGAAGGCAGAAATTTTCGTGGGGTTGCTGGGTAAAGGATCCAGGACTTTGAAGTCATCTGTGACAATTAGCTTTCAAGGACCCTTTGGAGGAAATGTTTTTTGCCTAAGGGCAGAGTTGAGTAGAAGTCCCCCTTACCCTCAGCTTTGGAGGGATGTCAGAATGCAGGAAGAGCTTTAAGATAATATTGATTTTGGATCGCATTAGAAGCACATCATTCTCACTGTATGCTCGGTTGACCAACAGCATTTGAGCTGAACTCACCAAATCGTTAAATCTAAAAAAGAGATGTCAAGCAGGAAATTAGCAAGGAGAAACTAAAAGCAGTGACTAGATAGGGCACCTGGCCCAGGCTTCTTTCTGGCCTCTAAAAGTCAGGGCTAGTTCTAGGCCAGATTGGACTTCATCCATTCAATTATAATTTATCCCCTGGCAAATATTGAGCACCTACCCCACGGCAGACAACAAGTGAAGTGTTCCTTCAAGTGTATTTCTTCACCACGAATGCCCTCTTTCATCCTATCCTCCTTTCCTTACCTGTTCTGGCCCTATAGCATTTTTACCTCTGCTGACTTCAAGACCTAAGGCCTCTCTTGCTCTTTTCTCCTCTGTGCTGTGAGGTAAACACTGAGATGCAGGTCGGTCCCACTTTACTAGAGCACTTTAGGCAATGCGAGGAGGTTTGGACTTTACCCAGTGGTCATGGGAAGCTGTTGGAACACTTTAGACAGGAGAGTGGATATTGGTCTGGTTTACATTTTCAATAGGTTACTCTGGTTGCTGTACAAAGAATAGTGGGTAGAGAGCATATGAGGAAGTAGAGGGGAGGTGGTGGGAATGGGCAGCAACAGGCGAGGAAATCCAGTTGATCCAGGACTTAGAAGTCATCTCTGACAATTAGCTTTCAAGGACCCTATGGAGGAAATGTTTTTTGCCTAAGGGCAGCGTGGAGTAGAAGTCCCCCTTACCCTCTGACTGCTCTCTCTCTCTCTCTGACCCCTCCTTACATATTTTATTATCTGACTAACCCCTACTTACTCTCCAAACATCAGCTTAGGTGACCTGTCTCCCAAGAAACCGTACCTGAGGGCTTACAGTTGTCTACGGCACTTCCCGTGCCTGACTCTCCCATCGTATTTGTCCTCCTGAAACACTCCCTAAGTTTTATCTGTATCTGCCTTCTCCATCAGTTTGTGGGAGTCAAGCAGAGAAAGACAAATACTATGTATCCCATGTTCTCACTCAGGTGTGGGAGCTAGAAAAGGGGATCTCACGAAGATGGAGAGTAGATTGGTGGTTACCAGAGGCCAAGAAGAGTAGAGGGGAGAAGGGGATGAAGACAGTTTGATAAATGGGTATAAACATACAGTTAGTGAAAAGAAATAAGACCTAGTGCTCAATATAAATCAATAAGGTGACGATAGTAACATTATCTACTGTACGTTTCTAAATAGCTAGAAGAGAACAATTCGAATGTTTTTAGCATAAAAAATTTAGGCAAAGGACATCCCATTACCCTGATTTTACATTTACACATTATATGAATGCATCAAAATATCACATGTGCCATAAAAATATATGTCTGTTAAGTGTCAATCTAAAATATTAATAGATAGCTGATATAGGAAGAATATATGGACCCTCCATGGTGGATTGACTTTGGCTTTTCATCAAAAGATTGGCAAGTGAATGCATATAAATTAATTTCTTAACTGAAAAATATCTGCTTAATGGCTCGGTGCCTGTAGCACAGTGGTTATGGCGCCAGCCATGTGCACCAAGGCTGGCGGGTTCGAGTCTGGCCCAGGCCAGCTAAACAACAATGACAACTACAACAGGAAAATAGGTGGGCATTGTGGCAGGTACCTGTAGTCCCAGCCACTTGTGAGGCTGAGGCGAGAGAACCGCTTAAGCCCAAGAGCTGGAGGTTGCTGTGAGCTGTGATGCCATAGCACTCTACCAAGGGCAACATAGTAAGACTCTGTCTCGAAAAAGAAATAATAAAAATAAAATAAAATAAAATATCTTCTTACTGTCACACACACACAATTTTATAATTATAATAATTCTTGGCTTTAATTTAAGAACTTTGGGTTCAACAGTGCTACATAAGAGTATTTCTTTCATGTTTATAAATAATGGAGAAAAAAGTGTGCCATTTCCCCGGAATAAGTCAGTGCATTTCAATGTTGGAAACTCTGAAATACTGAAGAACTTTTAGGACCCAATGAAAAGAATGATGGAAATTGATAGAGTGGCAGCATTTGGTAGAATTTCCAAAAGGAGACTCCAGCTTGGCAGGGCTAAAATCACTGTGCCTCTCACAGGACAAGCAGTTTCTGCTGGGCAGCACTAAGGGTGAAAAGCAATAAGACAAAAGAAAGGTGGGAAACTTACTTCTCCATTTCAGAAAAGAAATATATGTCATTGATTGCAAAGTTAACAGTGATAACCCTGTGGCCATATATACGACGCTTTACAAAGGTCATTTCTCCATTCTCTTGTTCTGTACTCCGGACGTTTGTGGATAGAAGGGCTGAACGTCCTGACGTGTTGGTCGATACAGAGAAATCTGAGAGAGAAAAACAAAGGAATTACAATTTGGTTTCATCAAGTCCCACTTAAGCCTGTGGCCTTCAGCCTGGGCATACATAAAAATGAAGAAATGAAATTACTGGGTGAAACAATCACTCCTTACTATGGAGCTCACGTTTTACACGAAAGGCTGCTGAAAAAGCCATCTGCTCAGACGGTATGAAAACACACACACAATCAACTGAGCACTGAAGGATGTTTTCCTGTTGCGGGTCTAATAGAAATACAATCACACTGTAGTTACGCTAATCTCTAAGGTTTCTGAAGAGGCTGTGAAAACTAAAAATGCAGAGATGACCCTGAGGATGGAATGTGCTTATTCAAAGTTCAGGAGGGTAATAATTTAGGACTAAACTGGGAAAGCACACAAAGAAGTAACCAAAACATCCAAAGTAGAGAAGTTTATTAAAGAAACTGTGGGTAGAAAGCTAGAGTGGAAAAGAGAAAGGAATGAGTAAAGATCATAGAAGGTTCTAGAAGATTTGGATTGTGTGTCAGAAAAATAAGACACTTATTTTAGAAATTCTCTGCATTAGGGTATATCCAAAGAAATTCATCCATAGGGGTTCAGGTCTAAGAGAACAGTTTTGGGCCGGCCCTGGTTGAATACCTGGCTGAGTTTAGGAAAATGATCTAATCTAGCTGTAGAATTTACCACTTTCCATCAATCTTTCTGGAGTCCTGTTCAGAAATTATTGATGTGGGATTCCTTTTGGTGCCTTGCTCTATATAGGATAAGATTCCATTGCTGGAGTCTACTTCTTGGGTGAAGGATTCAACTACAACTTAGTTGTAATACTTTAGCTTACAAACTCAGATAATGTAACCTGATCGTATGTACCCTCATATTAACCAGGTGGGGGGGGGGGAAATGGAAAACAGACAAATGTGCCAGAGAATTGGAGGGGAATGTGGAATCAAGGAGAAATTAGTATTAATTTTTGGTTGAAAAGCACTATGCCATATCTGGTGCTGACTGAGTAATTAAAGTTATCCAGCAGAAAAAGCAAAAATGACTGAATTAAAGCCCTTGAGCAGATGAGGGAACAGATGCTTCTCAGCCAGGGCAGGCACCACCATGCACTGTGACAAGAGCTTGTAAGCACAGGGGAGGCTGACTGGGCAATTCAGGGAGGGAAGCTGTCAAAGTTCTCTTCTGATTGCTTCTGTTTACTCAGGCAAAATAAAACCACACACACTCCAGCCTAAGACAATCAGCAAGATTAATAGAGTGGCAGTTCCAACAGGAATCAAAGTTTGTTTGAGATGGGATATTACAGCCAGAGTATGAAAACACGTGTACATTTAACAAGTCAATAATAAAATAAACACTTGTGTTCATGATAGAGGTTACATCTGTGGAGGGTAAAGGAGTTTGACTGCAGAGGGGCATATCATGTTACCTGGGTTATGCAGTTTTCTATTTCTGGGATTGGGTGGTGGGTATTCAGTTGTTCATACAGTCACTTCTATGTGTGTGCTATACTGTAAAATAAAAGGCTTGAGCTTGTGACAGACTGAGTGTCACTGCTCTTCCTTGCATCTGAGAGGAACTGGAAATTGGGTAGGCCTCCCATTGAATTGCATAAGCACTCTTGTTCCTGGGCTATCTTGTAATGCAGGGGAAGAAGGAAGTCAAGAACAAAGAAACAGACTTCCTTCTGTTCTAGAGCATGAGGGCTTGAGCTCTTTTATTTAAAAGAAGGAACAAAAGAGCTAGAACTATTTTTTTTTTTTTTTTTGTAGAGACCGAGTTTCACTTTATGGTCCTAGGTAGAGTGCCATGGCATCACACAGCTCACAGCAACCTCCAACTCCTGGGCTTAAGCGATTCTCTTGCCTTAGCCTCCCAAGCAGCTGGGACTACAGGCGCCCGCCACAACACCCAGCTATTTTTTGGTTGCAGTTCAGCTGGGGCCGGGTTTGAACCCGCCACCCTTGGTATATGGGGCCAGCACCCTACCAACTGAGCCACAGCTGCCGCCCGAGCTAGAACTATTTTTGAATCCTAAACATGTGGTTGCAAAACAGTTCATAAAAGATACATGCAAAGGTTTTTTTTTTTTTGCAAAGTACAAAAATTTAAAAATACCAATAGAAAAATAGACAAAGGTCATAAAGAATTCAAGGAAGAATGCAAATGACCAATAAATAAAGATGCTCAACCACTAAAGAAAAATAAAAAAGAATGGCATATTATTTTTTGTATTCCAGGTGGGTAGTTTTTAAAAATGTATAATACCATGCGGTGGCTGTGGCTCAGTGGGTAGGGTGCCAGCCCCATATACCAAGGGTGGTAGGTTTGAACCTGGCCCTAGCCAAACTGCAACAAAAAATATCCGGGTGTTGTGGCAGACACCTGTAGTCTCAGCTACTCGGGAGGTTGAGGCAAGAGAATTGCCTAAGCCCAGGAATCGGAGGTTGCTGTGAGCTGTGACGCCATGGCACTCTACCAAGGGCGATAAAGTGAGACTGGCTCTCTAAAAAAAAAAAAAATAGAAAATGTATACTATCCTATTGTTGGTAAGGGTGTGAGGCAGGATCAGACGCTAGTTTATACTGTTCATGAGAGCATAAATTAGGGCAATGTTTTTGGAAGGAGAAAATTTAACTCTTTTTAACCATTTATCCATTTATTTATCCATTATTTCAGTTTTAAGGAATTTATGTCATAGAAGTGCACAATTGCACAATAAGTGTGTTTTGCAGCATTGTTTGAGTGACAGTTGGAACAACTCAAAAATCATCGAGAGAAGATTTCTCACTAGAAGTCTCTCCAATCTCATGTCATACACTTTCCCCATCTCAGTGGAAGATTCCCACCCACCCAGATCTCAAAATCTCTAGTCCAACTGACCTGGTTACAGTTCCTGAAATACATCATCCTCTTTCTTAGTTTAGGGTTCTGTGTATACCTAGAAGTCACTCTCCTCCCATCCCACCTGCCTAATCTGGTCATTCTTGAAAATTCAAGTTTATGTCATTTTCTGGGAGAAGTCTTCCCTGACCCGATCCTCCCACCTGACTAATTAGGATCTCCCTACAGTTATTATTGGGATCAGTCATCACAATTATAGAATGATGCCAATAACACTGGCTAACCCTTTTATGGCATGTACTATTGCCAAGCGTAGTTCTAACGTGCTTTGCCTGTTAATACTCATTTAGTTCTCATAACAACCTTATGAAATAGGAACAATTATTACTCCTATTCTACAGATGAGAAAACTGAGGCACAGAGTAACTTTCCCAGGTCATTCAGCTAGAAAGTGGCAGATTAAAATTCAGGCAATCTGGTCCCAGCATCTGCGGCTCATGTTTTCTGTCTGAAGTCTGCAGTTGTCACAAGGGCAGATTCTATATCACACGTTCACTACTGTTCACCGCTGTACCTCCAGCACCTGGGAAGGTGCCTGCTACATAGTAGAATCTCCAAAAGTGTGTTGAATGAATGAATGAATGAGCAAAGCAGCCGAATAAATCTGCACGATGGATACTTTATGGTAATCAAAAACAATAAGGCAGATAGATGTATACTGACATAAAATGATGTCCAGGGTGCGTTATTAAGTGAAAAAAACAAGTTACCAATAGAACATATGGTGTCGATTTTGTGGGGAAAAAAATAAGTATTATGATATATATAGAAACATAATTATATGTATAATTATGAGACAGGTTTAACAAAGCATTAACAATGTTCTATCTTGAAGGATTTTCACTTCTATACTATATATTCCTGTAATTTTTATTACCTCATTATTAAAAGCATGTATTCATTTTATAAGCAGAAAAAAAATTGAATAATTTTTAAAGACCAAAGCAAATAACAAAAGGAGGTAGTTTTGTAAAATGTGAGATCTCACATTAACTATTAGACTAGTTATTCTCCACCCTTGCTGGCTCCCTAAGCAAAGGCTACTGGGCTTGGACCCTCGGTAGAGAGGCCTGGGCTTGGCTTTGCATGCAGGCCCTGGGGTGGCACCTTACCTAAGCTGCCACAGGCATGATACAAAGCAATAAGTTTTGCAGTTTCTTATCTGGGCTGATCCTGGTGGCTAAACATCAACAGGGAATGGCAGTAAATAGAGAAATGACTTACTGTCTTTGCTAATTTGCATTTCCATGTGAAGATAGTCTTCAAATTCCTGGCGCTTACTAGGATTCGACATAAATCTACGGTACTTGCAAAAGCTTCTGATAAAGTTGATCATTTTCATCCAGCCTCTCTTCTGGGGAAAGAAAAAGGAATATGATACATTCATTAATATAGCTGCTGTTCACTGAGAGGGCATTATGTGTTAAAACTTGACGCTCCTTACATTTAATCCTCCCAACGCCTCTGTAAAGGTATAACTTTTAGTTCCAATTTGAAAGGTGAGAAAACTCAGGTCAGAGATCTGGTAAACCTGCCCCAGATTAAGTAGCTGGTGAGTGGAAGATTCCCACTCACCCACTGCCCATGCTCCCTCTGCCACAGGCTTTCACCAGTGAAGATTTGAGGTGCCATGGGAGAGAAGTGGAACGGTGAAAACAGCAAGAAACAGAGGACAGAAGTAAGTAATGCTCATGAGAAAGGAAAAATGGCTCAGGCAGGTTTTGAAATGTTGAGGAAAGAAGGAAATGAGCAAATACCAATTCTGATGTATAATTACATCCACACAGATGCATTTCATGTTTCTTCATCTGTTTCGCGACAGGTACCAGTGACCATTCTCCAGTTTCTTTGACCCTCAGGAAATTGATATGTGGAGTCAGAAAGAGTCTTGTTGATCAACCTCTCTTGCAGAGAGGGAACCTCACTGTAAGCATAGCTTTAAGATAGCCAGCACTGAAGTGTAAAAAGCACTGATTGGGTCAGAAACTTTGAGTCTGGAGCCTAGTTTCTCCCTGTAATTTGGGTCAATTTACCTAACCTGTGTGTTGATGGCTCTAGGTGTAAGACAGAAGCCATAGCCTTCAGGGTTATGGCGAGGCTCTATGATTATACATGTACGATCCTATAAACCCCGATGACGTGCTTTACATAAAGAGTTAAGTATGTCATGGTTTTCTTTTATCTTATCTAAGAGCAACCAAAAGTCCTGAAATTAAAACAAAGTGTCCTGTTTCTGGGTACAGTATTCTTTCTAATATTCTATATGATAATTCCTGGGGCCCTGACATGGAATTGATTCATATATGAATGAAATACAGAGGAGAAAGGAGAGAAAACATATTTTCATTCCTAGAGTATTAAATCATATGGATTTAGACATCATTTTAAGAGATATCTTAGTGCCATCTTTGGAGTCAGATTGAGCTGGGCTCAAATGTTTCTAATACTAACCAATTCTAAAACACATTGAGCAGGTGATTAAGGGGGTGTGTTTTTTTTTTCAAACCATATGAAGTGAGTTCCCTGAATAACATTCCTGACTCCTCTTTTTTCCCCTTTTCTCTCCTCCCACGGGAGAAAGAATGAGCTAGACCAGTGTTTTTCAACCTTTTTCATCTCACAGCACACTTGAACCTACAGTTCAACCTCTGTGGCACACTTAAATTATGTTAATAAAAAAAGAGTAAAAAAAGAATATACTTACTGTGCTTTGAACTTCTTTTGAAAATAATTTAATGATCTTTAAAAATTATCATGGCACACTTAAGATCGTCTCACGGCACATCAGTGTGCCATGGCACACCGGGTAAAAATCTCTAAGCTAGATAATTGTTAAGTTTGAAAGAAGGAAAAGGACATGCTCTGTTCTCAGTCCTTTGCATTCTGTCTTTGCAATTTTCTTGCCTGCAGGACACTCATTTCAGATCTGTTCTTTTTCATACAGTGAGAGACTCACTCACCCTAGTAGAAGTTGTTTCTATATACCAGTGACTATGTGTGTAAGTCAGTTTAATTTGGGTACAGAGAGGATCAGCAAACCACATTGCCTCACTGCCAATCCTTGTCCTCCTGACTAGTTTTCAGCAGTAAAAACAAACAAACAAACAAACAAAGAACACCCAGACATTTTGATCTCCATATATCTAACCCCAATACCTACTACTCTATCGGTTCTAATCACAGGCAGAAAAGAGGATTTCTTCAAATTCCCAGGATAACAATTTCTCTGAGCTTCAGATTCTTCCTTTGCAAGATGAGGGTTTAAAAACCTACCTCCAAACAGTAGTGGGTTTTGTGGTTAAATAGGGCTAACAGTGAAAATATTTTGCATGGTAGAACAGGCCCAGACAGTAGATTTTCTCTTCTCTAATATCTTATTTTCACTTTCTTCCTCACTGACCTGGAATTCCTGCAGGTGAGTTGTTGCTGTTTTTGAGGGCTTCCTAGGTGAAGGTTGAATTTGTGGTTCCATCTCCAGAGGACGAGGTGGAAACAGTTCTTGGTAATCTTTAAACCTGCCAGAAAGAGACCAATAATATCAAAGAAGACAAAACTTGACATAAAAAGGATAACTGTCAAACTTGCCTCAGCTTTTGGAGCAAGTTTCAGTGAAAAGTGGGGCATGATAAAGTGTGTTTTATTTTCTTGCCTAAGATAGGAGGATAAAATGGCCCATGCAAATTCATCTTGGGCAAAAGCAGAAGTTGCAAGTTAAGTACTACTCTTCTTGCTATATCAATCCTTTTTTAATATCAGCCTATGATTCCTGATCAATACTGTAGTCCTCTTATTAAGGCAAATGAATAGAAATGTGTGTACGCATGTTCATAGCTAGCTAGGTTCAGGATAAATTTATAGAGAGGCTCTGGCAAGGAGCTAGGAAAGTAGATTGTGACTGATCCGGCTTTCAGAAGGCAAAGAGCAACTCCAGAAAGAATCCTTGCCTTTACCGAGCACACTCACCACTTTTCTTCCACTGATTTCATGATAAAGTTCTGCAGCATTAACAACATGGTTGTACTGACATGACGCATGTTTGCGATTTCTTTGATAAGCGGGGCATCACACTGCAGTATTTCCTCTAAAAATGCAAGAGAGAGAAAGAGAGAGAGAGAGAAAGAAACATCATCCTCATCTACCTTTTTTTTTGGAGTTTTTGACCAGGGCCAGGTTTGAACCCGCCACCTCCGGTATATGGGGCTGGCGCCCTACTCCTTTGAGCCACAGGCACCAGCCTCTCATCGCCATTTTTGAGGTAGCTGGTATTTTTTTCATCCTGGTCTCACAGCCTTCCACAATTTGTTTGAAAATCCCCAAGGCATATTTGGAATGTTATGTGGAAGTGTATTTGTAGATAAAATATTTTCGTGGTTTATTCCGCTCAAATTTCAAAAATGAGTGCTTAAGAGGAAAGAAATGTTTAAATGAAACCTAGGTAACCAATGACCAATAAAAAAAAAAAGAAAGAAGTGTTTTAATGATTCATTCCTAAAGCTGATTGGAAATTGTCAACTTAGGGAGAGGGCAAAAAGAATAAAGGTTTAAAATTAAATTGCTGGAGCAGATGAAGAATCCAAGATTACAAACAAGTATCATATGGGCAATATGGTTCTCTAGGGAGTTCAGGGACTGTTGTGTTCATTAATGAGACTTGAAAACTAATCAAAGTTAGGATCTGGGACTCCTCTTTCTTTTCTAGCTCATTCAAAATGATGTACAGAATTTGACATTCTAAGATTCAAAAAATAAGTACTTCTCCAAATAAACATTTGCTAATTTAACCTCTTCCTATTTTCATAATATTTATAGCCCTTTCCTGCTTTACTGCAAGTAAAAAACAAATTCACAGAAACTCTATCCTCTTTATCTGTGACTAAACAGGAGGCTCTATCGTTACTGCCTTGCTCTAGGTTTTCTTTTTATTATTATTATTTTTTATTAAATCATAGCTGTGTACATTGATATGATCATGGGGCATCATTCACTAGCTTTACAGACTGTTTACCAAGTTTCACATATACCCTTGTAAGATGCAGCGCTGGTGTAATCCCACCAATCCCCTTCCCTCTACCCACCTCCCCCCTCCCTCCCCTCCCTTTCCCCCTTCCCCCTATTCTTAGGTTGTAACTGGGTTATAGCTTTCATGTGAAAACCCTAAATTAGTCTCATAGTAGGGCTGAGTACATTGGGTACTTTCTCTTCCGTTCTTGAGATACTTTACTAAGAAGAATATGTTCCAGCTCCATCCATGTAAACATGAAAGAGGTAAAGTCTCCATCTTTCTTTAAGGCTGCATAATATTCCATGGTGTACATGTACCACAATTTATTAATCCATTCGTGGATCAATGGGCATGTGGGCGTCTTCCATGAGTTAGCAATTATGAACTGAGCTGCAATAAACATTCTGGTACAAATACCTTTGTTATGATGTGCTTTTTGGTCTTCTGGGTATATGCCCCCCAGTAGAGGGATTACAGGATTGAATGGCAGATCTATTTTTAGATCTCTAAGTGTTCTCCATATTTGTTTACCTCTCTAGGATGGGATCATGCTCACTCCCTTTTGTTTTCCTCTAGAATTAAAAGTTAGTACTTAACTTGCAACTTCTGCTTTTGGCCAAGTTGAATTTGCATGGGCCATTTTATCCTCCTATCTTAGGCAAGAAAATAAAACACAAGAAAAAAAGATTTTCATGCCTACAGTTTTCCTTCCCAACATAACTCTCTTCACAATCTATGAGAGGTGGTCAATCAACCTTTGCATATAGCCAACCCTTGCTTTTGTATCCTACTCCAGATGTAGTTGATTTGATAGTCAAAGGGCTTGAATGAGATTCAAGTCCACCAACTGAACAAGCTAGTTAACTTTTCTGTGTTTCTCCTTCTTTGTTGGTAAAATGGAGCTATTTTTGTGTCTATTACAGAGATTAAACAAAATTCTATTGTGATATTTAGATAAAATTAACCAAGAAGATATATGTGAAAGTACATTTCACTTGGCTTCTTTTACTAGTATTAAGATTTTAGATATAGTATTGTTGTTCTCTGCTTTCCCTGTGTCTCTTAATTTTTGTCCCAGTACTGCCCCATGTCATCACTGCCCCATGTCACCACTGCTCTGTTCTGCTTTCTCTGGGAGCTCACACAAGGAAAGCAATTTCCCTATTCTCCTATGACAATGCAGGGAGAAGGAAACAGGATCAGGAGAAAGGATGCATACCAGGAGAGATATCATTGTGGAAAAAAGTCTTGAGTAAATTTTCCACAAGAGACTTATAAGATTTGTCATTGGTTTCTATGACAATCTTCTGTACGGCTACCAAGAAGTCCAATGGGCTTTCAGCCTTCCGTTCTTTGAGGAACTCCCGGAAGTACTCCACGTGCTGTGTATTTAGGAGGACTTCTGTCATGTTTCTGGAAAACAAGAAAATATCTTTGGTAGAGAGACAGGGATAATGACTCTGGATCCTGCTCCAATTTGGGAATGGGGAAGGACACATCCCAGGCTGTTAGGCCTTTAGCAGTTTGTGAGATAAATTAGTTAAATCTATTTCTTTGGAGATGAACTTGAACTTTAAGGTGACCCTGCTGAGCTCAGTCCAATCATTTGACAAACCTAATGGAAGAGGAGAGGAAGTATTAAAGGTGACAATGTTTTTCAAAGGAATTCTTTTTTTTTTGTAGAGACGGAGTCTCACTTTTATGGCCCTCGGTAGAGTGCCATGGCATCACACAGCTCACAGGAACCTCCAACTCCTGGGCTGAAGTGATTCTCTTGCCTCAGCCTCCCAAGTAGCTGGGACTACAGGCGCCCGCCACAATGCCTGGCTATTTTTTGGTTGCAGTTCAGCTGGGGCCGGGTTTGAACCCGCCACCCTCGGTATATGGGGCCGGCGCCTTACTGACTGAGCCACAGGTGCCACCCAAAGGAATTCTTTTTTAATTATGGATTCAAAACAATTTTTAATTGGCAGTCATTTCTTTGAGGCAGAGTGTGACAGGTCTATAGTTATTGATTAATATTTATAAATTTCCTTCGCTGCTTTCTTCCTTCACTGCTCCTTGAATAAAAGTTCTCCTAATGTTTCATCCTCAATCCTCTGTCCTTTTGCCTTATTTATTTATTTATTTATTGGTGGGGGATAACCTGTCCCTTCTTTGTGTTTTTAATTTTCATTGATATAAGGAAGTGGTTTCAAATTTTATTGATATGGTAAAACTGTATCTCCAGTTCCTATGAACTTCACTCTAAATTTCAACTGACCATTGAACATCATCTTTATGTCATAGTTATTATTTAAACCTCTATGTACATGCCCAGACCAAGCTGTTCTTCCTTTATATACCTAATTCATTAAGTATGTTAGCTACAGATTTTTAATAGATCCCATTTATCAGATTGAGATAGTTCCTTTCTATTCTAATTTTATTGAGTTTTTTTTTTTATCATAAATGTGTTCTGGATACGGTGAAAGGCTTTTTCTGTATCAACTGACATAATGATGTGGGTTTCCTCCCCCTATTTTGTTAATGTGCTATATTGTATTAATTGACTTTCAGATGCTAAACCAACCTTGCTTTCTTTTTTTTTTTTTTTTTGTAGAGACAGAGTCTCACTTTATGGCCCTCAGTAGAGTGCCGTGGCCTCACACAGCTCACAGCAACCTCCAACTCCTGGGCTTAAGCGATTCTCTTGCCTCAGCCTCCCGAGTAGCTGGGACTACAGGCGCCCACCACAACGCCCGGCTATTTTTTGGTTGCAGTTTGGCCGGGGCCGGGTTTGAACCCGCCACCCTCGGTATATGGGGCTGGCGCCTTACTGACTGAGCCACAGGCGCCGCCCCCAACCTTGCTTTCTTGCACCAAATCCCACTTGGTCATGCTATAATCTTCTCTATATGTTGCTGGATTTGCTTTGCTACTCTTTTGTTGCAGGTTTTTATATCTAAAAACAAAAGAGAGTATTGATCTGAGGGTTTCTTTTCTTACAATGTATTTTTCTTGCTTTGGGATAAGGAAAATATAGGCCTAAGAATAATTTGGCATGTGTTCCTTCTTCCTCTTTTTCTTCAAAGACTTCATAAAATATTGATACTATATATTCTTTAAATGTTCCATAGAAGTCTCCAGTGAAGCCATTTATGTCTGGGCTTTTCTATGTGAGAAAAATTTAAATAATTAGTTTAATTTCTTTCTTATTACAGGTTTATTCACATTTTCTTCTTTCCCTTCCATAGGCTTCAGTAATTTGGGTTTTTTTAGAAGTTTACCTATTGCATCTAAGTTGGCTACTTTGTTTTTTGCATCTCCTTGCAATCTTATTAATTTCTGTATTCAGTAGTACTGTCTTCTCTTTCAGTGCTAGTTTTGGTTGTCTGTGTCATTCCACTTTTTTCCTTTGGTCAGTATAGCATAGCGTTTATCAATTTCATTGATCTTTACAAAAAAACCCAACTAGTGTGCATGGCTTTTCTCTTTAATTTATTCATTTACACTCTAATAGTTATTATTTACTTCCTTTGACTTTAATTTAAATGCGTCATCCCACCATTTTGGTCTCTGTTGTTACTGATGAGAAGTAAACTTTAATCTCATAGTTTCCTTAAATGTGAAATCCTTCTCTTCCGCAGATCTCAAGATTTTTCTGTCTTTGTTTTTCTTTCTTTCTTTCTCTTTTTTTTTTTTTTTTTTTAAGACAGAGCCTCAAGCTCTGGATGGAGTGCTATGGCATCACAGCTCACAGCAACCTCCAACTCCTGGGCTCAAGCCATTCTCCTGCCTCCACCGCCCAAGAAGCTGGGACTACAGGTGCCCGCCACAATGCCTGGATATTTTTTGGTTGCAGCTGTCTTTGTTGTTTGGCGGGCCCCAGCTGGATTTGAACCCGCCAGCTCAGGTGTATGTGGCTGGCACCTTAGCCACTTGAGCCACAGGCGGAGAGCCTGTCTTTGTTTTTCAACATTTAGCTATGATATATATAGGTGTGGATCTCTGTTAATTCCTTCTACTTGGCGTTCATAAAGTTTCTTGTATTTTTTGAATAAGGGCTTTAATCAAATTTGGAAAGTATTCAACCACTATACATTCAAATGTTTTTCTATTCCTCTCTTTTCTTTCCTTCTGATAGTCCCATTATTTATGTACTGGTGTGCTTAATGGTGTCCCTAAGGTCTCTGAGATTTTGTTTATGTTTCTTAATTTTTTTTCTTCAGACTGGACAACTCTACTGAACTTCAATCTTCAAGTTCATTAATTTTTCTATGAATTCAAATCTGCTGTTGATTCTCTCTACTGACTTTCTCATTTCAGTTATTATACTTTCCAACTTCTGATTTTTATTTAGTTTTATTTTATAATTTCTATTTCATTAATGATATTCTCTATTTGATTAATTATTTTAAACATGGTTTTCTTTAGTTTGTGGATGAGCTTGGTTGGGAGTCTTTGGTGAGTTCAATATCTGAATTATATCACAAAGAGTTTCTATTGTCTACCTTTTTTCTCCTTGTGTATGAGCCATACTTTCCTGGAATATTTTGTTTGTTCATTTGTTTATTTGCTTGCTTGCTTTTTTTGTATGTATCATAATTCTTTTGTTTAAAGATGATATTTTGGATAACATAGCAACTCTGGAGTATGATCTCGCACACCACCTGTTATCCACCAAAGGTTATTGCTGTTTATGGTTTTTCTTTCTTTTTTTCTTTCTTTCTAGTTTTCTTTTTGTTGTTGTTGTTAAGTGGCTTACCTGGCTGATTCTGTAGAGTTTTCTCTCCTGCAGTGTATGGCCACTAAAGTGTCTGGTCAGTTTTTTCTTTTTAACATTCTTATTTTTATTTTTAATTTATTTTTTAAAAAATAAAAAAGTAATTTATTGTTTACTTTAGGGTCTCACAGTTAGTCAATGATACATACAGATAATTGGGCCCTGCTTTGGTCTGTCTTGAGCATTTGCATAACCTTATTGAATTACTCTGGGGATGTCTTATTCTTCAGATCCCTCTTCTATACTTTTGGCTGTTTTACTGCTTGCCCAACTAGCATCTCTACCTTAAGCAACTGTGATGGTTGCTCTCCTGATTGCCACAAAGATTCCTATTGTTTTTGACAATGCTCCTGGTTATGGACTTTTCTATAGTGCTCCAAACCAGGTCAACCCCTTCCGTTGGGGTTGGTACTCATGGCTAGCATGATGGCTGGTGCTCATGGATAGCATGCTTGGGGTGATATGAGCAATTTCAAGCTAAAATGCCACAGATCCCACTGTTCTTACTGACGGTGGGTAGTTTTCTTGATTAAGCATATTTTAATTGTTATATATCTCCAATTAATTTATACAGTTCTGAAATTCTTTTGGACAGATTTACCCAGTTTTATCATTGCTTTTAGGAGGAGACTACTTGCAAGATTCTTACTCTTACCATTCTAGAAAAATTAGTCTTTCTTCAGTGTTTTTTACATCTGTAAATTCCTTTCCACTTTCCCTTCCACTATTTATTTCAGTCCTTTACCATCATTTTCCTGAATAACTGCAACAACTTCTCATCTATTATTTCTGCCTTCATTCTTTGAGCCTCTGACTGTGTATACTATTGTTGCTATTTCTGCTGGTGTAATATTTTTAAAATTCACATAACAGGTATCTGCTATGCATTGCTTCAACAAACCATAAAGAATCCTCAATGCCACTTAATCAATACAAATTCTTTAATAATTTTATTTTTTTTATCGACAAATAGGCATACATATTCATGGAGTACATAGTGATGTTTCAATACATATAATGCATGGTGATCAGGTCATGGTAATTAGTATATTTATCATTTATCATTTCCTTGAGTTGGGAACATTCAACATCCTCCTTCTAGCTATTTGAAACTATGCATTATTGTTAACTATAGTCACCCTCAGTGGTATAGAACACTACTTATTCCTTTTATCTAGCTGTAATTTTATATTCCTTAAAAATGTCTCCATATCCCTCCCTTCCCCCTACTCTTCCCAGCCTCTAGTATCCTCTGTTCTATTTTTTAATTCTGTAAGATAAATTTTTTAGGTTTCATGTGTAAGTGAAAACATGTGGTGTTTAACTTTCTGTTCCTAGATTATTTCATTTAACATAATGTCCTTCAGTCCCTTCCATGTTGCCATGAATGACGGGATTTCATTCATCTCTTGGCTGCATAGTTTTCCATTGTGTATATGTACTACACATTTTCTTTATCTATTCATCTATTGTTGAACCAAGGTTGATTCCATTATCTTGCTGATTGTGAATAGTGCTGCAATAAACATGGTGATACAGAAGTTCTCTGATTTAATGATTTTCTTTACTTTGGAAAAATTCCCAGTAGTGGGATCGCTGGATCATATGGTTGGTCTATTTGTTGTTCGTGGGGGCCTTCATACTCTTCTCCATAGTAGCTATCCTAGTGAGCATTCCCATCAACAGTATATATAAGTTCCCTTTTACCTACATCCTCATCAGCATTTGTTATTTTTTGTCTTTTTCATAACAGCCATCCTAATCAGAGTAAGATAATGATTCACCATCATTTTGATTTGTATTTCCTTTTTTTTTTTTGTAGAGACAGAGTCTCACTGTACCGCCCTCGGGTAGAGTGCCGTGGTGTCACACGGCTCACAGCAACCTCTAACTCCTGGGCTTCCGTGATTCTCTTGCCTCAGCCTCCCGAGTAGCTGGGACTACAGGCGCCCGCCACAACGCCCGGCTATTTTTTATTTTTTGTTGTTGCAGTTTGGCTGGGACTGGGTTTGAACCCGCCACCCTTGGCATATGGGGCCGGCGCCCTACTCGCTGAGCCACAGGCTTAATGATTAGTGATGTAGAGCATTTTTTCATGTATTTGCTGACCATTAATATGTCTTCTTTTGCTAAGTATTTGTTCAGATCATTAGCCCATTTTTTAAATATTGGATTGTTTGTTTTTTTGTTATTGAGATGTTTCAGTTCCTTATACATGTGAACATGTATTCTGAATATTAATCACACATCAGATAAGAAGTGTGCAAATATTTTCCCCCACTCTGTAGGGTATCTTTTTACTCTGTTTCCTTTGCTGTGTGGAAGCTCTTTAGTTTTATGCAAACTAATTTTTTTATTTTTACTTTTGTTGCCTGTGCTCTTGAGGTCTTATTCACAAAATCTTTTCTCAGACCAATGTCTTGAAGCATTTACCTACGTTTTCTTCCAGTAGTTTTATTGTTTTGGGTCTTACATTTAAATCTTTGACCCATTTTGAGTTGTTTTTATATAAAGTGAGGTGTGGGGTTCTAGTTTAATTTTTCTGCATATGGATAATATGGCACCATTTATTGAAGAAACTACCTTTTTCCCAATGAGTGCTGTTGGCCTCTTTGTCAAAAAAATAGTGGCTCAGTCGGTAAGGCACGGGCCCCATATACCGAGGGTGGCTGGTTCAAACCTGGCCCCGGCTGAACTGCAACCAAAAAATAGCTCGGCGTTCTGGCAGGCGCCTGTAGTCCCAGCTACTCGGGAGGCTGAGGCAAGAGAATCGCTTAAGCCCAGGAGTTGGAGGTTGCTGTGAGCTGTGTGATGCCATGGCACTCTACCGAGGGCCATAAAGTGAGACTCTGTCTCTACAAAAAAAAAAAGTAGTTGGCTATTGATAGGTGTATTAATTTATGGGTTCTCTATTATGTTTCATTGGTCTATGTGTTTGTTTTTATGCCACTACTATAAAACTATAGCTAAAAGTATATTTTGTCACTATAGCTTAAAGTATAGTTTGAGTTCTGGTAATGTGTTACCTCTAGCTTTGTCCTTTTTGCTGAGGATTTTTTTTTTTTTTTAGTGACAGTCTCAGTAGAGTGCTATGTCATCATAGTTCACAGCAACCTCCAACTCCTGGGCTTAGGCCATTCTCTTGCCTCAGCCTCCCAAGTATCTGGGTCTATAGGTGCTTGCCACAATGCCCAGCTATTTTTTTTGTTGCAGTTTGACCGGAGCCAGGTTCAAACCTGCCACCCTTGGTTTATGAGGTCGGCACTCTATGCACTGAGCTATAGGCACCGCCCTGCTGAGGATTCTTTTGATTGTTTGGAGTCTTTGTGGTTCCGTACAAATTTTAGGATTTCGTTCTGTTTCTGTGAATAATGTCATTGGTATTTTGATAGGGATTGCATCGCATCTCCAGATTGATTTGGGTAGTATATTTCAAAGTCTTCAAATACTTTAAATACTTTTATATTCATAAGTTAATATCTTTGTGTCATTTCTTTAGCTTGTGGGTAGAGTTTAATGTTACCCACAAAAGACTTCCATTTCTTTGCAATTGAATTTCTACATGCAGTTCAGGGCCCTTTCTGAAGTAATGAATGTTATCAGTAACTGAAAATAATCTGTGCCGCTTTTTTTCTATGAAAAATATTCAGTCAGAGACTTGGACTACCAAATTTGTATGGTCCTCATCTACTGTATCCTCATTATTTAGAAGAGGAGGTTTCATATACCTAGCCATAATAGTAACTGCATAAAAAATGAATAAATGAGTGAATACATGGCATGGCCTAATAGAACATTACAGTCAAGTCAAGAAGGTAGAAAACATACCTGAAAAGTAAAGAGCAATAAAAAGCAGTGCATAATGAATGCTTGGTATTGTACTTTAAGGATTTAGGATTTTATTTATTTATTTTATTATTATTTTTTTTGGAGACAGAGTCTCACTATATCGCCCTCAGTAGAGTGCTATGGCATCACAGCTCACAGCAAACTCAAACTCTTGGACTTAAGTGATTCTCTTGCCTCAGCCTCCCAAGTAGTTGGGACTACAGGCAGTATTTAGGACTTTAGAGAAGAAGGAAGTCATAGCAAACATAACATTCAGAGAGATTTTTATGTATAGGTGACTCTTACGCTGAAGTATATGCATTGTATCCATAGAAAGAAAGGCGGGTGGGCACCCCTCCAAGAAAAGACTACAGAATCTTTGTCTAGTGCAGGGGGCTGACTCTCAGATTGGTTATTAAGGGGAGAAAGACAAGAAGTAATGAATTAGTTATGAGAGAGCCATTGTAGTATGTTATCCAGAACATTCAAGCAGGCAAGGACACATGTGCAAAGGTATTTATGATATTATTTATAGCAATAAAAAATTAAAGACCAGGGACCCTGAATTTCCACCTCATTGCAGGCTAAGGAACAACTTCCAACCCCTATGGCCTTGAAGAAATTAGGTCATTTTCTCAGCCTCTTCTTCATAAATAAAGAGCCTGGTTTTGTAGTCACCTCCCAACACACGTACCACAAAAACAAAACAAAACAAAAAAACAAACTAAAGACAATGTAAATGTCTGTGAAAGGGTATGAATGGTATGGTTAAATAAATTATGCTACATTTGTAGAAAAGGGATCCTCAGATTTTAGATACTTCCTTGGCATAAGCACAAGCATTTTAAGCGAGGTAGCTATTAAGCGGAATTGAGCCAAAGGCCAAACCATAGAACAATGGCCAAGCTGGAGGTCCAGAGGTAGAACAGTGGAACAATGGTTATAGCCCTGCCCTGTCCATAATATTTCTATTTCTATTATATGCATATATACTATGCATATACTCATGGACTTTCCACTCTGGCTAGCACCCCCTCTACAGTTTTTTTTTTTTTTGTTAGACAGTCTCATTTTGTCATCCTTGGTAGAGTGCTGCCATGTCATAGCTCTAAACAACTTTAAACTCTTGGGCTCAAGTGATTTTTCTTGCCTCAGCCTCCCAAGTAGCTGGAACTATAGGTGTTTGCCACAACTGCCAACTATTTTTAGAGCCGGGGATCTCGCTTATTCTCAGGCTGGGCTCGAACCTGTGAGCTCAAGCAAT
The DNA here is from genome assembly GCF_027406575.1 of Nycticebus coucang. NCBI lineage: Eukaryota > Metazoa > Chordata > Mammalia > Primates > Lorisidae > Nycticebus > Nycticebus coucang. The sequence goes on from NC_069789.1 coordinate 79,508,963, forward strand.
CCACTCACCTCCGCCTCCCAGAGTGCTAGGACTACAGGTGTGAACCTCCACACCTGGCCTCCCTCTGCAGTTTTAAAACGCTCTGGGATATTTCTTCTGGTGTCCTGGGACAAGGTGCAGAAGAAGAGTAAGGAGAACCCCAAGCTCCTGAGTCCTGTCCCAGTGCTCATCAGGCTAGAATGTTGGTCTTTCTCTGGCTCCAGTGGGTCTGGACATTAATCAAGCAAAGGACTGAACTCTTCTTGCTCTTCTGGTTCTGCTAAAATAGTCCTTCCAGGTTACAGATTTCCAGTAGATGGCCCTCCCACATTTTACAAGGCCTCCAGCAGATGACCTTTGATCTGTATCGCAGCATTCCTGCCACTTCCTCAGCTAGCATGCACCACACCCTGAAGTGCTTTAAAAGAAGCTTCTTACCTTAACTCAGTGCTGTTGACATTTTCCACTGTCAGTGGCAGCCCATCTGTTTGCAGATGCTCTTAATAAAGCTCTGCTACTAACTCTACTTGGCCTGGTTCTTTGTGCCACCTTTCCACCTTTTGACATATAACAACATCCATAATATGGGAGAAGGTAAATCTATACATACTGACATGAAAAAATGTCCATGATAGTTTAAGCTTAAAAAGTTGTTATGTAGCATATATTGCTTGGTGCCAATTTTAGAAAATAAGTAATGATTTAGAGTACCAAATGTGCCTAGGAATATATGTATGACATATGGAAAACGGTCTGAAAACCTACACACCGAAAGAAGTTCACCATTAGACATGGTGAGATTTTTAAAAAGTTTATGCCTAGAGATACTGCTGTAGCCAGATTCTGTTTCTTACCTGGGTCTCATTGAAGGCTTTCTTAGACCACTTTTTTTGAAGACAGACATTTTTCTTGGTGAGGGTAAACGTACTACTTTTGGTTCCTTGACAATTTCTACTGGATAATCTAAAAAAAGTCATAAATATGGGGAAACACGATGTTAGAAGGCATAAAAGGGTACAAGGTAGCAAGGACATTTATTAGATATATTAAGTTCATGTGGAAAAACTACTGTCCCCATAACTGCTGCTGAATCAGGCCAGTAGGGCTGAGACCAGACTCAGGGATAATTGCCATGCAAACATCAGCCCAGGCTGTGTTATCTAAGTATGTTGACCACTTGGCCCAGAGCCCACCTTCCTCAGAGAGACTATTGAAACTGACTCCATCATACAAATCCTTATTACAATAGTCAACACAAAATGTCATCCCCCCTCCAATCTGCCATTTTTACTAGACCGTACTCCACTTGATACTCTGTCCTCCGTAACACTTCTGCTATCCCCTTCTATCCCCTTCACTTACCCCCTGGAACTCTTGATTTGTAATCGGCAAAGTTTCAGAATCTTGACCTTTTCTTTAAGCATCTCCCCCACCTTCTTCTTTTAATTAAAACCATTTTTCTTTCTTAAGGACATTGCTTCTACTAAAAGCTTCTCTAATGATAGTCTAACATACCATGCCAAATCAGAATAGGTGTCTGATTCCCTATTGTCATTTAGAAGTCATTACTTCAAAAAATATATCAAAACATCATTGTTGAAAAATAATAGATTTCATGGATCTCAGTATTATGAGAGCCCTTTGACATTCATATAGAAAAAAACAGACTATGAACTCATCAAGGGCAGAGATGATGTATATTACTCATATCACTCACAGAAATTAGAATATGACCTAGTTAGGTAGTCAATACCTAAAAATGGTTATTAGATAGAAAAGTAACTTTTATGTGGTTTGATAATAGTTTCAGTGACAGATGGCATACAAAAAGGAATGAAAGCTATAAATATATGTACTGGATCTAAATAAATGCCATAAATTAGGTAAAAAAATAAAATCTAGACTATGAAATACTAGATATAAAAAGAAAGCCAAAAATTAAAAACAAACAAACAAACAAAACCCTCCTAATACAAAATACCTAGAATACTGGATTAAAAACTACACACTTTACAATCGGGAATAAACTTGTAGGAAATTAAGACAAATAAAATAAAATAGAGATTAGAAACAGAGAGGCTGCTAAAACCAGAAAGGTAGGCTTTAGATCAGTGGTTTTCAACCTTTCTAATGCTGCGACCCTTTAATACAGTTCCTGTGGTTGCAACCCACCGGTTGAGAACCACTGCTTTAGATACTTTAGCTGCCCTAGACGCCTTTGCCTTTAGAAAATGGGCAAAACTTTTGGCATGCCTTTCACTCTCAAGATATTTGGCAATTATATAAATTGTTACTAAGACATTTAAGCTGAGCTTTTGTCAGATTCTTAGGGCACAAAGGGGCAAAAATTGCAAAACAACAAAGGAGAAGAGGCCCTGATAAACACCCCAGGGTTTCAATTGAGACTCCAAAGAGTATGGGAAATCAGAAATTGCTTCTCATCGAAGGGAATAAAAAATAGCTTTGAACCAACTCAATTACTGAGCAAATTAAGGTTGTCTGGATGGTATTAGTTTCACATATGCCATAAGTAAAATAAAATACCCTCTGGAGGAAAATAGCTTCACTTGGAGTCTCAAGTTAGTGCTACAAATTGTCACCAACAATGATCACAAATCAAGCAGAAATAACAAGGTATTTAAAATTAGTTGGCCAAAAACCAAAGGGGAAAAAAACCACTGACATTTGAAATAGACACAGGAAATTCAAATATGGATTTTCAAATTACTATTGTTAATGTATTTCAAGTAATTAAAAAAGAAAAAGGAAAATGATAACATGGATTGAATATTATAAAAAGAAAAAAGGAAAATTCTACATATAAAATGTTTAATAATTAAAAGTAAGAAAATTAAGAATTAATAGATGAGCTAAATGACAAATTATATGCAGAGAATTATAATGGCCAAAAGACTCATGGAAAAATGCTCAAGGTCTTTAATCATTAGAGAAATGCAAATCAAAACCACAAGGAGATAATCACCTAACTCCAATGAGAATGGCTCGTATTAATAAGTCCCCAAACAACAGATACTGGTGTGGATGAGAAGAGAAAGAAACTCTTATACATTGTTAGTGGGACTGAAAACTAGGACAACCTCTGTGGAAAGTCGTATGGAGATACCTCAAAGAACTTAAAGTGGACTTCCCATTTAATCTGCAATCCCACTGCTGGGTATATACCCAAAAGAAAAAAGGTCATTATATAAAAGGGACACTTGCACTTGAATGTTTATAGCAGCACAATTCATAATCACAAAGATGTGGAAATAACAACCCAAGTGCCCACCAATATATGTGCATGAATGGATTAGTAAAATGTGGTGTATACATACCATGGAGTACTACTTAGTCATAAGTTGTCTTTTGTGACAACCTGGATGTAAATGGAAATCATTCTTCTAAGTGAAACATCACAAGAATGGAGAAACAAACACATGTACTCAATACCAAATTGGAACTAAGAGATCAACACTTGAATGCACATGTAGAAGTAAATCTCAATGAAAATTAAGCTGGGGAGAGGAGGAAAGGGGTAAATTTATACCTATTGGGTACAGTGTATACTATCTGGGTAAAAGGCACACTTATAACTTTGACTCAATCTGGACAAAAACAAAGTATGTAAACAAAACATGTGTACCCCCTAATATTCTGAAATTAAAATAGATGAAAAGAATGAATCCAGACTAAAATACACAGAAATGAAAGAAAAGATGGAAAATACAGAAAAAAGCATGTGACATATTATTAAAATGTTGAAAATATGTATAATAAAATTATCAGAAGGAGGAAGAGATAGAATGGAGTGGCACAAATATTGGAGGAGATAATAACTGAAAATTTCCTAAAATTGACAACATTAAGTCAGAAACTCAAGAAATTTTAAAGCCACATAGAGTATAAACACTTAGGTACATCATACTAAAATTATATTCAAGCAGATACCAAATGGGAGACAGAACAAGGAAAAAATGAGAAATATTTCCTTCCATGAAGCAATGCCAATGAAAAGTGACAACTGACATCTCAAAGTGAACAAAGGAAGCCAAGAGACAATGAAATAATAAGTTCAAAATGTTGAAAGAAAACAACTCCAATAAGAATTCTATGTTCGGAAACTATGTTCTTCAAAAACAAAATAAAGAATTTTTTCAAAAACAAAATAAAGACATTTTTCTGATGCACACTGAAGGAAATGCCAAAGAGGGTTCTTTAGGTATAAAGAAAATAATCCTAGATGGGGGAGGCAAAAATCAATGGAAAAGAGAAAAAACTAAATATGTGAGTAAGCCTAGATGAATATTGACTCATAAAATAATAATACATATGCAGTGAAAGTACTAATTTACATCAAACTTCAATACATCAAGGATGCATTTGAAAATCGATCTGGTAACCACTAAAAGAAGAACAAAAACATGAAAAAATAATACACTAACAGAGAGAAGAATAGAACTGTTAACAACAATAAAACCCCTCCATCTTAATCTAATTAAAAGGCAATTGTCAGATTGGATTTAATAAAAACAAAAATACAAGAAATAAGATTCAGCTTAAAAGAGTCTTACCTTAAATATAAGAACAAGAGAATATTAAAGAATAAAAGGATGGAAAAGGGGGCAGTGCCTGTGGCTCAAAGGAGTAGGGTGCCGGCCCCATATACTGGAGGTGGTGGGTTCAAACCCAGCCCTGGTCAAAAACTGCAAAAAACAAACAAACAAACAAACAAACAAACAGATTCAAAAGAAAGGTGATGGCCACAATAATGCAGACAAAGGTGATGACTTCAATAATGCAGAAGTATTACTAGAGAAAAAGCATTACCTCACCATGAAACTATAAAAATTTCAAATTTACTTGGATTTAATAATATAGCCTAAAATAAAATAAATCACAAATTTAAAGTCTTTAAAAGATAAATGAAATAATCCAGAGTGGGAGATTTTAAAATCTCTCTCAACTAATAGAAATGTAAACCAAAACTATTGGTAAAGACACAGAAAATCTGAGCATGCTTAGCAAAACAGACCTAACTGACATATACAGAACACTATGCCCAACATTACATAGTTTATAAATACTCTTTTTTTTTTTGTGGTTTTTGGCCAGGGCTGGGTTTGAACCCGCCACCTCCAGCATATGGGACCGGCGCCCTACTCCTTGAGCCACAGGCGCCACCCCATAAATACTCTTAAATGTAATGACAGAATATCATAAACAACTTCATGGCAACATATTTAAAATCTCAAGCAAAATTCCTGAATTTATAAAATATACAACAAACTAAAATGGCACAAAAAGAGAGAATCTGAGAAGTCCTGTAAATTTTAAAGGGATTAAATCTGTAATTAAATCTGTCTCTGAGATTGAGACAAGTGTGTCTCAACCTAATACAATGTCTATCTAAAAATGTAATGGTAGACCTAGGTAATGAAAGTAAATCAAATGAATAAATATTCTAAAACACAAAATAAAACTCTCCATTGGCAGAGAACATGATCATGTGTATTAGTGAAATTTACAGATAAATTTTTAGAATTAATAATTTAATTTAGTAAGGCTTTGAAATATAGTATATAAAATATATTTCCATATGCTGGGTATAATTAAAAACTAAAGTTTAAAAATTATAATATTTATAAGTGCATGAGAAAACATCAAGGTCTAGAAACAGATATAATGGAAGATATATAAAAATGTGATATAAAAATTATTAGTTAAAAATAGATATTTTATTTATCTTTTATTTTTATTTATAAATATTAGTTGTCTATTTTTTGAGACTTTAGAAAAAAAATAAGAACTTAACTGATGACTCCATACTGAACCTCAGAGTCAAAGCATTCTATGATAGACTCTTATCTGACAATGTGAATGTTACTTTTTTTTGCATTATTATTATTATTGCTCAATATTTTGTTGCAGCAATGGTCTGATTTCTTTTCTGAATGTATTTATCTTCATTTGTTCTTTATGAGGTTTTTGTTTCTAGTTCTTATCTTAAACATTGTTATTGTCATTAAATTTTAAGCCTTTTTAATTTTGTGTAGGCAAAAAGTGGAAACCAAATAAACACACCTATATGCATAGAGAAAATAAAAAAAAAATTTGCACAAATGGAAACAAATGAAGCCTTTCCAACAACACTGATAAGCCGAGTAAGCTGAGACTTGCACGGGTGAATCAGAAAAGACACTGTCAACTGTGTTTCTTAGAAGTGAAATAATAGGCCAGTGCCTGTGGCTCAGTGAATAGGACGCTGACCCCATATACTGAGGGTGGCAGGTTCAAACACAGCCCTGGCCAAAATGCAAAAAAAAAAAAAAAGATAGCTGGGCATTGTGGTGAGCACCTGTTATCCCAGCTACTCAGGAGGGTGAGGCAAGAGAATTGCCTAAGTTCAAGAGCTGAGGGTTGCTGTGAGCTGTAATGCCATAGCACTCTACCAAGGGAGACAAAGCGAGACTCTGTCTCTAAAAAAAAAAGAAGAAGTGAAATAATGGATCATAACAAAGTCTGTCTCAAAACTTCTGTAGTGACCCACATATGCACCCAACACTGGGGCACCCAGATCTATGAAGCAAATATTGTCTTATCAGAGCAAAAGAGAAAAACCCCAATAAAGTAATCATTGGAGACTTCATCACTCCACGTTCAGCATTAGAAGATCATTTAAACAGAAAATTGACAATGAAACATTGGACTTAATATGTACTGTTGATCAAATGGAACTAACCGACATTTACAGAACATTTCATCTGGTAGCTTCAGAATATACATTCGCCTCGGCTCATGAATCATTCTCAAGGATACAGCATATGTAAGAACATGAAACAAATCTCAAAAAATTAAAAAATAAATTGAAATCATACCAGTTTTCTGTCTGTACTAGAAAGATTGTTATTTTTAAAAAAGACAAAAAAAAAAAAAAGGCATAGTCATTGCCCTTTAACCATCTCTCCATTTCAAACAAAGCAAGATCCCTTTCTTACACTCTGAGTTGAGAGATTCTCTCTTAGATTAAAAAAAAAAAATCCTAATTGCCTCAAATCCATCCCTGTGTATAAATACTTGCCTATATGAGGTGCTCTCTCACAATATGCTTTATAGTCATCACTTATCTTCTCTATGGCCATTTTTGGATTCTTGCAGCAGAGTTCTTCAAAGGACATTTTGCTTAGGTCTGTGAAGTAAGGAAGAACAGAGATGGAGATGGAGTCTAGTTGTCTGGGCTGGATGCAGTGGCTCAAGCCTGTGATCCTAACTGCTCAAGTCTAGTTGTCTAGGTTCAAAGGTATTGCCTTCAAAATGTCACTTAAGTACCCTGTTTCTCCGAAAATAAGACAGTGTCTTATTTTAAGGTGTGCTCCCAAAGATGCGCTAGGTCTTATTTTCAGGGGACGTCTTATTTTTCCTGTAAGTAGGTCTTATTTTCGGAGAATGTCTTATTTTCGGGGAAACAGGGTAGGATAATAGTGTTTTAATGTATTGTTTACATAAAGAATACAAGTTCCCTAAGCCAAATTATAACCAAGGAAAAAGAGTCTCCACTCCCCTCCAGAATGGGAGGATTCTGCCCTTCATAGGGAAAATTGTCCCATGGAGATTTTCTACACAAGGAAGGTTATGGTAACAGAGATATGACTTGAAAGAGCTGCCAATCATTAATTAATGTATAAAACATAACTCACACAAATGAATGCTGACACTTTCAAAGAAACCATTTGTTCCGGGGAGAGCTGCAAATGTAATTTCAAACATTCTGCTCTTGCTTCCAAGAATGTGATTACCTCAATAATAATATATGGCAAATAATGTGCTATGCTGTTTTATCTTTCTCACATCTGCTTTGGGGATTCGTTTCAGAATCAACAGCTCATATATTTGAATATTGTCAACATTTGCCAATCATTGGCTTTTGGAGAAGGATTTTTTTTTTCTAGAAACAGCCATGTATTATTTCTAGTTACATGTGATGAATTGAAAAGGAATACCTTTTAGTATCTAAAAGGTAGTCAGGCACTAAAGCTGAGATAGCAGGTTTTAACTAAGTCTTGGGCAACAGAAGCATAGTAGTAGCTCCTTGCCCCCCTACCGTGGGAAAAATATTCATGTACATTGTGAGATCTGGGATTTAGAGTATATCCGATTGCTCTCCAGGTAGTCCAGTTCTTTCTGAAGCTGTACTGTTAAAGTCAAACAGAAATACTGGGATGTGACCCATGAATGTCAGTTATCCTTACGTAAGCATCATTGTCATTCATGTCTTTGGCACCTTTGTGTCACCACCATCATCATGATCATTGTCATGATCCTCGTTGTGTTTCAGGCAGGGGTATCCGACCATCAGTGACAAGAGCAGTGGATTGTTTCTGCAATTAATTCAAGTTTCTAATTTCTCCATTGCTGAGCAGCCTTAGGCAAGTCTTTTTTACCTTTCTGGACACAGTTTCTATATAAAAGATGAGAGTATTCCAGCTTTGGTGCTCTGTTGGTTTATGGTACAGCCTGGGTAGAAGCACCAGCCCACCTAGGAGTCAGCACCTTGGCTTAGACAAGTGCAAATAAAGTCTTTTTTCTTTTCTTTTCTTTTCATTTTTCTCCTTCTCCTCCTCCTCCTCCTCTTCTTTCTTCTTTTACCAAGACTGATTGGTGTATTATATTTTCTTTCTTTTTTTACTGTTTGGGATTCATTGAGAGTATAGAGAATCAGGTTACACTGATTGCATTTGTTAGGTAAAGTTCTTCTTGTATATTATCTCCCATCTCCAAGAGGTATGTCACACACCATGATCCCCACCTTCCTCCCTCCTTCCCTTTCTCCACTCCCCCATTCACCCACCCCCCACCATGTACTAGGTCATCAATTGTCCTTGTATCAGTACATTAAGTACATTGGATTCTTGCTTCTCTGTTCTTGTGATGCTTTAGTAAGAAGAATGTGTTCCACCTCCATCCAGGTCAATACAAAAGATATAAAGTCTCCATCTTTTTTAGTGGCTGAATAGTATTCCATGGTATACATATACCATAGCTTGTTAATCCATTACTGAATTGGTGGGCATTTAGGTTGTTTCCACATATTGGCAATTGTAAAATTAGCTGTGAGAAACAGTCTAGTGCAAATGTCCTTATGATAAAATGATTTTTTTCTTCTGGGTAGATGCCCAGTAATGGGATTGCAGAATCAAATGGGAGGTCTAGTTTGAGTTCTTTGAGGATTCTCCATACTTCCTTCCAAAAAGGCTGTATTAGTTTGCAGTCCAACCAGCAATGTAAAAGTGTTCCCTTCTCTCCACATCCATACCGGTATCTGCAGCTTTGAGACTTTGTGATGTGGGCCATTCTCACTGTAATTAGGTGATATCTCAGGGTAGTACTGATTCGCATTTCTCTGATGATTAGGGACAATGAGCATTTTTCATATGTTTTTTAGCTATTTGTCTTCTTTAGAGAAGGTTTTTTTCATATTGATTAATTTAAGTTCTCTGTAGATCCTAGTTATCAAGCTTTTGTCCAATTCATAACATGCAAATATCTTTTCCCATTCTGATGGTTGTGTATTTGCTTTGGTTGTTATCTACTTAGCTGCACAGAAGCTATTCAATCTAATTAAGTCCCATTTGTTTATTTTTGCTGTTGTTGCAATTGCCACTGAAGTCTTCTTCATAAAGTCTTTCCCCAGTCCAATAACTTCAAGTGTTTCCCTACAGTTTCTTCAAGGATTTTTATTGTTTCATGCCTTAGATTTAGATCTTTTATCCATCTTGAATCAATTTTAGTGAGTGGAGAAAGGTGTGGGTTCAGTTTCAGTCTTTTGCATGTGGTTATCCAGTTCTCCCAGCACCATTTATTGAATAGGGAGTCTTTCCCCTAGTGTATGTTCTTGTTTGGTTTATCAAAGATTAGGTAGCTGTAAAATGTTCATTTCATTTCATGGTTTTCTGTTCAATGCCAGATGTCTATGTCTCTATTTTTGTGCCAATACCATGCTCTTTGATCACTATGGCCTTGTAGTACAGCCTAAAGTCTGGTAGACTGATGCCCCCACTTTGTTTTTATTACTAAGAATTTCCTTTGCTATGCGGGTTTCTCTCTGGTTCCATACAAAATGAAGGATTATTTTTTCCAAATCTTAAAAGTATGATGTTGGTATTTTAATGGGAATTGCATTAAATCTGTAGATTTCTTTGGGAAGTATAGACATTTCACAATGTTGATTCTTTCCAACCATGAGCATGGTATGTTCTTCCATTTGTTAATATCTTCTACTATTTCTTTCCTTAGGGTTTTGTAATTTTCTTTACAGAGGCCCTTCACCTCTTTTGTTAGGTATATTCCTAGGGATTCCTAGGTATTTTCTTTGAAGCTACTATGAAGGGAATTGTTGTTTTTAAGATGTATTTATTTATTTATTTATTTTTTTAAAGACAGAGTCTCACTTTGTTGCCCTCAGTAGAGTGCCATGGTGTCACAGCTCACAGCAACCACCAGCTCTTGGGCTTAGGCGATTCTCTTGCCTCAGCCTCCCAAGTAACTGGGACTACAGGCGCCTGCTACAATGCCCAGCTGCTATTTTTTTGTTGCAGTTTGGCTGGGGCTGGGTTTGAACCTGTCACCCTTGGTATATGGGGCTGGCACCCTACTCACTGAGCCACAGGCACCGCCCTATTGGCATATACAAAGGCTTCTGAATTGTGGACACTGATTTTAAATCCTGAGATGTTACTGTATTTTTGGATCACTTCCAGGAGTCTTGAGGTTGAGTCTTTTGGGATTCTCTAAGTATAAGATCATATCATCAGCAAAGAGGGAGAGTTTGACCTCCTCTGCCCCCATTTGGATGCCCTTTATTCCCCCCCCCCCATTTTTTTGTTTTAAAGATCATAAAAGTTTTACTTTTCTTATGTAAAGACCTGGCAATACATACAATAGTCCTCTGCCGATTTGGAAGGAACAAGTTTCTACTATAGTCTGTTAATCATATGGTACAACTGTTAAAGGAGAAAAAAGAAAATCTGTATTTCTTATTGGAACCATTTTTCTTGTTTGAGGTTTCTTTTCCACACAAGAATCCTTCAGGGGCAGGTCTCACAATGCCCACTGACTCCAGATGCCCATGGGATTTAGGAGTTCCTCAGCCTGTTGCCAGAGTGGAGTTTGATCCCAGAAGTCATAATTAAGATGCCCATGATTTAGCCCCATGCTAAGACCTTCTCACAACCTTCCCACCAAGGTCATGGCCACCAAAGACCTTCTCAGTATGGCTGCCTCACCAGGCACCAAATCTATCGCAAGTACACTCCAGTTGGCATTCAAATTGGTTGCTGTATACTGTTTGAGTCCTTCCACTCCTCCAAGCTTTCCACTCAACACACAGCTTCCCACAACAACTAAAAACTCCAGAAAGGCTTCCTCCCAACCCAGGCCTCTGTGGGCAGCCAGCCAATCCCAGCCAGTCACACTCACTTGCCTAATTCATCAGATTTCCACCACTCCAGATCATACACTGTATCCAGCTCACCACCTCCTTGCTAACCTCCCTGAGCTATGACTCTGCGTAAGGTCCCCATGCATAAGATCCTCCTGGTCTGCCTTCTTGTTTTGCTGCGAAGAAGGTCCTTTATCAGGCCAGACTTGTGTTCCAGAAAAGATATGCCAGAAGAAGTAATAATGCTTCTTGGGGGGGAGACAGGGAGTCTCCACAGAGGATGGTTCACACTCTTCCTGGCTCCCCCTGCCACTCCATAGCCACCAGAGTAATGCCTGTCACCCAGTATGTGTTTGGTGAAATTTAACAGCCATCCTATCTTCTTTTGCCTTGATGTCCTTGAAAAGGCTTGAGAATGCTCAGGTTTTAGAGAAAGGGTGGAACCTCTAAGGTGAAAAAAGGTTGTTCATGCTAGATTTAAATGACTCATCCCCAAGCATAGCTCTGAGGAGCAAGCGTTCAGGGCATCTTATTTTGTATATAGAGTACACATTAAAGTTTTAAAAAAGAGTTGAGTGTTACATTTTTTTGTAATCTAAAAGGTATCCATTACTGAGCATGTACTTGTCATGTAAATACATTACCTGTAATTCTCTCAACAATATTACAAATTAGGGGCCATTATTTGTATTCTGTATATGAAGAAATGAGGCCCAGAGAGATGGAGTAACTTACCCCTGCTCACGGAGCAAGTGAGCGGTACACCTGAGTTTTCCAAGCATTTGCTTACTACTTCTCTAACATTGTTTTTCAAAGTGTTAAGTCATGACTCATTAGCATGCAAAAAAACAAATTGAGTCACTGTTAGCTTTTATAACATGAAATAGGATAGAATAGAATGTTAGAGTACATCAGCTTATGCAATAAGGGCAAGGGTTGCTTTGTGAAATTTTTTTCCATTTATGTGACATATGCACACACATATACACATGCATATGTTTAAAGAATCATAAGGTCAGATATATTTATTGTGAATCAAAGGTTGAGAAATACACAGTTCTCCAAATAACAATGAAAGCAATATGCTCAATACTCACTATTGCCACGCATTGTGCTAGTAGCTTTCAGAAATGATCTCAGCTCACCTTCAAAACAAGCCTGTTATCATGTATTATTTCTATTTCACAGATGAGAAAACTGAGGTAAATAGAGGTTAAATACATTTCTGAAGTATACAAAGTTAATAGAAGAGCAAGGACATAACCCCAGCAGAGACAGCAGGGACAGCAGAGCTTTGTGCTGATTACTGCTTTCTGCTGCCTGGTGGGCTGGTGTGTTATGTTAGGGAAGAGGATGACTGTTAAAAATGTATGTACAGAAATTCCCTTGCACCTGATTCTGGTGTGGTAAAGAACATGCTTATCAGATGCATGAAAACATTCACTATTAACTATAGTGATGCTTTAGTGGGCAAGAGTCTGGCCAAACTTGAATATTCTGGCTCTCTCAGATCCAGTAGCCAGCTCTGCAGTTAGTCTGTCTGGATTCCAATCCTGACTCTGCTGCTTACTGTGTGACCTTGGAAGGTCACATTCCCTCCATATCTCAGTTACTTAGTACTTACATCATGAATTATTTTGAAGATCAAATAAAGTAGTCTTTTCGTGGTGCTGTACTGATGCATGGTAAATAATCAGTAAGTATTCATACTTGCAATTTGGCTATATGTGAGGGTCAAAAATAATACAGTGACTGCTCTTACCTACTAGAAACATTGGTGGTGACAGCTCTACCTGGAGAGACCCTCCTTGTCTCAGGTCTTCAGTAGCTATCTTTTGCCACTGCATAGAATCCATTTTCTCTGTGGTAGCCAAAGCATGGCTTAACTCCAGAGATTCCTGAACCCTCTTACAAAGAAGAATGTTCTCTTCTTTGCTTATCGAGTCTTTTTTATGCCACTGGGTACTGATTGGCCTGTTCTGAGTCTAAGAGAAGGGAATGGGGAAAAGACAGCATTTGTTGCAGCAGCTAAACCAGAAGCAACAGTTTTGTAAAAACTCAGTCCTTCACGCCTCCCTGTCACACAGACTTGCTGTGATTGTTTTTAATTGTTAAGAACCATTACTTCTTCACATACCAACCCTCTCCCTCTTCTAATCAAACCTATTTTCTATAATAGAGAAATGGTATATGAGTGTGACTTCTTCAAAGTCAGGTGATACACTAAGTCCTTTTCTTTGCTGGTCAGGAAAGAAAGACATGAAAGACACGTCAATCTTTCATTGCCTCCAGGAAAATAAAAAATTCATTTGCTTTAACAAACAAGCCTTCTAAAACAGCAACTTCTCACTCTTCTTCCCCCAACCTCATAACTCCTTGCCAACCCAGAGCCCCTCTTACTGTAAAAGAAAGAAACCAGTAGTCCTCTTCATTCAGGAATTCATCATACCTGGGCCTAAGGATCTGAAATACAAACACAGCATAAGCATCATTAGGTGGATGCTCAGCCTGCTACGTTTTTCCTGCTCGTGTTCACCTGGCAGCAGAGTAGGCTACAGATTCTGGATTCTCTAACTTGGAGATACAAGGAAAGAGCAGACTTTAGCTGTGACCAACCAGGAGGCATTTCTTTATCTCCCTGAGTATGTCAGCTCACACAGCCTCTCTTTAAGTTTTAGAGAGTAGCAATATATTTAAGAAGAGAGGTAAAAAATAATTTATAGAACAAGTACTTGATGCCTGCATATTACTTCCTTCCTTTCCAAAGTACTGTCTCATTTGATTCTTAAAATGGCCCTGAAAACCAACCATCTCTTTTTTGATATTTCTACCCTTATATCTCCTGCTTGAAGACCTTACACATTTGTGAAGAACATTTTGTTACATTGAAACAAACAATAACAATAAAACCTTTGAGTTAATGCTTAGCTGGGTTTATTTATTCATACTCTCACTTTACGCATTTATTTATGTGACAAATGTTTTCTGAGTGCCTCCTGCATGCCAAGCACTGTATAAAGTGCTGGGAGTACAGAGATCAAGATGCTACAAGCCTTGTTCCAAGGAGCTCCCCTTCCAGCATGATGATCAATGCTGTGATAGAGGTATCATTATTAGCAAAGTTCTCTGGCAGCAGAGAGAAGAGAGCAAATATTTCCTAATGAGCCATGGAAATCCAGGAGGAATTCATAAAGGGAAAAAGAATTAATCTAGAGTTCGCATCTTGCATGAATAGGAACTCATCATAAGGAAGTTGAGTAAAGAACATTCTGTGCAGTGAGAAAAGCATAAACAAAGGCACAGAGATGGAATAGGACATGTTTGAGAATGATGAGGCCTGCAGTGTGGATGAAACGTAGCATTCACGTGAAGACTGCAGTAATGGAGGAGTGGTAAGGGGTGAGGCAGGGAAGGTTGGCTGAGGAACGTGAATGCCTTGGTAAGTAATCTGGGAATTATTTTGTAGTAATCTTTAAGCAATGTAAGATCATCTCCACAAACTACCCCAGTCACGCTGCCATAAAGTAAGTTTAATGGTATGAATTTTAGCAGCATTATTAAATCTCCTGGGCTCCTGGAGAACTGAAATGAAATATATTCCTGGGAGAATTCAATTCAATGATTGAACCTTAGCAATGTGTACTGTAATATAATGTTATCCACCCGTGGATAAGCTCTACGTACATATATAAAATATGAATAAAAAGCATGTGTGAAATGAGTACCCCATTAACACCCTTTCAGTTTAAAAAATTTATGATTATGTAATAATTAATGAATAGAAAATCAAATTGATTTCTTAAGAAACAATGTTTAATCGAGCATTTTCTATCAAAAGAAATTATCAGATTTTAAATCAAAATAATAGTAATAAAAAATAAAAATACCCCCCCTTTATTTTGTTATACTGTATTAGGACTTTCTTCAGAATTGAGCTTACACATCACTCAATAAACCCTCTTAGTCAGAGCACTGTGTAATGTAATAAACCAAGCCATCTACGAACTTTTCCTGTAAAGGGCCAGATAGTAACTATAGTTGGATAGGCTGTATGGTCTCTGTTGCAAGTACTCAACTCTGTGGTTATAGGACATGATGACACATAAACAAATGGACATAGCTGTGTTCCAATAAAATTTATTTATGGATACTAAAACGTGTTTATTTAATATCCATGTGTTGTGATATATTCCTTGTTATGTTTTCTACCATTAAAAAAATGTAAAACCATTCTTAGCTTGCTGGCCATACAACTATAGATGGTAAGTTGGATTTAGCTCCCACACTATAATTTGCTAACCTTGGAGTAGACTGAGCGGGAACCTGGACATTGACTCTGCACTTACCTGTAAATAGCAGTGAGAATTTAGATTTTGTTCCCTCATCTGTGTCATGAGAGGGGAGGAGGAGAAAAAGTCTAAGATATTGTCCTATTCTGAGGGTCAAAGAAAAGAAACATCTTTGTACCTACTATTTGCCAGACACTGTACTTATAGTGTCTTTTCTTTTTTGAGATAAGGTCTCACTCTGTCACCCAGGGTGGAGTGCAGTGGCCAAATCATAGCTCACTTAATCTGAAACTCCTTGGCTCAAGTGATCTTCTTGCTTCAGCCTCAGCTGGGACTAAGGAGTGCACCACCACACCAGGATAATTTTTAATTTTTTTATAGAGATGGGTCTTGTTATATTGCCCAAGCTTGTCTCATATGGTGAAGCTCTTGGGATTTTGTGACTCCATATGAAAGTGCCAAAGACACCGAATCTGGACTATGACACATTTTCTTCATTCATTCTACGGTCAATGGACATTACTATTGGTTGTTTCTGTATTTTGGTTATTTTTAATAATTCTGCAATGAATATGAGCGTACAGGTATCTCTTTGAGATCCAGTTTTCAATTCCTTTGGATATATACCTAGAAGTGGGATTGCTAGATCTAAATAAAGGTAACCCTATTTTTCATATTTGGAGGAACCTCCATACTGTTTTCCATATTGGCTGCACCAATTTACATGACCATGGAGCACAAGTGTTCCCTTTTCTCTACAGCCTTTCTAACACTTTTTTTTTCTTCAATATATATAATGGCCATCCTAATAGGTATGAGGTGATATCTCATTGTAGTTTTGATTTGCACTTCCCTATTAGTGATGCTAAGTACATGTTAATGTTCCTATTGGCTACATGTTTATTTTCTTTGAAAAAAAATGTCTATTCAAGTCCTTTGCACATTTTTAAATTAGGTTCTTTGGACTTTGTTCTGGAATTGAGTTTCTCATATATTTTGGATATTAACTCCTTATCAGAGAGATATGGTTTGCAAATATTTTCTTCCATTTCACAGAAACTGTTTCTTCTTTTTTGTGTGGAAGCTTTTTAGTTTAATGTGATTCCATTTGTCTATTTTTTTGTATTCATTGCCCAGTCTTAATAGTTAAAAGTTTTCCATCTATATTTTTCTAAGTGTTTCATTGTTTCGGGTTTTATATTAAGGTCTTTAATCCATGTTTTCCCCATTATATATTCCTGGACCCTTGTCATGTTCATATAATAGTGCATATGTGCATAGGATTATTTCTGGGCTTTCTATTCTGTTCCATTGGTGTGTATGTGACTGTTTTCTACACCAGTATTATACCGTTTTAATTACTGTTGCTTTCAAACATGTTTTGAAATTAGGGAATGTGATGCTTCTAGCTTTATTCTTCTTTCTCAAAATTACTTTGACTATTTGGGATCTTTTGTGGTTCCAAATGAATTTTAGGATTGTTTTCTATATTTCTGTTTTAAAAAATGCCATTGAGATTTTGGTAGAGAATTGCATTGATCTAAACATAGATTTGGGTAGTATGGGTATTATGGACATTTTAACAATATTAATTCTTCCAATTTGTGAAGATTTTAACTCTGTCTTCTAAAATTTAATTCACCCATATTTGTACTGACAGTGTGCAAGTCTTTTACCTCCTTGATGAAGTTCATTTCTAGATATTTCATTCTTTTTGATGCTATTATAAGTGGAATTTTTTTTTTTTTTAATTTCCTGTTGGGGCTCAGCCCTCGTAGCTCAGTGCTTAGGGCTTAGACACATACACAGAGTCAGGCAGGTTCAAATGTGGCCCAGGCTTGCTAAACAACAATGACAACTGCAACAAAAAATAGCCAGGAGTTGTAGTGGGCACCTGTGATCCCAGCTGCTTGGGAGGCTGAGGCAAGAGAATTGCTTAAGCCCAAGAGTTAGAAGTTGCTGTGAGCTGTGACACCATGGCACTCTACTGAGGGCAACATAGTGAGACACTGTCTCAAAAAAAAGAAAAATTTCTTTTTGGTTAGGGTATTGTTAGTGTATGGAAATACAACTGATTTTGAATGTTGGTTTTATCCTACAACTTTGCCAAATTTGTTTAATTCTAACAGTTTTTTTCAAGGATAACCTTAAGGTTGTCTACATGTAAGATAATGTCATCTGCAAACTGAGATGGTTTTACTTCTTCCTCTATGATTTGGATGTCTATTTCTTTTGTCTAATTTCTCTGCCTAGGACTTCTAGTACTGTGTTGAATAGAAGAAGTAACATTCACTATCCTTGCCCTGTTCTTGCTTTTAGGAGAAACAATTTCAGCTTTTCATCATTAAGTATGATGTTAACAGTAGGCTTTTCATAAATAGTATTCATTATGTTGAGGTACATTCTTTCTATACATTTTTTATAGTTTTTATCATGAAAGTTTGTTGAATTTTGTTTGAATGATTTTTCTGTATCTATTGAGATGATCATGTAATGTAATTTTTTTTTTTTTGAGACAGAGTCTCACTTTGTCACCCTCAGTAGAATGCCATGGTATCATGGCAACCTCAAGCTCTTGGTAAGCGATTCTCTTGCCTCAGCCTCTGGAGTAGCTGGGACTAAAGGCACCTGCCACAACACCTGGCTATTTTTAGAGACAGGGTCTTGCTCTGGCTCACTCTGGTTTTGAACTTGTAAGCTCAGGTAATCCACCTGCCTTGGCCTCCCAGAGTGCTGGGATTACAGGCATGAGCCACCGTGCCTGGCTATGTGATGTAATTTTTATCCTTAATTCAATTAATATGCTGTGTTATGATACTGATTGACTTGCATGTGTTAAATCATCCTTATATCCCACAATAAATCCTACTTGGTCGTGGTCCATGATTCTTTTAATATGCTGGAAATATTCTGTTTGCTAGTATTGTGAATTTTTGCATCTCTGTTCATCAGGGTTGTTGATTGTTAGTTTTCTTTCCTTGTGGTTTCTTTGTCTGGCTTTGGTATTAGGATGGTACTAGCTTAATAGAATGAGTTTGAAAGTGTTCTATCTTCTATTTTTTGAAAGAGTTTAAGAAGTATTTGTGGGCGGCGCCTGTGGCTCAGTCGGTGAGGCGCCGGCCCCATATGCCGAGGGTGGTGGGTTCAAGCCCAGCCCCGGCCAAACTGCAACCAAAAAAATAGCCGGGCGTTGTGGCGGGCGCCTGTAGTCCCAGCTACTCGGGAGGCTGAGGCGGGAGGATCGCTTAAGCCCCAGGAGTTGGAGGTTGCTGTGAGCTGTGTGAGGCCACGGCACTCTACCGAGGGCCATAAGGTGAGACTCTGTCTCTACAAAAAAAAAAAGAAAAAAAAAAAAAAAAAGAAGTATTTGTGTTAATTTTTCTTTAAATGTTGGGTGGAATTCATCACTGAACCATCTGGTTCTGAGAATTTCTTTGTTGAAAGTTTGGATTTTTTAATTCATTCTTTGATATCTTTGTTATTGCTCTGATCAGGCTTTCAATTTCAGTGTTGGTAGATTATATGTTTTTAGGAATTTCTCTTTTTCTTTTTTTTTTTTTTGGCCGGGGCTGGGTTTGAACCCGCCACCTCCGGCATATGGGACTGGTGCCCTACTCCTTGAGCCACAGGCGCCGCCCTCTCTTTTTCTTTAGGTTGTCCAACTTTTTCATATATAATTGTTAATAATTGCCTATTATCCTTATTTATGTGGAAATTAGTTGCAATGTCTCCTTTTCACTTGTAATTTTATTTAAGTCTTCTCTTTTTCTTTAAAAAACCAATTTAGTTTCATTTTTAAAATTGATTTTCTGTTCTCCATTTTATGTATTTCTTTCCTAACCTTATTTTTCCTTTCTGGTAAGTGTCGGTTTATTTCTTGCTTTTCTAGTTCCTTGAGGAGTAAAGTTAGGTGGCTTATTTGACACCTTTCTTTTTTTTTATGTACGTATTTATTGCTATAAACATCTTCCTTAGTACAGCTTTTTCTGTATCCCATAATTTTGATATATTGTATTTTTATTTTCATTTGTCATGATTTATTTTCTAATGTCCTTTTTTATTCCTTCTTTGACTGAATAGTTGTTTAAAAATGTGGTGTTTCATTCTTCTTAGTGAAGTATCTCAAGAATGGGAAAAAAAGTGTCCAATGTACTCAATACTAATATGAAACCAATATGTAAATAACTACATGCCCACACATAAGAAGACACACAAGTATAGTCTAGCATGGGGGAGGGGAGAGGAGAAAGAAGGGAAGGGAATGAGGGAGGGGAATAGAGAAGGAAGAGGAGAGGGGGATTGGTGGGATCTCACCTAGTGTGCACAATGTGATGGTATTCCACATGCCCCCTGGGTGAAGGGCTCAACTACAACTTGAACTCTACCTTAGAAATGAAATCAATGTAACCTAAACATTTGTACCCTCATATTAATGTGAAATTTTTAAAAAAGAAAAAAAGTGTGTTGTTTAATACTATGTATTTGAAATTTTTTTCTTTCTTGTTATTGATTTCTAGTTTCCTTCTACTGTGATTAATCAGAAAAAATACTTGGAATATTTTCAATCTTCTTAAATTTGTTAAGACTCATTTTTGTGGCCTAGCATGTGATTTATCATAAAGAATATTCATGTGCACTTGAGAAGAATGAGTATTCTGTTATTGTTGGGTAGAAAGTTCTGTTTGTGTCTGTTAGGTCTAGTTGGTCCATAATGTTGTTCAGTTCTGTTGTGTATTTTCTGTCTTTATGGTCTATCCATCATGGAGAGTGGAGTATTAAAGTTTCCTATTATTATGTTGCTGTTTCTTCATATCTGTCAACAATTTGATTTATACGTTTAGGTGACTTGATGTTAGACACATATAACAGCCATATCTTCCCGTTGAACTGACCCTTTTATTATTATATAATAATCCTCTTTGTCTCTTGTGATGTTTTTTAACTTAAAGTCTATTTTTTAATATAATTATAGATACCCCCTTTTTTGGTTACCATTTGCATAAAATATATTTTGCCACTCCTTTTTCAGCCTATGTGTGCTCTTCAGTCGAATGTAAGTCTCTTATAGACAGCACATACTTCCTGTTTTCTTCATTCACTCTATGTCTTTTGATTGGGGGAGTTTGGACCATTAATATTTAAAGCAATTATTAATAGGTAAGGACTTCCCATTGCTACTTTGTTAATTGTTTTCTATCTGTGTTACAGTTCTCTTCTTCCTCTCTTGCTGTCTTTCTTTGTGATTTGATTTTTTCCATTTATAGTTGGATACTTCAATTGTTTTCTCTTTATTTTAGGTAGCTAATATATATTTATTGTGGTTACTCTGAGGCTCACATTAAACATTTTATTTTAATTTATTTTTTTGAGACAGAGTCTCACTATGTCACCCTGGGTACAGTGCTGTAGCATCACAGCTCACAGTAACCTCAAACTCTTGGGCTTAAGCAATTCTCTTGCCTCAGCCTCCCAAGGAGTTGAGACTACAGGTGCCCACCATAATGCTATTTTTTGGTTGTAGTTGTCATTGTTGTTTGTCAGGCCTGGGCTGGATTCAAACCCACCAACTCCGGTGTATGTAGCTGGCACCCTAGCCACTGAGCTACAGGCACCAAGCCTAAACATTTTATAGTTATGGCTGATTTTAGCTGATAAAAATTTAACTTCATTTGCATACAGAAATTCTATGCTTTATTCCCTGCCCCCACTCAGTTTATATAATTGATGTCAGATTTTGCTTTTTCCTATCTTGTGTTTCTATTTACTAATTTTGTGGTTATATTTATTCTTATTACTTTGTCTTTTCATTTATATACTTGTTTTAAAAGTGAATTACATACCTTCTTTATAATATTAAAATCAGCTATGTTTGTCCTTATATTTACCTTGAACACTGAGATTTACACTTTCATGCTTTTGTGTTGTTGTTTATCACCTTTTCATTTCAACCTGAAGAATTCCCTTTAGCACTTCTTGTAGAAGTGTAGATCTAGTGGTGACAAACTCCTTCAATTTTTGTTTTTCTGGGAAACTATTTTTTTTTTTTTTTGCTGTATGCATGGACTTTACTGTAGAATTTTAAGAGTATTGTAAAAGGATTAGTTATAATGTGAAACATATTTCCCTGGATCTGGGAAACTATTTTTTTGCTTCTTCATTCTTAAAGAGTAGTTTTTTCTGGGTAAAATATTCTTGGTTGACAGGGTTCTTTTGTCTTTCAGCACAACAACCATATCATCCTACTCTTTTCTGACCTGCAAAGTTTCTGCTGAAAAATCTGCTGAGAGTCTTATAGAAACTCCTTTGCATGTAACATGTCACTTTTCACTTGCTGCTTTCAAAATGATCTTTGTCTTTATCTTTTGACAATTTAATTATAAAGTGTCTTGGTATATGCCTCTTTGGATTCACTATTTGGAGATTTTAGAGTTTCAGAAATGTCGATGTTCTCTCCATAGATTCATGATGTTTTCAGCCATTATTTCTTTCTTTCCTTTTCTTTCTTTTTTTTTTTTTTTTTGAGACAGAATCTGAGTATGTCACCCTCAGTAGATTGCCATGGCATCACAGCTCATAGCAGCCTCTAACTCTTGGGCTCAAGGGATTGTCTTGCCTCAGCCTCCCAAGTAGCTGGGACTACAGGTACCCACCACAACACCTGGATATTTTTTGGTTGCAGTTGTCATTGTTGTTTAGCAGGCCTGGGCTTGGTTCGAACCCACCAGCCTTGGTGTATGTGGCTAGCACTGTAACCACTGTGCTACAGGCGCTGAGCCCATTATTTCTTTAGATAAACTTTCTACCCCCTTTCTCCCTCTCTTTTCCTTCTAAAATTTCTGGGATGTATGTATTGGATTATTTGATGGTGTCCCTCAAGTCCCATAGGCTTTCTTTACTCTTTGTTATTCTTTTTATTCCTTTAACCAGACAATTTCAAATGATCTGTCTTTGAGTTCACTGATTCTTCTTGAGTCTGCTGTTTATTCATTTAAGTCATTGTCTTCTTCAGCTCTAGGATTTCTGTTTGACTCTTTTTTTAATGGTTTCTAATTTTTAATTGAAATTCTAATTTTGTTCATGTATTTTTTCCTGATTTTGTTTTGTTGTTTATATGTGTTTCCTTGAAGCACATTGAACTTCTTTAAGGCAATTATTTTGAATTCTTTATTCTGAATTCCTTACCAAGTAATTCATGGATCTCCATTTCTTTAGGGTCAGCTACTGATAGTTTATTAATTTCTTTGGTGGTGTCATGTGTACCTGATTCTTTGTGATTCTTATGCCTTTGTATTGGTATGTGTGCATTTGAAGGAGTAGTTACCTCTTCCAATCTTCAAAGACTTGTTTTGGTGAATAAAGATGTTCACTAGTTAGCCGAGTAAGAGATTCAGGACTGGTTGGCTGGTGATGTCTACAGGCTGGCCTACTGTTGAGTTCCACAGGTGAGGCTACTGAGTCTGTAGGTGGATGAAACTGGATCTGTATCTGTGAGAAGATGGAGCTGGAGCTTTGTCTGTGGGCATTTGGGGCTTCATACAGGTATACAAGCAGTCAGGACTAGATTTGAGTCATAGGCGACCAGGACTGAAGCTAGATCTGCCAGTGGTATGGCAGAGCCTTTGCCATGTATGGCTTCCTCTATGTCCACAGTTGTTTGGGGCTGCCCTCAGGGTCCACAATCAAGGTTAGGGCCAGCAGGTCTGTTACCAGGAGCATAATGGGTGTGGTTTCTCCTGAATCTCTGGACAGATGATACTTCCCCTAGAAATTCAACTGAGCAGGATGGATCTGAGTCAGAGGGCTGCATCCACATCCACTCAGGTCTTGAAGTCTTTAGTCAGTGGCCCTGTTACCAAGGTTTCAGGCAGTCCTGGTTTCCGCTAGGATCATAGAAGGGTGTGGCTGGTGGCATCATAAACAAATGAGGCTGAAGCTGAGCCCACGGGGAGTGGGATTGATACTGTACTTTCAGCCAGGACCATGACTGGTAGGCCTGCCTTTCCAAAGCAGCTTTTCTTGCTCTTAAGCTTCACTGAAGTGTGGCATCCTCCTACCTGGCCCCCAAAGCTCCTCAAAAGGCACCTTTGTCTGTGGATAGTTGCCAAAGGCTTGGGACCTCCTATTCCACATATTGCTGGAATTGGGGTATGGTTAAAATTTAATTTTTTAAAAAATTTTTTTTACATATACATGTGTTTATTAGGTTTCTACTTTTTGCCTTCACAAAATTAAAAAGGCTTAAAATTTAATAACAATAACAATGTTTAAGATAAGGACTAGAAACAAAAATCTCGTAAAGAATGAACGAAGATAAATACATTCAGAAAAGAAATCAGACAATTGCTGTATCGAAATATTAAGCAATAATAATAATGCAAGGAAAGTAACATTCATATTGTCAAATAAGAGTATGTCTATTACAGAATGCTTTGACTGAGGTTCAGCATGGAGTCATCAGTTAACTTTTTAAAAATTTTATACAGGTGGCCATAAAGTTTGTGTTTTATGTCTAAAGTTATGAACTTTATGGCCACCCTGTATCAAATGGCTAAGCTCTCCTTGAGAAGGTGACTTTTGAATAGAGACCTGAGAAAGTGGGAGACTAAGCTGTGTTACACAGCACAGTACAGCCATGCTGGTAGTATTCCTTGCATAGGTGAGGATGAACATAGGGGGAAGAATGGTAGATGAATCCAGAGAAAAGAGGTAGAGTACAGATCATATGGGCCTTGTTAGTTTTACCAGGGACTTTGGATTTTACTGCAAGTAAAATGGCTTTACTGAGACAGAAAGTCATCTTTTTTCAAGGCCTTCACTTTCCTATTTTCAGGTAAATTATTATTGTTTATGTTTTGTCAGAATCACTGTGGTTGGTATGAAAATGAGCCTGCTGATGGGCAAGGGCAGACACAGAGGCATCAGTTAGAAGGCCATTACCATAATACTGTTAAGAAGGATGGGTCTTGACTGAGAATGGTTGTTACAAAGGAGGGAAGAAATGCTCACTTCCAATGGACTAGGTATGGGTGCAAGAACGATAGCAAGATTTTTAGTTTGAGAAGCTATCATGTGTCAGTCTTATCTATATACAAGTATCTTCAATGTCTTTACAGAAGACCAAGGCACAGTCAGGGAGATTTACTGGAAATTTGATTATCTGAGAAGCATAATCCTAGCCTGAGCTTTCAGCCCCAATGCCTCTATGGTAGGCAGGAAGGCCTCTGGGTATTCATTAATCAAGAATTGTGCAAAGGAGAGCATTGCCTGTGGATCTACTGGACTGATATGGTCTGAGACTACCTGCATGTGCGAACTTGGATAATTATGATATATTGGAATTCATGCTGGACTTAGAGCCAAGAACTCCTAGGTTCTGATCCTGGATCATCCATTAGCCAGCTTCCTGCCTTCTTTAGACTAATTCACTTACTATGATCTCTGACTCTCATTTTTCTCATCCATATAACAGAGGCAACAATACTACTTTGTCTGCCTCTTAGAAGTGCTATGAAACATAAAGGAGAAAATGTGTGTTAATGTGCTTTATAAGGGTAAATACATTATAATGCACTAAATAACTTGCTGTTTAAATCTATTTGCTCCACCAGATCTACTCTCTACTCTGCTTCACCCTGCTTGTACCTTGGAAGATTAACCTGTATGGACAATTTCAACAGGCTCCCTTGTCCTCTGATTTGGTTTATCAGATGAGGTATCCTGGCAGGAGATGGGAAAGCAAGAGATGAACTTGGGCTATTTATTTCCTTAAACCCTACAAGCTACAGCACTATGAACTGGTTATATCCCTTGACTGAAGATGACAGCTATTGCCAATTCAGCTATTGTCCCATTCAAGGCAGCTTTTTCTCTCCTGGTTCTAGTAGTTGCTCCTTTCCTTCAATTCTTCATGCTAAGCAGTAATAGAAGCATCATACCCTTACTAATCTTGTGGTATTGCACTGTCCCTGTGGTTTTCCTTCTGCCTCACCAATTCCTTTGTTGGTAGCCCCTCTTATTTGGTTCTCATCTATTGCCCAACTTGACTCTTACATTTGTTTTCCTTCCAAGCACTTAATACAATAGTCATGCTATAGGCTTCACTTCCTGTGAGCCTTTAGGATATTCCCTTTCTTTTATCTGGTGTTTTGTGAAAAGAATAAATCCCTGCCGATTGGCCATTTCCTTGATGGCTAGCCTAGCAAAATACTTTTCAATACATAGTATTTATAACAGATTTCTTTTTTTTTTTAATTTTTTTTTTTTTTTTTTTTTAGAGACAGAGTCTCACTTTGTTGCCCTCAGTAGAGTGCCATGGCATCACAACTCACAGCAACCTTCAGCTCTTGGGCTTAGCCAATTCTCTTGCCTCAGCCTCTGGAGTAGATGGGACTACAGGTGCCCGCCACAACACCCCAGCTATTTTTTTGTTGCAGTTTGGCTGGGGCCTGGGTCAAACCTGACACCCTCAGTATATGGGGCAAGTGCTCTACTCTCTGAGCAACAGGCACTGCCCTATAACAGATTTCTTAGAACTTCCCTCATAGAATGCTCTCAAGTTCATGGTTTGGGGACACTACATGTAATGAGGAAGTGTAAAAGGAATGGATACTGACAACTCTTCACCTACTCTACTTCAGAATTTTGGCTGGTTTGGGGTAAGCTGCAAATTTTGTGCCTTAAAGATCAACCAATTCTTCAATATGTGAAGGCTTATGTGCGTAATTATATCTCTAACTAAGCCAATGCAGATGATCGGTTTTGGTCAGTCTTGGCTTAATCTGCAAGATACTAACCCATTTCTGTAAGACAAAGCCTACCTTGCAGATTTCCTCCTGGGCTTTGGGAATCCAGGGGTTCACATTCCCATAAGGCAGCAATTCCTTTAGGCCCTGGATGATCTGGGATTTGAGTGGTAAGGGTGGACCAATCTGCTCGCTCAGGTAGAGCTCACAAATTCTGTTACCCAGCATGTGACGAAATACGGCATTCCCATTCTTTCTGTTGTTCATCAGGACACCGAGAAAATGGTGTAGGTCCTGCCAGAGGTCCAGAAGTTGGGTCTCCACTTTCAAATTCTGTTTTTTCAGGTGGCTCCGGAAAGGACTCCCTGCATAAGCATCAGCACACAAGGCCCAGTGGGTATACCCGATGGAGAGGCTTTGCTTGCTGGCCTTCTTCATAGTTATCTGGGAGGAGTAATGTGTGATGGGAGTGGCAATCCTCAGGTGAGTAGTGAACCTTGTCTCAAAGAGGCCCTCCATATGGAGGTGACTCTTGGCTTTCTTCTTCATGCTCAACTTCCTGACAGAGCGACTATGCTTTTCCGGGGGATTGAATATTTTCTCCTTTGAAGAATCCACTTTCAGGGGAGGCATTTGTTTAACCACCTTTTCTTGAGGACACAGCTCCTGTGGGGGCATAATGTTGGTATCTGGCTCAGAGTCCATTTCCAGAAACCAAGATCCAGGATCTATCAACTGCCACATCTTCCTCTTGGTTTTCCTGCTCGAGTACTCCTTCTGAAAGTGGTCATTCTTCTTGATGGTCATGTTCAGAGGGAGTCCCCCTGTGTGGGAGCAGCAAATACTGCACAGGCGAGTCTCATATTCCTGCATCAGACCTTGGCATGCTTCCTCCTTGGCCATGGCCATTTTGGCATGGGTGTAAAAGTTGGGAAGCCAATAACTCTGGAGTTTGAACAAAGCCACCTTTTGCATGTGGCTTAGGATCTCCCTCCTGGATGTGGTCTGGTTAGGATGCCAGATGGAGAGGTTCAAGAGGGACTCTGGAAAAAGTACAGAGAGATAAAAGGTGAAAATGATGTAATAGTGACAGGGAGGATGATGTTAGCGAGTAACTTTTCCAAGTGTCTTCGTGTATGGCATTTCATTAGCTCCTCATGCAATCCTAGAGTATGGACCGGTGAAACACACAGTGGACATATTTTAAGGGTTTGCTCAGTACACAGTTACCCCTTGCCCTTATTACCTTTCTCCTTCCCCATAGGAACAAGCCATTTTATGTGATTCTCTGAGTTACTTTTTAGACTACTGAATGTTATTGTGAAGAAAAGCAAAAAGCACAAGAAAAGATGATTAAAAACAAGAGCCATCCATCTGAACAGGATGCCTCAGGGTCAGACATGACTGGAGGAAGGTATTTGGACTGGATAATTTGAAGGAGTCCTTACTACCTCTGATTTTAATGGCATCAATTCTCAATTACCCATATGAGGAGAGGGGTGTATAACTAATTCCAAACACTGGATCTTCCAGAACATGTTTGTATTTGGGTTAGAAATCCTCTTCATTTAATGAACAAATATGAATAAATCTTATTCTCTAGAAAAAGGATTAGGAATCTCTTTATGTAAAGAGCCAGATGGTAAATACTTTGGGCTTGTAAATCATATACAACTTATGTTGTATAATCTTCTTCCTCTATGTTTGTTTAGACATTTAAAAATGTAAAAGCTGGGCGGCGCCTGTGGCTCAGTGAGTAGGGCACCAACCCCATATACTGAGGGTGGTGGTTCAAACCCAGCCTTGGCCAAACTGCAACAAAAAATAAATGAATAAATAAATAATAAAGTAGGTAAACCTATAGAGACAAAAAAATATAAATAAATAAATAAATAAAACTAAAAATAAAAGTGTAAAAGCATTTTAGGCCCATAAGCCACATGTAATGCATATGGCCTGCAGACTATAGTTTGTTCTAGAGGATCTCAATTTAAAAAATAAAATGAGGTGGGGTGGAACAAGATGGTGGCTGAGTAACAGCTTCCCTGCAACTGGGCATGGTGAGTCTGGGGAGATAAGACTCCAGGCATCTCTGGCTGGTGGGATCTGCCTATAATCATCCCTTTGAGGATACAGGGAGTCGACAAGGGACTTCTGGATCCCAAGAGGAGGACAAAAACAGTGGAAAACTGGCAAGTGGTTGCATGTGTTCGATCGACCTAATCCCACCAGCAGCCATAAGTATAAGCAGCAGTGAGACTGCAAACCAGAAAGGCCTTACCTGTGAACTGTTTTGGTGTTTTTGGATTTGGCACTCAGTTGAACTGCCTTGGGGAGAGACTGAGCAGGAGTGCAGAGAACTTTGGGCATTGTCTAGGGCCCCAGACTGAGCCGCTGAGCTGGACGGAGCTAATAGTGTTCGGCTGTGGGCCACAGGGAGCCATTGTGAGAGAACTGCCCCGGCAAGCTCCGCCCTCAGGGTCGCAGAGCAAGGATTGGGCGGGAGCTAGTAACCAAGTGACTGAGCAGCCTAAAGGCGGGGACTGAGCTGCCTTACAACCTTAACCCTCAGGGGCAGAGTGAGACCAGATTTGGCACACTGGAGCCTCGGGCTGTTGCCCTGGGTAGAGTGCTGTGGTGTCACAGCTCATAGCAACCTCAAACTCCTGGGCTTGGCGCTGCCTGGTCCTCCATAAGGGCTACACTGTGACCCCTGACCCGCGACCCATGTCTGCTGGGCCTCCGCATGCCTGAACAGGAACCGCGGGAGCCATGCAACCCTGTGTCCTCCCTTCTGTACCCTCCCTGCCTCGACACTGGCCTGCTCTTCTGGCCAGGGACTCTGGTAGCCACGTGCCCTCCAGAGCCCTCCCTGCCTCTGCGCAGAGCCCTTCTCCTGGCCAGAGACTGCTGGAGCCTTGGGCTCTCTGAACCAAAGTCACTGGGCACCAGGCACTCCCAGAACCGTGCGCACCACTTCCCTCCGTGTTGCTGGATCTGGGTGTGTCACACTCTGGAGCTGATTCCACAACCAGAACTCCCTGGCTGGGGCAGCCCCAGAGGAACTACCCAGGGTCACTCCCTATAAAGATCCAGCAACAATAGAGTGATCCCGCTGGGGTCTAATCTTGGAGAGAAACCTTCCCAACTCTGAGGATGGACAGAGGCAACGGTGAAAAACAATCATGTGGTGAAACCAACAGAAAAACTCTGGCAATATGAATAATCAGAGTCAATGGGACAGACACAGCACAAGATCCCATGCACAAACATATAGCTGAGATGTCAGAAATCGAATTTAGAAATCTGGATTGCAAATAAGATCGAATTAGAATTCCAAGCAGTAACCCAAAATATATCTCAAGAATTCAACGAATTCAAAGA
This sequence comes from Nycticebus coucang, assembly GCF_027406575.1. NCBI lineage: Eukaryota > Metazoa > Chordata > Mammalia > Primates > Lorisidae > Nycticebus > Nycticebus coucang. The sequence continues at coordinate 79,538,791 of NC_069789.1, forward strand.
CCAAATGACCAAAGATTTTGACACATTGAGACAAGAAGTTGAAACCCTCAAAGATCTGAGAAACACAGCATAATCCCTCAGTAAAAGAATGGAGCAAGTAGAAGAAAGGATTTCTGACATTGAAGACAAAGCTTTTGAATGCTCCCAAACTCTCAAAGAGTAAGAGAAATGGAGGGCAAAAACAGATCACTCTCTCAGAGAGCTCTGCGATAATTCAAAGAAAACCAATATTCATCTAATAGGGATCCCCAAAAGTGATGAAGTGGCTTCACAAGGCACAGAGTCTCTTCTCCATGAGATTGTGAGTCTCCATGAGATTGTGAGTCTCTTCTCATCACACTGGAGAACTTTCCAGACATGCCAAGAGATTCTGAAATTCAGATAGCAGACAGTTTCAGAACTCCACCACAACTCAACCCAAATAAGACATCCCCCAGACACATCATAATCAATTTCACTGAAGTTAATATGAAGGAGAAAATTCTGAAAACAGCCAGACAAAAGAAAACCATCACCTACAAGAGCAAGAATATTAGAATAACTGCAGATCTCTCTGCTGAAACCTTTCAAACTAGAAGAGGATGGTCATCGACTTTTAACCTCCTAAAACAAAATAACTTTCAACCCAGGATCCTGTATCCAGCTAAACTGAGTTTCATTTATAACAGCAAAATTAAATACTTCAATGACACTCACATGTTGAAGAAATTTGCCATAACTAAACCAGCTCTCCAGGATATTCTCAGACCTATCCTCCATAAGAACCAGCATAATCCTCCACCACAAAAGTAAACCCACCCAGAAAATTTTCATCAAACTCCAACTTCCACAGTTGCAAAAGGATTAAAAATGTCCACTGGACTCTCAAAAGGCTTATCAATATTCTCAATCAATGTGAATGGTTTAAATTGTCCTCTAAAGAGGCACAGGTTGGCTGACTGGATACAAAAACTCAAGCCAGATATCTGCTGCATACAAGAATCACATCTTACATTAAAAGACAAACATAGACTCAAGGCGAAGGGATGGTCAGCTATACTCCAGGCAAACAGAAAGCAGAAAAAAGCAGGTGTTGCAATCCTATTCGCAGATGCAATAGGCTTTAAACCAACCGAAATAAAGAAGGATAAGGATGGACACTTCATATTTGTTAAAGGTAATATTCAATATGATGAGATTTCAATTATTAATATTTATGCACCCAACCAGAATGCACCTCAATTTATAAGAGAAACTCTAACAAACATGAGCAACTTGATTTCCTCCAGTTTCATAGTAGTTGGAGATTTTAACATCCCTTTAGCAGTACTGGATAGATCCTCTAAAAAGAAGCTAAGCAAAGAAATTTTAGATTTAAACTTAACCATTCAACATCTGGACTTAACAGACATCTACAGACCATTTCTTCTTCTTCTTTTATTGTTAAATCGTAGCTGTGTACATTAATGCAATCATGGGGCACAGTTTGGCACATTTTCATAACATTGGTTGACAAAGCCTTCCTGGCATTTTCTTAGTTATTGTTAAGACAATTATATCCTACATTTACTAAGTTTCACATGTATCCTTCTAAGATGCACCGCTGCTATAATCCCACCAATCACCCTCCCTCCGCCCATCCTCTCCACTCCCTCCCCTCCCTCTCCCCCTTCCCCATATTCTTAGGTTATAACTGGGTTATAGCTTTCATACGAAAGCCATAAATCAGTTTCATAACAGGGCTAAGTACATTGGATATTTTTCTTCCATTCTTGAGATACTTTACTAAGAAGAATATGTTCCAGCTCCATCCATGTAAACATGAAAGAGGTAAAGTCTCCATCTTTCTTTAAGGCTGCATAATATTCCATGGTGTACATATACCACAGTTTATTAATCCATTCATGGATCAATGGGCACTTGGGTTTTTTCCGTGACTTAGCAATTATAAATTGGGCTGCAATAAACATTCTGGTACAAATATCTTTGTTATAATGTGATTTTTGGTCTTCTGGGTATATATATATATATATATAGTAGAGGAATTATATAATTGAATGGCAGATCTATTTATTTTTTATTTTTTATTTTTTTATTAATATTAAATCATAGCTGTATACATTAATGTGATCATGGGGCACCATACATTTCTTTTATAAACAGTTTGACACATTTTCATTACACTGGTTAACATAGCCTTCTTGGCATTTTCTTAGTTATTGTGTTAAGACAATTATATTCTACATTTACTAAGTTTCACATGTACCCTTGTAAGATGCACCACAGGTGTAATCCCACCTATTACCATCCATCTACCCATCATCCCTCCTCCCTCCTCTCCCTCTCCCCATGCCCCATATTCTTAGGTTATAACTGGGTTATGGCTTTCATATGAAAGCCAAAAATTAGTTTCATAGTAGGGATGAGTACATTGGATGCTTTTTATTCCATTCTTGAGATACTTTACTAAGAAGAATATGTTCCAGCTCCATCAATGTAAACATGAAAGAGGTAAAGTCTCCATCTTTCTTTAAGGCTGCATAATATTCCATGGTGTACATATACCACAGTTTATTAATCCATTCGTGGATCGATGGGCACTTGGGCTTTTTTCATTACTTAGCAATTGTGAATTGGGCTGCAATAAACATTCCGGTGCAAGTATCTTTGTTATGATGTGATTTTTGGTCTTCTGGGTATATATTTAGTAGAGGAATTATAGGATTGAATGACAGGTCTATTTTTAGATCTCTAAGTGTTCTCCAAACATCTTTCCAAAAGGAATGTATTAATTTGCATTCCCACCAGCAGTGTAGAAATGTTCCCTTTTCTCCACATCCATGCCACTATCTCTGGTCTTGGGATTTTTGATACATGCTAATCTTACTAGAGTTAGATGGTATCTCAAGGGAGTTTTGATTTGCATTTATCTGATGATTAAAGATGATAAGCATTTTTTCAGATGTCTGTAGGCCGTGCGCCTGTCTTCTTCAGAGAAGTTTCTCTTCAAGTCCCTTGCCCAGCCTGCGATGGGATCACTTGTTCTTTTCTTGCTTATACGTTTGAGTTCTCTGTGGATTCTGGTTATTAAACCTTTGTTGGAGACATAACCTGCAAATATCTTCTCCCATTCTGAGGGCTGTCTGCTTGCTTTACTTACTGTGTTCTTGGCTGTGCAGAAGCTTTTTAGTTTGATCAGGTCCCAGTAGTGTATTTTTGATACTGCTTCAATTGCCCAGGGGGTCCTCCTCATACAATGCTCGCTTAGATCGATTTCTTCAAGGGTTTTCCCTGCACTCTCCTCTAGTATATTTATAGTTTCATGTCTTAAGTTTAAATCTTTTATCCAGTGAGAGTCTATCTTTGTTAATGGTGAAAGGTGTGGGTCCAGTTTCAGTCTTCTACAGGTCACCAGCCAGTTCACCTAGCACCATTTGTTAAAAAAGGAATCTTTTCCCCTCTGAATGTTTTAATTTGGCTTGTCAAAGATCAGATAACAGTAAGTAGCTGGATTCATCTCTTGGTTCTCTATTCTGTTCCAAACATCTACTTCTCTGTTTTTGTGCCAATACCATGCTGTTTTGATCACTATCGATTTATAGTACAGTCTCAGGTCTGGTAGTGTGATTCCTCCTGCTTTGTTTTTATTTCTGAGTAATGTCTTGGCTATTTGAGGTTTCTTCTGATTCCATATAAAATGAAGTATTATTTTTTCAAGATCTTTAAAGTAAGACAGTGGAGCTTTAATAGAGATTGCATTAAAATTGTATATTGCTTTGGATAGTATGGACATTTTAACAATGTTGATTCTTCCCAGCCATGAGCATGGTATGTTTTTCCATTTGTTAATGTTTTCAGCTATTTATTTTCTTAGAGTTTCATAGTTCTCCAAATTAAAAAACAGAGACCATATGATTCTCTCAATTGATGCAGAAAAAGCTTTTGATAATATCCAGCATCCCTTCATGATCAGAACACTTAAGAAAATTGGTATAGAAGGGACATTTCTTAAACTGATAGAGGCCATCTACAGCAAACCCACAGCCAATATTGTATTGAATGGTGTGAAATCATTTCCACTCAGATCAGGAACCAGACAAGGCTGCCCATTGTCTCCACTGCTCTTTCACATTGTAATGGAAATTTTAGCCATTGCAATTAGGGAAGAAAAGGCGATCAAGGGTATCCATATAGGGTCAGAAGAGATCAAACTTTCACTGTTTGCAGATGATATGATTGTGTATCTGGAAAACACCAGGGATTCTACTACAAAACTCTTAGAATTGATCAAGGAATACAGCAGCGTCACAGGTTACAAAATCAACATTCATAAATCGGTAGCCTTTATATATACCAACAATAGTCAAGCTGAATAAACAGTTAAGGACTCTATTCCGTTCACAGTAGTGCCAAAGAAGATGAAATAGTTGGGAGTTTATCTAACAAAAGACGTGAAACATCTACAGAACATTTCGTCCCAACAAAACTGAATGCACATTCTTCTCATCAGCCCATGGAACATACTCCAAAATTGACCACATCCTAGGCTACAAATATAACCTCAGCAAATTAAAAAAAATAGAAATTATTCCTTGCATCTTCTCAGAACATCATGGAATAAAAGTTGAACTCAATAACAACAGGAACCTGCATATCCATACAAAAACATGGAAGCTAAACAACCTTATGCTGAAGGATAGATGAGTTATAGACAAGATTAAGAAGGAAATCACCAAATTTTTGGAACAAAACAATCAAGACACGATTTACCAGAACCTCTGGGATATGCAAAGGCAGTCCTAAGAGGGAAATTTATAGCACTGCAAGCCTTCCTCAAGAAAACAGAAAGAGAAGAAGTTAATAACTTAGTGGGACATCTCAAGCAACTGGAGAAGGAAGAACACACCAACCCCAAACCCAGCAGAAGAAAAGAAATAACCAAAATCAGAGCAGAATTAAATGAAATTGAAAACAAAAGAATTATACAACAGATCAATAAATCCGAAAGTTGGTTTTTTGAAAAGATCAATAAAATAGATAAACCTTTGGCCAACCTAACCAGGAAAAAAAGAGTAAAATCTCTAATTTCATCAATCAGAAATAGTAACAATGAAATAACAACAGACCCCTCAGAAATTCAAAAAACCCTTAATGAATACTACAAGAAACTCTACTCTCAGAAATATGAAAATCTGAAAGAAATCGACCAATACCTGGAAGTACGCCACCTACCAAGAAGTAGCCGGAATGAAGTAGAAATGTTGAACAGGCCAATATCAAGTTCTGAAATAGCATCAACTATACAAAATCTCCCTAAAAAGAAAAGCCCAGGACCAGATGGCTTTACGTCAGAATTCTACCAAACCTTTAAAGAAGAACTAGTACCTATATTACTTACTAAACCTCTTCCAAAATATACAAAAAGAAGGAATATTACCCAACACATTCTATGAAGCAAACATCACCTTGATCCCCAAACCAGGGAAAGACCCAACAAGAAAAGAAAATTATAGACCAATATTACTAATGGATATTGATGCTAAAATACTCGATAAGATCCTAACAAACAGAATCCAACAACACATCAAAAAAATTATACATCACAACCAAGTGGAATTTATCCCAGGGTCTCAAGGCTGGTTCAATATACGTAAATCTATAAATGTAATTCAGCACATAAACAAACTAGAAAATAAGGACCATATGATTCTTTCAATTGAGGCAGAAAAAGCTTTGATAATATCCAGCATCCCTTCATGATCAGAACACTTAAGCAAATTGGTATAGAAGGGACATTTCTTAAACTAATAGAGGCCATCTACAGCAAACACACAGCCAATATCGTATTGAATGGAATTAAATTGAAATCATTTCCACTTAGATCAGGAACCAGGCAAGGTTGCCCATTGTCGCCATTGCTCTTTAACATTGTAATGGAAATTTTAGCCATCGCGATTAGGGAAGAAAAGGAGATGAAAGGTATCCACATAGGGTTAGAAGAGATCAAACTTTCACTCTTCACAGATGACATGATCGTATATCTGGAAAACACTAGGGATTCTACTACAAAACTTTTAGAAGTGATCAAGGAATACAGCGATGTCTCAGGCTACAAAATCAACACCCACAAATCTGTAGCCTTTATATATATCAACAATAACCAAGCCGAAAAAACAGTCAAGGACTCTAATCCTTTCACAGTAGTGCCAAAGAAGATGAAATATTTGGGAGTATACCTAACAAAGGACGTGAACGATCTCTACAAAGAGAACTATGAAACTTTAAGAAAAGAATAGCTGAAGATGTTAACAAATGGAAAAACATACCATGCTCATGGCTGGGAAGAATCAACATTGTTAAAATGTCTATACTACCTAAAGCAATATATAATTTTAATGCAATTCCTATTAAAGCTCCATTGTCATATTTTAAAGATCTTGAAAAAATGATACTTCATTTTATATGGAATCAAAAAAACCCTCGAATAGCCAAAACATTACTCAGCAATAAAAACAAAGCAGGAGGAATCATGCAACCAGACCTGAGACTGTACTATAAATCGATAGTGATCAAAACAGCATGGTACTGTCACAAAAACAGAGACGTAGATGTCTGGAACAGAATAGAAAAACAAGCGATGAATCCAGCTACTTACTGTTATTTGACAAGCCAAATTAAAAACGTTCAGTGGGGAAAAGATTCCCTATTTAACAAATGGTGCTGGGTGAACTGGCTGGAAACCTGTATAAGACTGAAACTGGACCCACACTTTTTACCATTAACTAAGATAGACTGTCACTGCATAAAAGATTTAAACTTAAGACATGAAACTATAAAAATACTTGAAAAAAGTGCAGGGAAAACTCTTGAAGGAATCAGCCTGGGTGAATATTTTATGAGGACTCCTCCCCAGGCAATAGAAGCAGTATCAAAAATACACTACTGGGACCTGATCAAACTAAAAAGCTTCTGCACTGCCAAGAACATAGTAAGTAAAGCAAGCAGACAGCCCTCACAATGGGAGAAAATATTTGCACGTTATACCTCCGATAAAGGTCTAATAACCAGAATCCACAGAGAACTCCAACGTATTACCAAGAAAAGAACACGTGATCCCATCTCAGGGTGAGCAAGGGACTTGAAGAGAAACTTCTCTAAAGAAGACAGGCACACAATCTACAAACACATGAAAAAAAGCTCATTATCATTAATCATCAGAGAAATGCAAATCAAAACTACTTTGAGATATCACCTAACCCCAGTAAGAGTAGCCCACATAATAAAATCCGAAAACCAGAGATGTTGGCGTGGATGTGGAGGAAAGGGCACACTTCTACACTACTGGTGAATGCTCACTAATAACGTTCCTTCTGGAAGGACGTTTGGAGAATACTTAGAGACCTAAAAATAGACCCGCCATTCGACCCTATAATTCCTTTACTAGGTTTATACCCAGAAGACCAAAAATCGCAATATAACAAAGACATCTGTACCAGAATGTTTATTGAAGCCCAATTCATAATTGCTAAGTCATGGAAGAAGCCCAAGTGCCCATCGACCCCCAAATGGTAGCAGATTGTGGTACATGTATACCATGGAATATTATGCAGCCTTAAAGAAAGATGGAGACTTTACCTCTTTCACGTTTACATGGATGAAGCTGGAACATATTCTTCTTAGCAAAGTATCTCAGGAATGGAAGAAAAAGTATCCAATGTACTCAGCCTACTATGAAGCTAAATTATAGCTTTCACATGAAGGCTATAACCCAACTATAGCACAAGACTATGAGGAAAGGGCCAAGGAAGGGGAAGGGAGGGGGGAGGCTATGGTGGAGGGAGGGTAGGGGCCACACCTACGGTTCATCTTAGAATGGCGAAACTTACTAAAGGCAGAATACAAATGTCTACATACAATAACTAAGAAAATGCCATGAAGGCTACATTGAACAGTTTGATGAGAATATTTCAGATTGTATATGAAACCAGCACATTGTACCCCTTGATTGCACTAATGTACACAGCTGTGATTTAACAATAAAAAAATAAAATAAAATAAAATGACAGAGCTATGGAAAGTGAGAAGATCAGGAGCTTTACAATTACCCTGTCTCAATTCCCTTTCCCTCCTTCACCCTGCCTTCACTGGCAGGTAATATCTTAGGAAGGGGAGTTTACCAGCCTAAGGACAACTGATCTATTGCAACCCCTCTCTGTTTGGAGTTGAGATTCCCACTGGCATCCCTGATACATAGAAGATGGTGAGAGCAGAAGTTATTAAATGCTGGATTGATTATTTTGTTATCTCCCCCAAGGATTTTACTTCAAATATGCTTTATAATTCTTACTTATGTTCATTCTGCAGAGTGTCACCACCCTGGAACCCTCCTGAAGATGGGTGGCCTTCAGCACAAGAAGCAGGGACAGGTAGTAGTCTCTCACTTCAAGGTCCGTCTCATCTATGCTCAAGATCTTCTCAGCAAGGATCCAGAAATCCACCAAGTCTTCCCCTAGAGGTCAGACAACGAAGACACAGATCTGCACCCTAATCTTGCCCCTTTATTGGCTCCATTTGGGGAGATCAGCTGCTGTTTTACTATATCAGACACCACTGTTAGTCACTTCTTTGGGTTAAGACATCATCTCCAGAAAAGTTCTAATGCAGGGGAAGATGGGAGGCCTGGGGAGAAAGAACTTAATGCATAGGGATCATTTGTGACTTTTTGTAGCTGTTTTAAAATAAACTCTCACTTTAGGGAAAATTGCAAGACTGAAGATGGATCGTGAGACATTTGAATTTTGTCCAAAAACTTAGCAGGGGAAAAAGAACATTTCCTAGATCATAGACCCAGAGCAGCCTGTAGAAGGACCCTTGAGCCAAAAGGTGACAAAGTCTCCATTCCCTTTATTACAAACAACTTTGCCAGGGCCAAACTCTGAGTGCAGTATGAAAGATACAGTTTGTCCAGTTGTCCCCTACCTGCTTTCTGGAGACTCAGGATTGCAACCTTAAAACTAGGGCTTGTCCCTAGACCGAACAGTCCCAGTTGCCACCCTCCCAGCATGCAGCAACTACTGGACCCACTAGAACAGGAAGCAGTGGTTCCTAATGCTTTTGCTACAGGGGTTTATTTATTTGTTCCTCATCCATCTCCTCACCACTGTAGCAGCTACATGGAGCAGGGACTTAAGGCTGCTGTTCACTTTTGTGTCCCAACCTATACAGTGGCTGCCACACAGTGGTGCTCAACAAATAGTGTTAGATGAATGAATGAATACATGAATAAATGAAAGGGAAACTGTTTTTACCACCTATGCTACAGACGTCAGTTTTCAAAGACGTTTTCATCAACTGCATTATTACACATTAAAATATTAATATTCACCACAGACACACATCACTGCCAACTGGGGCTCCAGGGCAACCTGGAAACTGTTAAGAACTAGCAAAGACCCCAGGAACAATTCCAACAACCCACCTGCACTGTTCTTGAGGTAGGAACAGAAGCGCCATATCCCTCTGACCCCGCCAATGCACTTCTCCAGTAGCCACTGGTCTGCCTTTTTCCATCTCATCATTTTGGCTGCCAGGAAAAGTTCATGGTAAGATAGAAGGATGTTTCCCCCAGACCCTCTCACAGCCTTGCATGCAGTCAGATCCCCATTTGTTCAGTGTGAGGGAGGAAAAACGCTGGCCAGTTAGCTGAAGTGGGACTCAATTATGTGGTGCTTTTGAAGCTGGGCATCAGACTGTCTTCTGACACGTGTCAAGTGATGTGGGAGGGGCCCACACACAATCAGCAGCTCAAAACACCCTCTAACCAAAGCCCCATCCCTTCTGCAATCCCCACATGACAGTGATTTTTTGCTCAGTGTGCATTTTAATCCAACTTCACATACATTATATGTACATACACGTATATATACACAAGTATGCACACATATATATATTAATATTTTGAAGGAGAGTAGTTGAGTATAGCAGATGACTTGTTACAACATTTTAATTCTACAAATGCTCCTGAATTTTAACTTCGCTAGGGATAGGAACATGTTCATTTCCTTTGACTACCAAGCTAAAAGTTACTAATTCACCCCTAGATGGAAATTGTTTATTCATTCCTTTTGATAAATATTTATTACATGCCCACTAAGTTCCATGTACCACTCTGGGTGCTTAGGATACAGCAATAAACAGAACAAAAATCCCTGCCACCCCTCCCCCCAAGCTTATATTCTTACAAAGGAGACAGAAAATAAACAAAAGCATAATAAATAAGTACATTATCAGGTAAGGTCAAAGGTTATAAGCACCACAGAAAAAAAGCAAAGAAAAGGTAGCATTGGGTAAAGGGAATTGGGAGTGCAGGGAGCAGGGATTAGATGAGTAGGCAAGATATAGTATTAAATATAGGGTCATTAGAGCAGCCTTCATGAAGGAGGCAAGATTTGTTCAAAGATTTGGGGAAGTGAGAGAGGGAGCCACATGCACATCTAGAGGAAGAACATTCAAGGTAGAGGGAAAAAAAACAGTGCAAAGTCCAGAAGTAGAACTGTGTCCTGCATGTTTGGGTAGCTGCAAGGGGGCTAGAGCGGCTGCAATGGAGTGAGGTGGGTGATGGGAATGGGAGGAGAAAAGGTCAGAGAGGAAATGGGCCCAGGTTCTTAGGGACTTAAAGATCATTGTAAGGGGGTTGGATTTCTTGCTGAGAGGGGAGTCATTGGTGGTGTTAGGGTGGAGAGGAGCAGGGCAGACAGAGAGCAGAGGAGTGACATGACCTGAATCATATGTTTTTTCTAATATTTTTGATGTGATAAAAAACACATAACATAAAATTTACCATCTTAGCTATTTTACATGTACAATTCAGTGATATTAAATGCACTGATGTTGTACAACCATCATGACCATCCATCTCCAACATTCTTTTCATCTTCCAAAACTGAAACTCCATACCCATTAAAAATGTAATTCCCCACGTTCCCCTCCTCCTAGCCTCCACTTCCTTTCTCTGTTATTTTGACTATTCTAAGTATTTCATATAAGTGTAACCATACGGCATGTCTTTTTGTGACTGGCTTATTTCGCATAATGTCCTCAAGTTTCATTCATGTTGGAGCTTATGTCATAATTTCATTTTTAAGGCTGAATACTATTCCGTTCTATGTCTATACCACATTTTGCTTATCTGTTCATCTGTTGATGGATACTTGGGCTGAATTCCCATTTTAGCTATTTTGAATAATGCCCCTATGAATATAGGTGTACATATACCTCTTGGAGACTTTTCTTTCAGTTCTTTTGAGTACATACCTCAAAGTTGAATCGCTGAGTCATATTTTAATTCTCGTTTTAATGGTTAAGGAAATGCCATCATGTTTTCCACTGTGGCTATACCATTTCACAATTCCCACAACAGTGCAAAAGGTTTCAAGTTCTCCACATCCTTATGAACATTTTTGATAATACACATCTTAAAGGGTATGTGGTGGTATCTTATTATAGACAGGGTGCCAAAAAAATGTATACAAATTTTAAGAAAGAAAAAACAGTATTAAAATTGTAATACTCAGACAACGCCTATGGCTCAGTGGGTAGGGCTGTGGCCCCATATACCAAGGGTGGCAGGTTCAAACCTGGCCCTGGCCAAACTGCAACAAAAAATAGCCAGGCATTGTGGTGGGTGCCTGTAGTCCCAGCTGCTGGGGAGCTGAGGCAAGAGAATCGTCTAAGCCCAGGAGTTGAAGGTTGCTGTGAGCTCTGATGCCATCGCACTCTACTGAGGGCGATAAAGTGAAACTCTGTCTCTAAAAAAAAAAAGGCTCCTTGTGGAAGAGGCTCCTTTGGAAGAACTACTCGCCCAGCCCAGTCTAGAGGTTGGTCAGGTGGTCCCCCATCTTCTTGATGAGTTTCACTTCCTCATCTAGGAAATGACTCTCCAGGAAGTCACAGAGATGAGGATCTGTCCCGGCAGAACCCAGGGCATTAAGATCTAACCTTCATCCTATTTTGGGTTAGAGAAGATATTCTGTATGAAATACTTTAAAATGTATTGGGATTTATGTCAGCACCTATAGTTCAGTGGGTAGGGTGCCGGCCCCATATACTGAGAATGGTGGGTTTGAATACAGCCCTGGCCAAACTGCAACAAAAAGATAGCTGGGCATTATGGCAGGTGCCTGCAGTCCCAGCTACTCCAGAGGCTGAGGCAAGAGAATTGCCTAAGTCCAAGAGCTGGAGGTTGCTGTGAACTGTGATGCCACAGCACTCTACTGAGGGCAATAAAGTGAGACTGTGTCTCTTAAAAAAAAAAAGATGTATTGGGATTGAATTTATGGCCTAACATAGTGTATCCTCGAAAATGTCCCATGTGTACTTGAGAAGAATGTGTATGCTATTGTTGGGTAGAGTGCTCTATATATGTCTTTTAAATATAGTTGTTTTATTGTATTGTTTGAATTCTGTATTTCTTTACTTATCTTCTTATTATTCTATTCATTATTAATAGTGGGGGTAGTAAAATGTCAATTATTGTAGATCTAAAATGAGCCTCTTAGATACAGCATATAATAGGATCTTGTTTTTAAATTTATTCTGACAATCTCTGTGTTTCTATTTAACAGTTTAACCATTTACATTAAATGTAATTACTAATAATGAGAGATTTGTGTCATTTTGCTATTTGTTTTCTATACACATTACAGGTTTTTATTCTTCATTACCACCATTACTATCTTCTTTTGTGTTTAGTTGATTTTTGTAGTAAAGCATTTAAATTCCTTTCTCAGCTTTTTTTTTTTTTTTTTAGACAGAGTCTCACTCGGTTGCCCTCAATAGAGTACTGTGGCATCATAGCTCACACCAACATCAAACTCTTGGGCTCAAGTGATTCTCTTGCCTCAGCCTTCCAAGTAGCTAGGACTACAGGTGCCTGCCCCAATCAATGCCTGGCTATTTTTTGAGATGAGGTCTTGCTCTGGTTTAGGCTGGTCTTGAACCTGTGAGCACAGGCAATCCACCCGCCTCACCCTCCCAGAGTGCTAGGGTTACAGGCGTGAGTCACCTCACCCAGCCTTCTTTTCTTTTTTTCCTTTTTTGTGTATATTGTGTAGCTATTTTCTTTCCAGTTACCATGGGGATTACATTTAACATTGTTAGTTTATAACACTCTAAATTGAATTTATACCAGCTAACTTCAATAACACAAAAAACTTTGCTCCTTTAACAGTTCCATATCCATTCTTTTTGGTCACTGATGTCACAAAATTACATTTTTATATTTTGTGTGTCACCAAACATAAACTAATAACTTGGTAACATACATTAGTCTCTTTAAATTATGTGGAAAACAGGCTTGGTGCCTGTAGCACAGTGGTTACGGTCCATCCACATGCACTGAGGCTGGCAGGCTCCAGCCCAGCCCAGGCCAGTTAAACAACAATGACAACTGCAACAAGAAAATAGCTGGGTGTTCTGGCGGGCACCTGTAGTCCTAGCTACTCAGGAGGCTGAGGCAAGAGTGATTCTGCTTGGTGGTATCTCACAGGTCCCTATTGCTCTGCTCACTTTTTTTGAATCTTTTTTCTTTTTGTTCCTCACATTTTACAATTTCCACTGCCCTATCTTCAGGTTCATCAATTCTTCCTTCTGCCTTTTTTAATCTGCCTTTGAATCCTTCTAATAAATTTTTCATTTCAGTTACAGCACTCTTTAGGTCTAAATTTTATTTTGGGTTTTTTTTTTTTTTAGACTTTCTCTTTATTGATATTTCTATTTTGTTCACGTATAACTTTATAGACTTTGTCCACCTTCATTTCTTTGAACATCTTTAAGGCAGTTTTACTTTTTTAAACAAGCACCCAAGAAAAAGGAAGTTGTTTTAAAGTCTTTGTCTAGTAGATCTTTATTGACTTTTTCAGGGACAGTTTCCTTTATTTTTCCCTTTAAATGAGCCATACTTTTCTGTTTCTTTGTGTGCTTTGTGATTTTTTTTGTTAAAAACTGGACATTTGAATCTAATAATGTGGTACCTCTGGAAATCAGATTTTTCTCTTTCCCCAGAGTTTACTTTTTTGTTTTTGTTAATTTTTTTGAGATAGAGTCTCACTGTATTGCCCCAGTAGAGTGCTGTGGTGTCACAGCTCACAGCAACCTCAAATTCTTGGGCTTAAGCATCATGCCTCAGCCTCCCAAATAGTTGAGACTAAGCACTTGCCATAACACCCGTCTATTTTTTAGTTGTAGTTGTCATTGTTGTTTGGCACCCCTGGGCTGGGTTTGAACCCACCAGCCCAGGTGTATGCTGCTGGCATCCTAGCTGCTGAGCCACGGGTGCCAAGCCTGGTGTTTTTTTTTATTTTTGAGCTCTCTGTGCCAAGGACAGAACTGAGATATGAAATTAGGTTTCTTCGGGTCTTTTCTGAACTTGCACCTTTTCCTAGGCATAGGTGGTCACTTTCTTATTTTTCCCATATACATGGTAGACATAAAGTTCATGTGCAATTTAAAATAGTCTAACATAGTAAATTCCACATAAACTTTATGTCAATCCTGTATTCAGTTGTTTTTGAATATACTAGTCCTTAATGCCACCCACATATCTATAAATGTAACCAGTATTTTTACCTTACTATATAAGATTGACAGGTATAGGATCATTATAAAATGTGGCCTCCCACTTTTCTACGCACATGTGTGTACACATGCATACAACCCAATACTTACCTCCTTCTGGGGATTTAATAAAACTGATAAGCTCCTGACAGAGAATATAATGGAAACACAAGTTTGTTTTACAGAAGAAAGGTAACCGGTATTTTTCCAACCAGGTCAATAATCCTTTGTACTTGGCAACCTAGAGTAAGTAAAAAAATAGAAACAGAAAATATAAATAGAACTGAGCTGCTAGGAAATATAGCTTACTAAGAGGCAATAAATCATTTCACATTGCAGTATCTGGCCAAAAAAGGTGTGTGGATTAAAACTAGTATATAAAAAAATAGTATTTAAGGGGAGCAGAAACTTGGCCTGAGACTTCTGAAGAAGGCAATAGATTAGTAGGAAATAAAAAGCTTGATCTTGCATCAAAAATTCTTCCTCTTGCACATGGTGGCTCACACTTATACTCTTAGCATTTTGGGAGGCTGAGGCAGGTGAATCACTCAGGAGTTCAATACCAGCCTAAGCAAGAGGGAGACCCCATCTTTAAAAAATAGTTGAGTGTTATAGCTATAGTCCCAGCTACTTGGGAGGCTTAGGCAAGAAGATTGCTTGAGCCCAAGAGTTTGAGGTTGCTATGAGCTATGAGGTCACAGCACTCTACCAAGGGCAACAGAGTCTCAAAAAGAAAAAAAAAATTCTTCCTTCCTGGGTAAAGTTGTTAAAGAAAAATGTAAGTCTTGCTTGAGAGAAGAGAAGCAGAAGAGATTTGGGTTTGCGGTGGCAGGTCCTAACACTCTTCAACTTGTTTGTAAACCCACTCATAATTTCTCATAAGCTCCTAACCCATATCAATTGCATGATGTGTACAAAAACACACAAAGTTTCACATATAAAATCATTTAGTTACTAGATGGAACCCTAAGATATCAAGCCACCAGAGAAGGAGGAAAAAAAATAAAAAATTTTAAGTTTCAGGATTATCCTAGGGAAACCAAATATAAGAGTTCTCTTAGCTCTCCAGTACTCAAACCTTGTTGTGAGCAGGACTGAGAGTGACCTTTCTGATCCCATATGACATTAGTAGGACATGGGGAAGCCAGTGGTAGGTCTACGGTCTACATAGTGGAAAAGTAGAACAGGAAGGGAGGAAAGGGAGAAGATAAAGGCAGCAGACACGGAAAAAGGGAAAAAGACATAACAAAAAAGGGAAGATTAGGAGGAAAATATGCCTCTCTGGGCAGCACCCATAGCTCAGTGGGCCACATACACTGAGGCTGGTGGGGTTCGAACCCGGCCCAGGCCAGCTAAAACAACAATGGCAACAACAACAACAACAAACTAGCCGGGCACTGTGGCAGGCGGCTGTAGTCCCAGCTACTTGGGAGGCTGAGGCAAGAAAATCGCTTAAGCCCAAGTGTTTGAGGTTGCTGTGAGCTGTGATGCTATAGCACTCTATCCAGGGCAACAGCTTGAGATTCTGTCTCAAAAAAAAAACAAAACCTAAAAAAACATGCCTTTGTAGGAGCATGGTTGAGCAATCATTAGAAATTGCAGAGTGGCATCTTACCTTTATCTGTACATGATAATGCATATCTGATAACAACTATGTGGCCCATGGGCTGCTACTTCCTATCCCCCAGCCATGGCAGATATTGCCAATTAATTCCCAGACACTTTCTTGCATAGATGTGCCCTCAAGGTCCTTTTCAGGACAGCACTCTAAGCATCTACTAGCCAACAATCACGAGAGATGAATTCCATTTGCTTACTACGGATTGGAATATAAACAAAAGAATTCACTGGCAATTGTTTGCCTAAGAGGTAAAAACATGAAAGAAAGAAAGAAAAGGAAGAAAGGAAGGAAGGAAGGAAGGAAGGAAGGAAGGAAGGAAGGAAGGAAGGAAGGAAGGAAGGAAGGAAGGAAGGAAGGAAGGAAGGAAGGAAGGAAGAAAGAAAGAAAGAAGAAATGTCTACCTGACTTGATGCTGTTCGTTCTATTCATCTGCTGTACAGTTTCTTCCCTAGTCATTCTCTGGACTTCTTTTCTCCTTCTTCCAATTCACATTTCAAATACAGCTTCTTCTTCCTCCACCCCAAACCCTCTGCCATTCAAGAATTTTACTCACTGTGTCATAAGGAATTTCTGGCCACAAGCTCCACTGCGAATTTTCAACCATATAAATTGGTGTTTGACCAAAAACCTGCAAAAGAAAGCTAGGAAACAGCCAAGGAGGGCAGAGCTTCTCCTTATGTGTAAGGCACAGTCCATTACAGCCCAGGAAAAGAAAGGTTCCATTGCTTTCCTATTTCAAAGAACACTAATTCTTTTTTTTCTTTTGCATATATTATTCTTTTAATGAGGTGCCCCTGGTGTAATTTGATTCCAGGATTATGACACCCTTGGAAAGTAGAGACCGATGAGGATCTTCATTGAGTTTGGCAGAGTGCCATTGGGATTAGCTGTTGATATGCCACATACAGTACTTTTCAAAATAAAATAACCTGTATTAGGCTTGGCGTCTGTCGCACAGTGGTTATGGCACCAGCCACATACATCAAAGGTGGCGGTCCGAATCCAGCCTGGGCCAGCTAAACAACTGCGACAAAAGAAAAAAATAGCCAGGTGTTGTAGCGGGCACCTGCAGTCCCAGCTACTCGGGAGGCTGAGGCAAGAGAATCGCCCAAGCCCAAGAGCTGTGAGCTGTGAGCCGTGATCCCACGGCACTCCACCAAGGGCGACATAGTGTGACTCTGTCTCCAAAAATAAATAAATAAATAAATAAATAACCTGCATTTGAGGAATGAATTGTTTTTAGACTTTAGCGTGATTATCTTCTTAGGGTTGTAGGCCAGGTCACACTTTGGGTGGTGAGAAGGTTTCCTCTGAAAAGAACTAATTCTTAAATTTCTTATATCAACTTTCTCTGCATAAAACCACCAGAAATAGATAGAATTGCAAGATTTATCTTTTGGCTCCTCCTGGCATGACCTGGGAGTTACCTTACTGGTGTACAAAGGCCAAGACCCATGATAATGGAACATTTTTATTTTGTGTATTCTATTATTCACTTTCTCCATAGGCTTAGAGAGTTAAAGCAAAGGTGTAGAGCCTTTTTCTAATGGGAAATAGTTTGGATTCACCTAACCACTTGAACTGGAGAAAACAGGACCGAAGGTGTGAGGATCAGGGGTGCAAATTACATATGAAAACGTTAAGGGAGCCCAACATAGTAGGTGATTCTAGGCTGCTGTCCTCTTTTGTGGAGGAGGAGGATTGTCACCAAGGCAATGAGCTTTGAAGCTTATGGGAAAGGACTTCTCTGTATATAGGTAGCTAAGTGTAAACAGTCTCAGCATCAAAATGTCCTCAAAGTGTCCGTCCCAGGAGTTTTCATGGAAAACTGGAGGGGCTGAAGCTCCAACTCCAAGCTAAGCTCTCAGCATATCACATCAGTCTGACCATCGCCCCAAGACTAACAGCCCCAAATTTCAGCCATTGTGTCCCCCTTCCTCAGTGCCCTTCACCTCCTGCCCCTGGCTGTGAGGTGCTGAAGGAAGGTGATGGGGCTGCCTGCGTTTCTCAGACACAAGTCTATCAAGGAGATTCAGCCTGTAGGGATCCTGCCCTGCCTTGTGCTCTGTGTATGACAAAGCATGCCCTGCCTGTCGCACTCAGACTTTACCAAGTACATGTAGGACTGTGGATTTGTGAAACCACTCAGGACTGGTGTATGGAAGCAGTTTCCCCACCTAGTGTTTTTACTGTAGAAAAGACAAGGCTGATGTGGGGAACACACCAGGCCTGGAGTCAGAAGACCTGGTCAGATCCCAGAACCACCTCAGAAGCACTGAGTGATCTTAGGCAAGTCATTTGACTTCCAAAATTCATTGGTAAGAAGGGAATACCTCCTACCTCACGGGGCGACTGTGGGAATTAGACGGGAATTAAATGGTAGAAATTTGTAAACTGACAGGCGCGCGCGACGTGAAATCCTGCTGTCTCTCTATAGTCCACAGCTGTCTAAATGACCAGTACGTTCTCATCCTCTTGGCTGGAATCCCACCTTCCCACATCATTCTGTGTTTCCAGAACATTACTGGGAGCTGTTCAAATTGTGTTGGCGAATTGACTGATTCACATGTCTTAAGATTTCTTCTGAAACCTTCATTAAGACAGTGGAAAGGCAAGAGTAAGAGTGAGGAGCACGCAGGATGCCCACTCAGGGCCGCCTCTTCCTCCCCCGGCTCTAGTCCTGTTGGCTGGCACCACCTTCCACCCACCCACCTGCACCTCCTGCCCTTGATCCCTTCCTGTCACCACCTCCCAGCTGTCAAACAGTGACACAGGCCTATGTTTTATTTTGTTAAAAATCTCTATTTGCTGCATCTTTTTTCCTTTTTCCTTTACACCTTTTCCACTTCCTGCCCAGACTACTGAAACCACCTCCTAACTGTTTTCCTTCGTCCATCAAAGTCACCGGCCACACAACCCATTGGCCAGAACTCTGCAGAATAATTTCCTCAAATGCAAGCCTTATAACATTACTCCTTTACTTTGAACCATTCAATGACTCTTTGTCACCTCTAGGATGATGTCCAAACTCTTGAGCACAGCCTGCCTGGTCTCCAGGCCTTGGCTTAGCCACGCTTACCTCTTACTTGTCTGACTCTCACAACTTTTCCTTCAGCCTCACAGATTCCCCAAAGGGTCATAGGATTGTATTCCTTGGAGCATCTCTTTTCTTTCTTCTGTCTGTCAGGCTTTTGCTTCTCTTGCTACTCACTCCCTAGTCTTTTCCTCCCACTTCTTTATCCATCCTTTTGTCCTCATCTTCATCTCCCAGTTAATTGTCAAATCCCTACTCCACTTTTAAGACTTGGCTCTTGTAAACCTTTCCTGACTCTTCCAGGTAGGAGCGCTCTCTCCCTCCTGTGTACGTCCCCCCTACTTCCTAGAAAGTTCTATCATATCACTCATACCTTAAATACATGTGCCACTCTCTCACATTAGACTGGGACTTCCTTGAGGACAAAGATGGCATCATTAGTGTGTGTGTCTCCAGCGCTAAGTCCAGAGGCTGGCGCAAGGTAACACCCAATAACTATCTGTGGGATGGCATAGAGTGTTTTTTCCACACTTATCTGAAATTTCGCCTTCATATGTAACATCTCATGGGGATGTGCATTGAGATGAGCCACAATTTTTATGGCATCAGCATTAAAATGTCACCAAAGATACCTGTAATCCTAGCACTCTGGAAGCCGAGGTGGGTGGATCACTTGAGCTCAAAAATTCAAGACCAGCCTGAGTAAGAGGAAGCCTCCATCTCTACAAACTTGCCAGGTGTTTTGGTGGACACTTGTAGTCCCAGCTACTAGGGAAGCTGAGGCAAGAGGATCACTTGAGTCTAAAAGTTTGAGGTTGCTGCGAGCTATGATGCCATGGCACTCTACTGAGGGCAACAAATGAAACTCTTGTCTCAAAAAAAAAAAAAAAAAGCCACCAAAGAAATCTTTGGTTTAAATAACCAGAAATTATCCAAGTAAGTCCAGGTTTAATGGAGGTGTAAGACTAGACTATATCTAGTCAATATTTTGATGTTTGAGGTTTATTTTAGTTTATAGATTGACGAAATATGTAGTTTTTGATCCAGTCCACAATTCAACAATTGTTACATGCTAAACTCCCTGGTAGAGGGAATAGACAAGAATAAATAACCCTTGGTCCTTGGCCTGCAGGAATTCATAATCTCAGGATCCACCAGGGGCAGACACCCGGGTGAACATGCACACATGTATATAACACAAGAAAGGTGCAAAGTTCCAAGGGGCACAGAGGCAGGGAGAAGTCCCAGACACGAGACTCTAATTGTGATGATCAAAGAATCCCCTAAGGAGCATAGAATTTAAGCAGAGATTTGAAGAATGGTTAAGACTTCAATAAGTGGAACTATGAGAAAGGCACTCCAGGCAGGGGGGAAAAAAGTCATGGAGAGGTTCAGAGTTGGGGAGAATGACAGGTGTACTCAACAAGGATAGAACTCCTGTTACTAGAGCCCTGGGTGTCAGCAGAGGACGTGATGGATGGAACAGGCAGAGGCAATTGAGGAGGCTGGGATTTAGGATTTTATTATATCATCAATGGGAAGCTCTTGGAGATTTATAGGTGGCTCTGGTTCATATTTATTTCCTCAAATTGAAAGTTTTTGATTTGAGTAGAAACTTAGTAAAAAACAAAATAAGAAAAAAAAAAAAAACGAAGGCACTCAACTCAGGGACATTCTCTACTCAGCTGTTAATGAAATAATTGGATTTAAGTCTGAGAATGCTTACCGGAAGAGAAAGAAATGTGTTGAAAAAGTCAGCAAAGACTTCATCCTCTAGCAGAATTATAAGATTAGTAGAAGCAATTATCTCTACATGGAGAGAAAAAGGAAACATGAACCAGGATTGCATTCAGGTTGAGAAAATGAAGCCATTGACTGGATTGTTCCACACAGCCTAAGCTCAGCATTACGGTGGCCTTTAGGGTCATCTACCTCAATTCCCTCCCTTCTCTAGGCCTTTTTTTGTTAATGTCACTCTACTTAAACACTCTCAGCTGTGGGGGCCTCGCTACTTCACAGGGCTGCCCATTCTATTCATGAAGAGACAAAATGGTTAGTTTTTACCTACTGTAAATTACTTTCCTTTACCTTCTCTCTGTTTGTAGAAATTCCACCCTCTGACACTTGACACAAATTCACCCAAGTCCTCTTAAAAGGGACAGTGCTTCCAGTATCTATGAAGACAGCACAATCTTGTGCCTGCCTCTGACCTCTCTGGCTAGTCACTAAGCCATTCTTGACGCTGTTCCTCTTACAGCGTCCTTTCCATCTGGCTCCTCTCTCACTGGTTGGAAGGACACCCCCAACAGCAGCATCCCACCTGATCCCCAGGGCAGAACACGAGAGAATTGTTGCCCATCTGGCATCTTCTATCGGTATGGCCTGAAACAAGCTTAGCTTTAGGGGTTCCCATTGTTACCCCCACCTTGCTTTATTCAGACAGTCACTTTTCAGAAACTAAGGCAGAAATTTACATTTATTCCAGTCAAATTTCAACTTGTTAGTCTCGGCCCAACATCACATCCTGACAAGAGCTTTCTTGAATGTTGACTTGGTCATGCAATGTAATAATTTCTTCTTTGAGGTTTGATCATTGTGCTGCTGGAGTTAATCAAGGAAATAACTGTTGAATGTCATAAAGGCAAGGGTAGAGACCCTAGATGAGCTAGGGAACTCCTTAAATTTACCTTAATTCACTATCTATGCTCTTTAAAGCACCATATTACTAGTGAACAAGTGAATTGTTTTAACAATGACCCAACATTTCTCCATCATACCTGAAGTTCACAACAAAAGACTGTAAAATGGGTGTAAATGCTATAAACACTAGGCCCACCTCTCAGTCTAGGTAAGCATCTGCCACTCATCATCACTAAAGTGCACTTATAACATAGGAAAACTAAACTATGAGAATATTACTGAGACCATCTGAGTTCAAAAAAGTGGAGTTTGGAAGAAATTTCCCAAGTAATTGTTTCCCATAGCTACACACACGGTTGGCGGCAAGCAGCTTGCCTATGATACGGCTTCCATCAACACAACAGTCCTAATGAAGTATAGAAACCCTTCCCCATCCTACTGATTCTCCATTCCCATTTGTCCACTCTTACCTCTTCTACCCTCAAACTTCCTAGTAATCTGGGGAGGCTTTCAGCACTCACTCCAACCATAATACTATTGGCAACAAGAGAAGTCACTGGATAATCTCAAATCCCATACCAGCCTTCTCCCTGGAGGAGGTAAGGCACATGATGGCCTGATCTACATTTCACTTCCTCTCTCTTGCCTCGGTTGTCTTGTCAATAATGTCCTGTCCTATTCTTAAAGATCTGTGGCAGAAGGCAGGAAGAAGGGGAAGAACGAGAGATGGAAAACAAAGAGCACAAGGAACAAGAAGTCCCAGGTGGTGGTCCTGGCTGACTCAGACCTGTTCGAGACTGGGAAGGTGAGTGGTTTGCCCTATTCAAGGGACTCAAAGCCTTGAAAGCATCTCTCCCAGACTCACCAGCGTTGCTCATGTTGCCATACTCTTCCTGACACAGGATTGGTTAGGAGTAGAATTCGCCTCCAGTCAACACAGCCCTACCCCTTGTGAACACATGATGACACTGCTTCTAACAGATTCCAGATTCTATCAGGCAATGGCCTACCTGTCTTTGGCATAGACCTCAATCCAAAGCTAAGTGTTTATCTAACCTGCTGGATCCCTGTGAAGATACCAGACTTCCTATACGTAAACCTTTGGTCCATAATATTTTGTGCGCAATGATATACAAAGTCCCAGGATTTCTTCATTGCTCCATCCTCTCTCACCTGAGTTCAAAAAAAGGGAGTTGGGCAGAAATTTGGCGATGACTTTTGCATTGTTAAACTCAGGTCCCAAAGGTCTTGTATCACATTTAATGTAATTGTAATAAGCAGTATCTTGTGGATATTGCGTCCACTTGAAACATCAACCTTCAAATGCCCGAATTTCTTTTCTCTGAAGGATTGTCAAGCACTTGGTCTTTTCATGAAACAATTCTTCATTTCTTTTACCATTTTCTGATAGGAAGTGAATATTAAGTTGAAAGACCAACAGCCCTAAAAACTGTAATATTTAGCTAAGAATTACTAAGAAAAGAGTTCTTCAATGCAACACCCCAGAGAGGATTTAAAGAACTTCAAAGTCCTGGGATTGTTGGGAAGCTTATATAATGTCCCACAGAATTGGAACTGCCAGTAAAATATCACATTTGAAAAAGTGTTATACCTTCTCTACCATATGTAAAAACTAAAAGCTGTATTTTAAAGTGATTTTAGTAAGGGGGGATTCTTTACTTCTTGATGTTTTATGTATTCCAAGATGAATTTGTAGCTTACCATATTTCTTCAATCTATTATCAAAATACCACATTCATTAGTTAGTGTAACATACATGAGTTCAGAGTGAAGTTCTGGATGGTTCAATAATGTTAAATTATTTCTTGGGTTATTACCTCTTTTTGAAAAAGGACTATCACAGCCTGAGCAAAAGAAATAGTGTTGCAGTCTCTTCCTAAAATAATGGCATATATGGTAGTGATCTATCCCCACCCTCCATCAGCCAGTATGCTTTCAGAGAATCTTCAGTTAAGCTGCGAGCTACTCTCTAGTACTAATTACTACCCCAACCTCTTCCCCATAGCTGGAAAAGGCTGCCTATTGGAGCCATTAATAGCCAAAAGAGAGTCACTCTAAGAATGGTAAAGAAGAAAAGCCATGTCACTGGCTGGAGGGTAGAAGTACATACTGGTTGCTTTTTTTTTTTTTTTTTCTGTGTATAAATACATAAGTTTACTATAATTTTTGCTTATTATAAAGGATATGTAGCACACTGTTTTTACAAATAATAATTTAACATACAATTCTCTTTATTGCAAATGCCATACAATTATAACTTTAGGGAAACTTGCAAAATCCAGTACCTCTTTTTAGAATTTTTTTTTTTAAAGTCAGTCAAATTTTATTTTATTTGTTTATTTATTTATTGAGACAGAGCCTCAAGCTGTCACCTCTGGGTAGAGTGTCGTGACATCACAGCTCACAGCAAACTGGTTGCTTTCTTGACCCTTTCATGACCTTCTAGTTCCCAAAAGGAACCAGATGCCTTCCAAACTTGGGTGTTATTAAGAATCACCTGGAGTTCTTGCTTAAAAACAAACAAACAAAAAAAAACCAGTACCTTTCCCTGGCAATTCTGATTTAGAAGGGCTGAAATGAAGTTCAGATGTCTGTATATTTTACAAATGCCTAGATAATTATTATCATCAGGAAAATACAGAAAATACTGGTTTTTAAATGAAACCTGATCTCGCATCTCAGCTCTGATACTTACAAGGCTCATGTTAGATGGGATCCAGCAGGCAATTAATTTCCCAAATCTCTGGGCATTTCCTTTACCCCAGTGTACAGTTACCCTGGAAATGACAGCAAGTCTTTATCAAAGATTAGGAAGAATATTCACATACTTGGCTGGGCACAGTGGCTCATGCCACTTAGCACTCTGGGAGGCCAAGGTGGGCAAGTTGCTTGATATCAGGAGTCTGAGACCACCCTGAGGAAGAGCAAGTCTACTTTAGCTGGGCATAGTGGCACATGCCTATAATCCCAGCTACTTAGGAGGTTGAGGCAAGAAGATTGGTCAAGCCCAGGAGTTTGAGGTTGCTGTGAGCTATGATACCATCGCACTCTACACAAGGCAGTGGAGTGAGACTCTGTCAAAAAAAAGAATATCCACATAGTTGAAATAATACTACAAGATTCTTCCTAAATGGAGAAACGCTTTTCTTTTTATTTAAGAGATTATAGGTCTCTGGCTTGGCTCCTGTGGCTCAAGCGGCTAAGGCGCCAGCCATATACACCTGAGCTGGTGGATTCGAATCCAGACGGGCCCACCAAACAACAATGATGGCTGCAACCAAAAAATAGCTGGGTGTTGTGGTGGGCGCCTGTCATCCCAGCTACTTGAGAGGCTGGGGCAGAGAATCGCTTAAGCTGAGGAGTTGGAGGTTGCTGTGAGCTGTAATGCCACGCACTCTACCCAGGACCACAGCTTGAGGCTCTGTCTCAAAATAAATAAATAAATAAATAAATAAAATAAAAATAAAAAAATAAAAGAGATTACAGGTCTGACTCAGGGTTGATAATTGGAAGAGGGCCCTTATTCTCTACAATCATGGCTCCTTTGGGGCTCCTATTTATTAGTTCATTTACTAACAAATATTTATTCAGAGCTCCTATGTGACACAAACAGTTCTAGACATTTGGGACGCATCATTGAATAAAATAGTCAAAAATCCCTGCCATCATAGAGCTTATGTTCTCCAGTAGAATCTTACTGAGCTGATTTTTTCCACACATTTTTTCCAAGGGACCCCATGGTCAATGACCACTGCAAAAGATCTGTGGGTCAAATCATTCTGATATTCAGACCGGTATAGCTGCCTATTCTTATAACCACTCTTTGTTTTTGGTGGTTAAGCACCACTTCACATTGAAATCAAAGTCAATTTTCAACTACAACGTATTTTCTCAGGAATTATGGTTGTCTCCACCACACCACTACTGCTAGCACCCCACCTGTATCAATTATTTCTTATCACAGGAACCATCATGTATAGTCTCCCATTGCTTCTGAGTTTTCAAGTCACTTCTCCAAGGTGAAAGTTCTGATTGCTGAGTCTAGGACAGATGTCCATTTCCTTACTGCCAGAGCCAGGAGAGGGGCTATCTGGCCCCCTCTGGTGTCCACAGTGGGAAAGAGTCTCTTCAAGACTCAAGGTGAATTTAGACAGAGTGACCAAAGAGGTTTTGGGAATATGCACACATATCTCTGTATTGACTGAATTCTGGGTTTATTCATACCTACACATCTAAGTTTATCAGGAAAGAGGCCTACATGATGTTTCCTGGATCCCTGACCAGTATATGCTGGTATACTTTCCTGCTCCCCTCTCCATCTCGCCTTTTAAATCTGCAGTTCAATACCAAATGGAAAGAACTCTTTTAGGGCTCCTGTAAGATGGTGCCCTCTCGTGGATGTTAGTGAAGATTACACTTTTCTTCCCCAAACTCCACTGTAATTTGTACGTTCTGTTTTTCTCCAAACCTATCTTCATTTGGCTTTACTTTCCAAAGTGATTAGGATTAGGATTACTGTCAGAGTGCTCATACCTACTGTGACACGAGGAGTACAGAAAGGCCGTTACCATCTAAAGAGTAGTCACGTCTTTCCACCATTGCATCAGGCCTTAGCTGTGATTCTCTGTGGCTTCAGAGGGTCCTGCTAATATTTTTTTATTTTACCTAGAAGACACCTGTTATGAGATGTAATAATATTTGGAGGCATTAATTTTCTATAAGCAATGAGTTTACCAGTATTTAACAGGGCTTCAAAAGTACTCAAAACCAGGATAGGTCTAAGAACTAATAGGTGGTTTAATATCTCTTCAACCTTCATCTTTGTAGAGATAGTATCTTGAAATACTAATAATATTTGGGCTTTGCCTTTCAACCCTCATATATGACTTTTCTACTATTTTGTCAAAGATGAGCTGTCAGGTTATAATAGCAAAACAAAAACAAAAACAAAAAGTCAATTTTTAGGTTAAAAAGTACAAAATATGCTCTTAATATAAAAAAGAGAAGGCCTGAGTGAAGTAGAAAACACAGTTTTGCCATATCAACTGGAAATGGCATAGCAGAAAAGCAGATTCCCTCCACCCCCCAGGGCACTACAGGAGGTTCTCCAATCTGAAGGACCTTCGAGACTAGGCCAAGGCCTAAAAAAATATCCAAGGCTGTGGGGAAGAAACAAGAGGAGGGGACCCAGAGGTGGGTGACCAGGACATTGCACAGCTCTGCTGATTCCCAGGACCAAGAAGGAGCATGGAAGCTGAATGATGCTAACCATATTTTATTTCCATGCTAGGGAAATCTGTTTGTCTCAAGTGGAGAGTAGTGTTGTTGCCTGATCATCCCTCCAATGCAGTGTAAGCCTTCTAGGGAAGCTGCCTGCTGGTCGCACGCTGAAATCCCACACTCCGTGCCATCCCACACCCCAAGACACAGCTGAGCCTCTGCTAAATGACACTAGGAAGCACTCCCTCACCCTACAATAATTCAGAATGCTTCCCAGCCCCCAAAGCCTGAAGGTGAAGGTCCTTGATATCCAGACAACAGCTCAGCCTAACGTTTTGTTTGTTTGAGACAGTCTCACTTTGTTGCCCTCGCCATGGTGTCATAGCTCACAGCAACCTCAAGCGTTGGGCTCAAGCAATTCTCCTGCCTCAGCCTCCCAACTAGCTGGGACTACAGGTGTCCACTGCAATGCCTGGCTATTTTTAGAGGCAGGGTCTTGCTCTTGCTCTGGCTGGTCTCAAACCTGTGAGCTCAGTCAATCTACCTGCCTCAGCCTCCCAGAGTGCTGGGATTATAGGCATGAGCCACTACACCTGGTCCCAGCCTAACTTTTGAATAAGACAATTAATAAGGAAGAGTAGAACCAAAACCAAAGGGTACCTCTACTTCTCTTAGGAACTAGAAAATAAAAGGAAACCAGAAAGGTGACCCTCTAGAATCCCTGCCCACCTCCTTCTGCCATAACTTGATGTTTTAGTCTCAATCAGGAGTGAGGGAAGCTTGGCAGATTCTTCATATCCTGAGGAAAGTAGGGGAGAAGCAGAAGGGGTGCAATATTTGTTACAAGTCCCCAACTCCTGTTACCACCATCTATACAGCATTATGTGACAAAGTTAAATGTTTGTCTACCTTAAGCTATTTTCTTTTTTTGTAGAGACAGAGTTTCACTTTATGGCCCTCGGTAGAGTGCCGTGGCCTCACACAGCTCACAGCAACCTCCAACTCCTGGGCTTAAGCGATTCTCTTGCCTCAGCCTCCCAAGCCGCTGGGACTACAGGCGCCCGCCACAGCGCCCGGCTATTTTTTTTGTTGCAGTTCGGCTGGGGCCGGGTTTGAACCAGCCACCCTCGGTATATGGGGCTGGCGCCTTACCGACTGAGCCACAGGTGCCGCCCTTAAGCTATTTTCTTAACATTTTTTGTTTTAGAACCTTACTGATAAAATAGTTGTGGGGATTCAAAAAGGAAAGTATATGAAATAAATAAGTCCTTGGATTTTATTATCTTGAAAACCATAACAGAATGGATCCAGGTAAATTTACCACTTGGAAATCAATTCAGATGTGTCAGAAGAAGAATGTGACAGCCTCTACATTCAGGGAGACAGGGCTGAAGAAATTCTGGAAACACACAAGCCCTTTGAACTCTTACTATTCCCAGGGTATTCTGTGCTGTAGACCCTGCAGAGGCTGAGAAGCTGGACACGGTGGACTCAATGATCCCACAGGTCATAGAAATTCTCATAGGCTCCTTTCCCCCATATAATATGATAATGGACCCTCCTTTGTATCTGAGGTGAGTCAGCAAATAAATAATGCCCTGCCTCTAGCACAAGAAGTACATAGAACCCCCTTAAACTGGAATAAGGTATTGCTGCTTGCCCTCCTCCTAATAAGGGTAGCCCTTTACAGGCAAGTTTAAGTTCAGGCCCAAAGAAATGGTTGATGAGAGACCCTTCCTAGCACCCTGAGCTAAGTATGGTAATATATCCATGAGTAAAAGAAAACATTCAAACAATATGTCAAATGAGTGGGTCAGGTGCTAACCATTGTGCATGGGTTTGCCTCCTGCAGGTCCCTACTCCATTCGGAAGTACAGATGTGAAAGGGACCCTATGAAGTGCCTCTAACAGCTCAGACCTAGTTAAAATTATCCAAAGTGAAACCTTGAGTCCATTACCAAAGTAAAGAGATGTAGACCCCAGTGGCAGGGCCAGCCTTAGGTGATCTAAAGTGTCTGTTTGAGAAGAAGAGAAAAAAATGAAAATATTGATATTTTCCTTAATCCCTTTGAGCTATTTGTCTTGTCTAGAGGATAGTGAGACAACTCCTTAGTGAGGATTTCCCCTGGCTATTGCCTGTTCTGTTGATGTCTTGCTGCTGAGTGTGTTATCCTAAACCTCATTTGGTAAAAGTATTTCTGTACAAGATTTCTGAATTTGCAGAAGCCAGTCTCTCAGATTATATACAGAGTACAACTAATGGCTCTGTCCTCAGATCTCCCATGTTTCTTACTGGATATTGTGTGCTAGGTGACTGTCCATTTCACTGTGTTACTCCTCACAGTTGTAGTTTTCACCTGATAATCTGTAGCTTTCATCTAAAACATCACCTCAATTCAGCAGAAAGTAGCATAATGACTATGACACTCCTCCTCCCACAGATTTGGAAGCATAAAATTGACAGTGAGGAATATGTTAACAGAGAAAATGGCCTGGAAAAAGGGTTAAAAATCTTTTACATCTTTCAAAACCCCTTACCATTTTTGAGAACTAAACCTACATCCCTGCTGGAGGCCAGTGTTTGGGAGGGGCAGGGCAGTGTCCTTTGTTCTTAGTGCCCCAGGAAATGGGGGATTGTTTGAGTGGAGACCAAAGGAATTGTTCGAGTGCTTGTCTTAGTCGAAGTTGGGATTAATCAGAATCATCCCCTGAAAAAGCTCTGTATTTCTGCTCAGAATCAGGACACTGGTACTTTGAGACAGGAGTATGACAGCCTCCTCATTTGTGGGCAAATTAATAAACTTCTCTTTCCTTCTCCTCAATAAATAAATAACCTCACAGAGGAAGTTGCCTTTAAGGGTGTGACTTTCTATTTAATAAATCACAAAGTAATCAAAGAAAAAGACTCAAAAACAGTTCTCTGAGTTCTGCATATTCAAAATTACAGTATAGATTTAGTATGAACATTGATGAAATCCAGAATAAGAAAGGATGAGGAGGGGTTTATCACGATGGATAAATTATTATATACAAAAAATAAAAAAACAACAACAGCTAGTGGTCATCACCCTATGTGGTGGGTGAGAGATATTTATAAACAGGACCAAAGATGGGATATAGTACATTTATTTTAACATTTTAATGGGAGGGGAACAGGAAGGCAGAGAGATCAAGTGCAAGCAGGTCACCATTGCTGGAGCTGGGGAAAGGGAGGGCAGTTTTTGAGAAGCCATGAGTGAAGGGCACAGGCGCATGCCCCTCTTGTTTCATTCACTGTTCTTCTGCACACTGCTCAGCAAATGAGACTGAGAGAAGTCAGAAGAGGAAGGGGCATGCTTGTCTCAGCAGAGTCTGGTGCCTTGGCCACCTCTGAAGGAAGTATGCCTTATCATTTTCTCCAACAGCTCCACCTCCCACAACTTCTCATCCTGATGTCCTCCAGTGTTCAGACAATAAGGAACCATTTTGGGCAGTGGTTCTCAACCTTCCTGATGCTGAGGCCCTTTAATAGTTCCTGTGGGTTGTGACCCACAGGTTGAGAACCGCTGATTTAGGGGAACATCCTGGCTCAGGCATTAATAAAAATGTAACGATACCACAAAAAGGAGAAGCTATAGATCCAGATCATCAAAATGGTACTGAAGACCACATGCCAGCAGAAGAAGGTGGTGACAAACGCAAAGTCATTTTCATCATCATCCATCCATTTATAGCCAGAGATGGGTTTATACAGCATAAAGCCTATCTGCATCAGCCAGGAGCCTGTGATGGTGTACAAAACGGCCTTCATCATCCAGAGGAGCAGCATGTTGGGGGCCCACAGCTCAGCAACCACAACCAGCATCAGCAGGAACATGGTCTGGGTGAGCAGCATGTGAGACCAAAACTCCACTCCTTCTGTGTCCTGCAGGTGAGACACCATCAGGGGCACAGATATAAACATGCCCAGGACTTGGGCACTTTGCTCCAGAGCAGCACACCTCTGGGGCAGCAGGTTCTGGCTCACTATGTCTACACACCCACTCAGGAAGTAGGTCATGTAGAAAGTGAGATGCTGCCACTGTTTGCGGTACATAAAGTTTCTCTCATGAAATATCTTGCTGATAAGCACGAACTGCCTGGGAACGCTATGCAACTCTTGGGCTACTAAAATGCAGGCACTGAGTATCTTCACCAGCCCAACATAGTACATTTGCTGTAGCCGTGCCCATCTTCCTTTGCTCCAGGGATGGCGTGGTGGGTACTGGACAGGAGCATTGCATACCAAGGCCCTGGAGACCAGCCGTGCATGGTAAAGTCCATAGAAGAAGAGAGACAGCCCTGGGTACAGATGACCCTCCAAGCCTCCCATGGAGGTGAAGGTAGAGCTGACCACAGACAGAAGCAAAAAGCTCAGGGATGGCTGTTCACCCAGAGCCACCTCTTTCCCTCTGTAACATGGAAAGAGACTCCTGAAGACTACTTATATCCTCTGTTCAGCCTACTGCATCCACATACAGAAAGGAAATGGTTTTGGAAGAAGCCCAAACTTATGGTAGGGTGGGTGTCATGGTTTCCTTTCTGATCTTCTGCTCTGGTTCATTGACAACCAGCTAACCTTAAACAAATGATGAAATAAGCATATTCTCTAGCACAATGCCTGGGCATCTGCCATTCAGAGACTGTGCTAAAGGCACTCCTACCTCTCTCTATTCTTACTGTACTTGACTCTGTTGCCATCTTCCTTACTTCCCTTCTGTCTTGGTCCATTGGGATGCTATAACAAAATATCATAAACTCATGGTTTATAAACAATAGAAATTTATTTCTCATGGTTCTGGAGGCTGGGAAGTCTAAGATGAGGGTGTCAGCAAGTTGAGGGTCTACGGCTTCTCCTTTTTGTCCAGTGAGGGCCCAATTTCTTATAAATGGTGCCTTCTTGCTGTGTCTTCATGTGGCAAGGCAGCCTTCTGGGGTCTCTTTTATAAGGTCACTAATCCTATTTAGGAGGGCACTGCCCTCATGACCCAATCACCTGCCCAAAAGCCCTATCTCCTAATATCATAATTTTGGGAGTTAGAGTTTCAACATGAATTTTGGAAGACATAAACATTTTGACTATAGCATCCCCCCAAATTCACAAAATATAAGGAAGAGAACATATAATGCAGGGTTCATCCCTTAAGATTACTCATATATGACAAGCACTAGGTATCAACACTGTTGTACAAACACTAGATACAAATGTATTCCCCTTATGTGTGAATAGTCTTAAGAACCACAAGTAAACATACTGAATGCTCAATTATTCTGATATAATTTGAGGACTTGGAAAAATGTTCACTCCCAAGAACCTCTCTTTTGGGCTGGGCATGATGGCTCATGCCTGTAATCCTAGCACTCTGGGAGGCCGGGGCACGTGTATTGTTTGAGTTCAGGAATTCAAGACCAGCCTGAGCAAGAGCAAGACCCATCTCTACTAAATATAGGAGGGGAAAAAAAAAAAAAAAACTTAAGCAAGAGGATCACTTGAGCCCCAAGAGTTGGAGGTAGCTGTAAGCTATGATGACGCTATGGCACTCTACCCAGGGCCATAGCTTGAGACTAAAAAAAACAAAAATCTCTTTGAGAGAACTGAGAAGACACAATCTCAGATCACTTGCTCTAGGTTGCAACAGTGTTTTACCAAGTTAAAATGAAGACGAACAAATTCTACCCCGAAGTACTAAGACAAAATCTCTTGGAATGGTGTTTTGCAATAAACACTTCAATGAGCAGTTCCAAATCATGCTTATACAGGTAATGTGTCCTGAATGTGAGATACCACCAGGGGCACCTAAATTTTCAGAAGCACTGAATAAAATGTGAGTACTGGTGAGAAAGAGAGCCCAGTATGCTAGTTACTTAGTGTGAATTTGTCACCAAATATTTTCCCTCATGAAGTAAGCATTTAGTTAGAAAGTAATGGTCATGCCAGCTAACCAAATATAGAAAACATCTCAAATTTCCTCAGAAAGATCCTACAGATGTCCATTTTGAATTATTTGTTAGTAAATTATCATTTGTTGCTGTTATGAATGTAATTACTAGTTTATTTTATAATTATTATTGATATAACAAACTAAAATTTTGTGTTGGCCTTCGTATTAATCATCTGGTTGGATTGTCATACTGTTCTTACTAATTTTCAAATGATTTTATATAATCATATTATCTGCAAATAATAAAAAGTATTTCCATTTCAGTGTATTTTTGTCTTCCATTTGTACATTCAGTATGATTTCATATATAAAATTCAAAACCACCTGAAATGAAATAACAGGGTGGTGCCTGTGGCTCAGTCAGTAGGACACCGGCCCCATATACCAAAGGTGGCGGATTCAAACCCGGCCTCAGCCAAAAACATAGCCGGGTGTTGTGGCGGGCGCCTATAGTCCCAGCTACTCGGGAGGCTGAGGCAAGAGAATCGCCTAAGCCCAGGAGTGGAGGTTGCTGTGACCTGTGATGCCATAGCATTCTACCAAGGGTGACAAAGTGAGACTCTGTCTCTAAAAAAAAAAAAGAAAAGAAAAGAAAAAACATAAAAATGTGTGAAGCTATAAACAAGATTCAGGAAAATGGTTACTTCTAGGAGGGGAAGGATGAGGTAGCTTTGAGAGGGACACACAGGGCCCTGAAAATACAACATTCTTCTGGTCTTAGAATTAGAGTCAACACCGGAGTATTGATTATATCAAAACTGTATATGGTTCACATGTATTCTCTGAGTGTTATTTTGAATCTACTCAATACTATTTGTTTCAAGAAAACAGAGGAGTAAGAAGAAGCACTGTGTAGACAGGTGAGACTTGATGTCTGATGAGTCTATTTTAGGGTAAAGAGGTGGAAAGACAGCTGTTTGCAGAAGGGCTCACTCCCTCAAATGCCCAAATGAGGTAAGGCTTAGGGCATCAACACTTACTGTACTTACCATTCTACAACAGGCTTTTGTTGTTCACTCAGTCATATAATGTGTTGGAGACAGAACATTTGTTATGTAGTAATATTTCTTTTTTTTTTATTTTGTAGAGACAGGGTCTCACTTTATGGCCCTTGGTAGAGTGCTGTGGCATCACACAGCTCACAGCAACCTCCAACTCCTGGGCTTAAGTGATTCTCTTGCCTCAGCCTCCCGAGTAGCTGGGACTACAGGCGCCTGCCACAACGCCCGGCTATTTTTTGGTTGCAGTTAGGCCAGGGCCGGGTTTGAACCCGCCACCCTCGGTATATGAGGCTGGCGCCTTATCAACTGAGCCACAGGCGCCACCCATGTAGTAATATTTCTTATTATTTTTAATGCTATTTTCTTTATCCAGTACCTTATGGATGATCATGTTGGCCTATCTTATTTTTTTCTATTTAATAAATAATGCTCAGTAAATATTCTTCTTTAGGGTAGATGGCTGTAACTGAAATTTCTGGGTCATAGACTATTCCTTTTTTTATAGTGACAAATCTTTCTTCACAGGGGTGGTCCTAATTCTTACTCACCCTCACAGCCTATTAATCAACAACTGTGTGGATTTTCCTTCCTAAATGTTTGAATGTTCCCTCCAAAACCCATGTTGAAGTTTATTTGCTATTGTGGTAGTATTAAAAGGTATGAGCTTTAAGAGGTGATTAAGTCATGAGGGCAGCTCTCACGAATGGATTAATACCATTATTATAGGAGTAGTTAGTTATCGTGGGGGTTATTCCTGATAAAAGGCAGGAATTCAGCCCGACTTTCTGTCTTATGTGCTCGCTCACTCACCATATGTGACTTCCACTGTGGGATAGCCCTCACCAGATGGTGGCGCCATGCTCTTGGACTTCCCAGTCTCTGAAACTGTGAGCCAGATAAGCTTCTGTTCTTTATAAATCATCCAGTCTGTGATATTCTATTTATAGCAGCACAAAACAGACTAAGACACCAAGTTAACTTTCCAGTTACTTCCTTCCACTTTATCCCCACCCAGTGCCTTGTTTAGGTATCATCAACTCTACATTACTGAAACATTTCTCAACTTAGTTCCTGTCCTCATCCATTCTTATCCACATGGCAGACAGGTGAGCTTTGGGAATAGAGAGCTAATCATAACTTTGGCTAACTTAAATTCTTCAGTGATATCCCATTGCCTTGCAGATAAAATCCATGCCTTTATAGTAAGTTTCAAGGCTGCTCATGCCTCAGCTTTGTCCCATTCCAGTCCATTCCCAACATGTGCCGTTGTCTCCAGGCTTATCAGAAGCTCCCATTAATCTTTCTGTTCCCTACCCCTTCTCTCTCTGGAAAACTCCTCTTCCTCCTTTCTCCTTCAAGGTTCAGCTCAAACACTTTCTTCTCCTAGCAGGGCAGGATATTTCTCTATGCAACTTATACATAAAACCTCTACCATTATGCTTGCTACATCATTTCATAGCTGTTTATTTACTGCTAAATCTTCAAAGTCAGAGACCAAGTCTTGTTATCTTTCTCTCTTTAGAGTCTAGCTCCATGCCTGGTAGTGCTCAATGAATGTTTGATGGATGAGTAAGTGAATAAACTATCAAATAATCTCACAGCCTTTATGATAAAATACTTTGTAATCTAGTTATGAAGACAGAACGGATACATACAAATAATGCCAGGTCATTCATGCTAAGTGCTAAGTGCTAAATAAGTTGAACAAATGAGTAGAACTATGTAAATAAAGAAAATTGCTCAGCCCAACTGTAGAATTAGGGCAGAATTAGGAGAGATAATTATTCACAATTAACCAATGGAGAGCCTATGATATGTGAGCTCACTCATTATCTTTAACTCTTCATCTTTGAGACCAAGATGCAGAATGAAAGGGTGTGAGTAACTTGGCATAATTGTAATTTCTTGGCCAAAGACACAGACTTTTTTGAATAATCTTTCTCAATGACTTCTTTCTTCATTTTTGTTACCACTAAAAAGTCTTTGTCAATATGTTTTTCCTTATCAACTTTTCCTCATGGAAGTTTAATATTCCACTTGTTCAAAGGCAGCAGGAGCAAGGAGTTCTCACCAGTGAGCCAGAGGTACCACTTACCTAGGATGGGGAAGGATCAAATGCTGAATTTACTGGCTAATGTTCTGTGACCTACAGGCATGGTCTCTGCCTAAGACAACCCTTTTCTTTTTTTTTTTTTTTTTGAGATGGAGTCTCACTATGTCACCTTCTATAGGGTGCCGTAGCATCACAGCTCACAGCAACCTCAAACTCTTGGGCTTAAGCAATTCTCTTGCCTCAGTCCCCCAAGTAGCTAGGACTACAGGCACCCATCACAACGCCCAGCTATTTTTTGGTTGTAATTGTCATTGTTGTTTGGTAGGCCTGGGCTAGATTCGAACCTGCCAGCTCTGGTGTATGCAGCTGACACCCTATTTGCTGAGCTATAGGCGCTGAGCCAAGACAACCCTCTTAGTACCCATTTGAACACTTGGGCATCCTCTGGCTCACCCTCCTCCTACCAACCCCAAGGATAGGTCCTCTGAGGCACAGGTCCCAACAGTTAAGGTATGAGCATTGCTACATATCAGAATCATCTTGGGGGGAGGGTGTTAAAAATACAGATGATCAAGTTCTAGCTTGACCCTAGTGAATAAAATCTCTGGGTTGAGGCCCAGGAATCTGCATTTTGAATCATATCCCTCTCACTTCTGGTGATTCAAATATAGGCCTTCCTTCACCTATTCTTGGAAACTGCCACACTAGACTTAGAAACCATCACTCTAGTCATTAGGCCACACTTCAACACCATCTTCCAGGCTTCAGCAACCCACAGATTCACCCTGCAGTGAGGGGCAACATCTTTATAAAAGCAGAGCCCCGCAACATTTACCAAGAGAGGCTGACACTCAGCAGGAGAGGGAGGGGAGGGAGGGAGGAGGCTGACAGAGGGACCAATAGGGGAGAGAAAAAGGAGAGACAGAGAAGGCTGAGAGAGAACATGGAGAATTCATAAAGAACACAAAGAGAAAGCACAAAGAGAATAGAAGCCAGGAATGGGAGGAGAGGGAGCCAGAGGCTATACTTTCTCTCAAGGGTGGGGATTAGGATAGAAGACCTCCTGAACCAGGCCCCAGGGGACATTATAAATTAGCTAGTAAGAAAATCAGAAGTCCTCCACACGCCTGTAATCCTAGCGCTCTGGGAGGCTGAGGCAGGTGGATTGCTTGAGCTCATGAGTTCGAGACCAGCCTAAGCAAAAGCAAGACCCTGTTTCTACTAAAAATAGAAAAACCGAGGCAAGAGCATTGCTTCACCATTGGAAGGGAGGATGAGCATAGGACTTTTGTCTGGTTGAAAGACACTTAAAATTAACTATCACTTCCTGAAAGATATGTGTGACTGGGAGCATATCAGGGAGGGAGGATGGTATGTTGGGTAAAGAGTAGGAAGGAGCATGTGTGTATGTCTGTATGGTTGTATACATGCACACACATAAGTGTCTGTGAAAATTCCTGTTATAAAAACATCTGAAGGAGATAGGGATTAAGCTGAAGGCCTTAGGGGTTCCTTGTCATGATCAGGTTCAAGATGGGATATAAGTAGATGGGAAACCTGAGGTCATCACCGGGGGACTGTGGCAGGGAAGATTCAATGTCCCAAAGAGGCAAGAGACACTAATCTGACCTGAAGATGAGAGAAACTAGTCCCAATGTCACCCCAGTTCCTAAAAACACCTAGCACGTCGCTTCCACTTCCTCCAGCTTCTAACCAATGAATCTTCAAAAAGAAGAAAGCACAAAGCCCAAGACACAGTTGATTTGGATGTATATAAGTTTAAAAGTATCGGTCTAGAAAAGACTCAAGTAAAACCACTTTGAATTAAATTTTATGATGGTATAAATAAAGTATGGCAGGAACATAGAGGAGGGTGTGGTTAATTCTGGTGGGGAGGAGGTAAGGAAAATCCTGGCAGAGCAGCAGACATTTTTATTGAAATGTAAGTAGAACAGGCTGACAACTTGGAGGTGGGGAGCAGGTGAGGGTAGGGGCACTCTGGTAGGCTTCCTGGTAAGCCAGACTAGGACAGACTGGAACAAAGGTCTTTCCAGAGCTCCCAATATCACCCTGAGATGGATGGCCCCACCCAGCCTGCAGGTACTGCTCTCTCCTTGGCCTTGACCTCAGTGAGGATGGGGAGTCTCTCCCAACCCTTGTCCCCAGATTTCCAAGCTCGGAGATGATAGGTTCATGGATAGGGAGAGGGCTCTCCCCAGGCCCTGTCCCTCGGTGACCCCTCAGGGAGAGGGGCTGATGTTTGCAGTCAGCAAAGGATGCCGCATCTCAGATCTGGTGCCAGGACACCTGGCCCCTGGCAGGAACTTGGCAGAGTGACCTTGGTAGGAAGTAGATGCACAGATTCACATGGGTTCCCAGCAGACCAAACAGCCTCTGGGCAGAGGGCTTCCCCTGGGCCCCATTCGGCTTGTAAGGGAAGTTGACTCTGGAGAAAGTAGAGAAGTAATGAGAAATAACAGAAAGAGGTTGGGGCAGGAACCTAGCCAGCTGGCGCCAGGCACACCTCCTGTGATGCACAGGACAGGAAGGAGGGTAGATATCACCACCACCACCCAATTCTACAGGGAGAAAGAAGAGGCATATGGCTATTAAGACAAGTATTTCCATTTTACCCTTTAAAAATTTTTTTCTTTCAAGAATTTAAGTAACTCATTCAACTTGTAAGCAGGAGAGTTGGGATTCCAAACAGAGACCACACCCTAGCACATTCCAGATCAGGTCCAACCTTCTCTCCTCTTGCAGCTTCCCTGTCTTCCAGACCCTGTGTCCAGGTCAGTCCTTCCTCCAAGGCCACTAAGCTCCTCTGTGCCCCCAAACACTGTTATGCACATCAGTTATTTGCTCTGCCCACCTCCTCCAGGACAGGGACTGGGTCTCATTCATCGTTCTTTTTTTCTCCCTCTCTCCTCCTAATACCATGTTTACTCATTTTTTATTTTTTAATTTATTTTTTATTTTTTTGAGACAGAGTCTCACTCTGTTGCCCCAAGCTAGAGTGCCCTGGAGTCATAGCTCACAGCAACTTCATACTCCTGGGCTCAGCCTCTGGAGTAGCTGGGACTACAGGTGTGCACCACCACGCCCTGCTAGTTTTTCTATTTTAGTAGAACTCCTTAACTCATGCAATCCACCCAATCGGCCCCACAGTGTGCTAGGATTACAAGTGTGAGCACTGAGCCCAGGCACTAGTCTCCATCTACCCTCCCCATTGCCCTGACTATGCCTCCTTTCTTCAGCCTCACCACTGCCTAGAACTTAGCCCTAACACCTGGGAAATATTTGGAGTAAATAGGGGTCCACACTTTGAAACTGGACAGGCCAAGGTTATAATTCTAGCTCTGCTGCATTCTGGCCATGTGGCTTCAGGCAAATGACTTTTACCTACACTGTAATCCCTTATCTACAAAATGAAGCTATTTACCACACAGGCTTATGGTAAGAATTGAACGAGATAGTGTGAGCTTAGCATAGTCCTGTATAAATGAGTTATTATGGTATTTCTCATTAACTAAAATAACAAGACATGAAAGCAAATGTTAGCACAGCATGTCATACTTTACAAGGTGCTTGCACATGCATTATCCAGTCTGATCCTTACAATAAGCACGTTAGGTGAAGGATGCTCCTTCCCTATGACAGCTAGGGAAACTGAGTCTGAGAGTATTTAAGAACCTTGGCTTCTTTCAGATTGTTCTATTTTTTTTCTTTTGAAACAGTCTAATTTTGTCACTCTCAGTAGAGTGCTCTGGCATTATAGCTGATAGCAACATCAAAGTCTTGGGCTCAGGTTATCCTCCTGCCTCAGCCTCCAGAGTAGCTGAGACTACAGGCACCTAACACCATGCCCAGCTATTCTTTTTAGACACAGGGTCTGGCTCTTGCACAGGCTGGTCTTAAACTCCTGAGTGCAAGTGATTCACCCACCTTAGCTTCCCAGAATTCTAGGATTACAAGCGTGAGCCACTGTGCATGGCCTAGATTGTTCTATAACAGGGGTCCTCAAACTATGGCCTGCGGGCCACATGTGGCCCACCGAGGACATTTATCCGGCCTGCCGGGTGTTTTTGCCACAGCTGCCTGTTTTGCTTAGCAGCCGACTTGTCCCGAGCCGCAGTGTGCATGTGTGGAATGTGTGCCAACTCTCTGACTCCGCTCCTTCTCTCTGTCTCTCCCCACTGGGTGTTTTTGCTGTCCTGCTTAGCAGACCACAAGTCCAGGCCTGCAGTGCACATGTGTGGAATGTGCGCCAACTCTCTGACTCCACTCCTTCTCTCTGTCTCTCCCCACCCCTCCTTTTCTCTGTCTCTTGACGCTTCCTCTCAGTCACCAGGTTGCCTGTGCAGAGCCTGCTGTTGCCTAAGGACCAAGGAAAGAACAAGTTAGGATTTTTTTTTTTTTTTGAAGTTAGGAGGTCTATTTTTTTTATTATTTTGCAGTCAGTAGGGTCCTTTTTTGCAGTTAAGGGGGGCCTTTTTTTCTGAAGTTAGGAGGTCTTTTTTTTTTTGCAGATGGGGGCATCTTTTTTTTTTGAAGTTAGAAGAGCCTTTTTTAAAAAGTTGATTAGTTGGTTGGGGGTGGTTTCTAGGGGGGGTTGCATCACAGTGATAACGCAAATAGTCAGCGCTCAGTGCTAATGCAAATTGTCAGTGCTCAGAGGTAATGCAAATGGTCAGAGCTCAGAGGTAATGCAAATAGTGCTCAGTGGTAATGATAATTGTAAGTGCTCAGTGTTAATGCAAATTGTTAGCCCTCAGTATTAATGCAAATTGTCAGCAGTCAGTGTTAATGCAAATGGTCAGTGCTATCGCATGGGGGCCCCAAACTGGTAATCTGCCTAGGGCCCCATGGGAACTTAATCCAGCTCTGCAGACAGCTGAGGAGTAGAAAACCCAATTTAATTGACAGTAAGTGTTTTTATATTCTGATTGCTATTCAGTTGTGTACGATGTTGTATGTTGTGTGCTGTGTAAACCCCGGTTCACACTGTTGCGATCTCTGAGTAGATTCAGAAGAAAAAAGGCATACGTGCCTTCTTTTTTCCTGCAATGGAATCTGATCGCATGGGTCTTCTCACATGGGTCTTCATTGCAGATCAATTATCACTGATCGAGTTCACAGATTGCAGTGCAGTTCACACAGGGTGGTGTGAACTGGAAAGGTGGTGGAGGAACCGGCTCTGTAATCGTGCCTGTTCCCACACAGCACCAGTGTGAGCCTGAGGTAAAAGCGGAGTTCCACCACATGGGCACTGGTGAGGCTGAAATGATGTGGACTGGCAAGGCTGCATTGATGGACACTGCTCAGACTGCATTGATGGGCAGGGCAGTCTATATGTCTCTGTGTGGGCAAAGTTATTGCTGGTATATTGTTTTTGGAGTGCTGTATATATATATATATGTATATATATGTATGTATGTATGTATGTATGTATGTATGTATTTTACTAATAGCAATTTGGAATCCCTAGGAAACAAGGATATCAAGAAAGAGAAAAATTGACTCAGAGTGTAGGA
Source organism: Nycticebus coucang (assembly GCF_027406575.1). Lineage (NCBI taxonomy): Eukaryota > Metazoa > Chordata > Mammalia > Primates > Lorisidae > Nycticebus > Nycticebus coucang. The sequence goes on from NC_069789.1 coordinate 79,580,467, forward strand.
TATTCAAAGAACAGTGGACTTATGATTACTTTTTCATGCAGTACAAGGAAAGAGCTGTGTGTTTGATATGCCAGAATACAGTGTCTGTGTTCAAAGAATACAATTTGTGTCGACACTATAAACTCAACATAAAGATAAATATGATTGTTTGGTTGGAGGAGTGAGAAAAGATAAAATACTAAAACTAAAATATACATTGACAACTCAGCAAAATACTTTTGTGAAGCAGAAACAGCTAAATACTTCATCACTGTGAGCAAGTTTTCAAGTTGCCAAGCTAACAGTGTGCACTGGCAGACCATTCGTGGAGGGAGAATTTGTTAAAGAATGCCTTCTTTCTGTTGCCAAAGAGATGTGTCCAGAGAAGGCTGATTTATTTAGTACAGTGAGTCTTTCAGAATCCTCATTTACATGAAGGATTGAAGAAATGGGAGACAATTTGCATCAGCATTTGCAAAACTCAGCAAAAAAACTTTCTTGTTTTTCCTTGGCACTTGACGAAAGCAACGATGTTTGTGATTCTGCACAACTTCTAATTTTTATTCGTGGGATGAATGACTATTTCGAAGTCACAGAAGAGCTTGCTGCACTGCAAAGCATCAAAGGAACAACTACAGGAGAGGATATCTATGAAAAGGTTTGCCAAACTGTGAATAGTTTGGAGTTGGACTGGGCAAAACTAGCCAGTGAGACAACTGATGGTGCTCCTAACATGGTGGGGTCTAAGAAAGGAGTAATTGCTCGCATTAACCAAGAGATGGACAAACATAACCACTCTCATCCAATAGCCATACACTGCCTCATCCACCAACAAGCGCTGTGTAGTAAATCACTGAAGTGGGACTCTGTTATGAAAACTGTGGTATCTTGTGTTAACTTCGTTAGAGGTAATGCACTAAACCACAAACAATTTCAGGAATTTCTGTCTGAGCTAAATGTTGCCAGTGAAGATGTTCCGTACCACATAGAAGTCTGTTGGCTGAGTCGAGGGAGAGTTTTGAAACATTTCTATGACTTACTTCCACAGACTACAGCTTTTCTGCTTTCAAAAAACAAAGAAGTACCAGAGCTCAATGATGCAGAATGGAAATAGCACCTTGCCTTTCTGACAGAGCTACTCAACAGTTTCAATGTGAAACTTCAAGAAAAGGGGAAGAAAAGGGGAAGCTCATCATGTGATATGCAATCACATGTGAAAGCATTTGAAGTAAAATTAGGCCTCCTCATCAAACAAGTGAAGGAGGAAAATTTCTGCCATCTCCCCACAACTCAAAATCTGTTACCAGAAAATCCATTGGTTGCATTCCCAAATAAAACATATGTGGATTCACTGGAAAAGTTGCAAAAGGAGTTCCGATTTAGATTTAAAGAGCTTCATCTCCATGAATAGGAAATACAGCTTTTCCGTAATCCATTTTCTATTGACATTGAACATGTGGATACGATTTACCAAATGGAACTGGCTGAACTGCAGAATTGTGACTCTCTGAAAGACGCATTTAAGTCAAGCAGGCTTCCTAATTTCTATGCATCTCTCCCCTCTGAGACATATCCTAATCTCAGGAACCAAGCACTCAAAATGGCAACCATCTTTGTTAGCACTTACGTCTGTGAACAGACTTTTTCCAGAATGAAACATCTGAAATCTCTAACCAGATCTAGACTAACTAATGCACACTTGCATCACTTGTTACGACTAGCAGTGACAAATATGGAACCGGACATTGACCATCTCATTAGCCAAAAGCAGGCCCATAGTTCCCATTGAAATACTGGTAAGTTTGTTGATTTAACTTTACTTGTTCTTCATTTTAAATATTGTATTTGTTCCCATTTTGTCTTTTTACTTCAAAATAAGATATGTGCAGTGTGCATAGGAATTAGTTCATAGTATTTTTTTTTTAACTATAGTTTGGCCCTCCAACAGTCTGAGGGACAGTGAACTGGCCCCCTGTTTAAAACATTTGAGGACCCCTATTCTATAACATTCTTGGGGTGCTCCCCTCCTATCACACATGCATGTCAGCTGACCCTCCATGTTATGGATTGTCTCTGTTATGAATTAAATTGTGCCCCACCCCAATATTCATATATGGAAGCCCGCAGGACTTCAGAATATACTCTTATTTGGAACAGAGGTCATTGCAGATGTAATTATCTAAGCTAAAATGAAGTCATATTGGGGCAGGGTTGGCTCTATCCAATACGGCTGTTATCCTTGTACAAAGAGAAAATTTGGATGCAGACACAGCACAGGTAGAACAAATTTGACATAAAACTGAAGGCAGAGAGCTGGGTGGCATTTCTATAAGCCAAGCTATGTCCAAGATTACCAGCAAAACACTAGAAGCCCTGGGAGAGGTGTGGAATTGATTTCCCCTCAAGCCTTCATAGCCTTCCCCCTCATAGCCTGCAGACCAAAACAATTCTGCTGACACCCTGATCTGGAAGCAGCCTCCAGAATGGCCAATGAATCGGTTTATAGTACTTTGTTACAGGTGGCCCCAGGAAACTTGCTGGGCCGGGGCTCTCAATTTGACTATGAACCTATTTCAGCTACAATTGCTTTTTCCTTTGAGATCCTCCTTGGCATCTGTGGGGCACCACTGGATTTTACTAATCCAGTACCAGATTTTACACAAATATCTTCTTCTGTGATTCCTGCACCTCTAACCTGTGAATTTGGAGAGGTTTCAGGTCCCCAGGGGAGCCTTATTTTCTACCCTGAATTCTTGGCAAAGAGCAGTTTCCTTGCTTGCTCTTAAGCTGGTGGGATGCGGTTGTCCAGTCTTCCTTACACTGAACAGGCCACACTTCCAGACTTCCAAATCTAACCTTTATGCAGGAATCTTTGTTTTTGTCCCCTAGGACTATCATCTCCTGTCCCTCTATTGGCATGAAAACCCCAGCTATTAGCACAGTGGATAAAATAAGTCCAATTCACCTGCTGCCACAGGACCAATTCATGAGCAGATCACCTAGCTCTGAATCATATTATACAGCAGGGGTCCTCAAACTATGGCCCGTGGGCCACATGTAGCGGTGTGAATTGTATTTTTGTCCATTTTGTTTTTTACTTCAAAATAAGATATGTGCAGTGTGCGTAGGAATTTGTTCATTTTTTTTTTTAAAACTATAGTCCGGCTCTCCAACGGTCTGAGGGACAGTGAATTGGCCCCCTGTTTAAAAAATTTGAGGACGCCTGTTATACAGGATGGCCAGACAGTTTGTGTGCAATTTAAATAGTACGGCCACCTTATATATTTCATCACCTGGGGATTTGGGTTTTCTTCTTTAGATCTTGGCTTAAAAAAAAAAAATCTTATTTATTTTATTCAGCGTATCTTTCCCTGAGGGGTTAGGAGGTAGGGAATTAGATCAGTCTACCATTTTGCTGAAAATGGAATAGGCATTAAAAAGAAGCCCACTTTCTAGAGCAGTGTTTTTCAACCTTTTTTATCTTGACCCTACAGTTAAACTTCCACAGCATACGTAAATTTTGTTGATCAAACAGAAAAGAGTAAAAAAACATATACTTACTGTGCTTTGAGCTTCTTTCAAAAATAATTTAATGATGATCTTTACAATTTTTCCTGGCACACCTAAGATCCTCTCACAGTACATTGGTTAAAAATCACTTTTCTAGAGAAAGCAAAGGCCTTTGCGCTGGGGCGGTACTCACATCTAGGGGAGTGCTTTGCTGTCTTCTCGGGGCATGGTCCCGCCAAGCCGCTGATGAGAATGGAGAGGGGTGAAGTACATTTAAACACCGTTGCTTCAGGGGCCTGTGGTTCCTCCACAGGCAGGTCCTTAGCATGACCCTCTCCCCTCCCTCATTCATACCTATCAGGGACCTTCAATACTCAGGGAAATTTAGAGTACACTGCCACACTGGAAACTGAAAATGACTTCCATTTCCCACCTCCTTGGGAAGAGAGACAGAAGGGAGCCAAGTACAGAAAATCCAAACTCCTTAAGTCAGGGTCAGAGCGTCAGGAATATCTCACTAAACCGATAATCCGTGTTAATCATCACAATTAAGAGGACCTGCCCACTCTCTTTAACATTGTTTCCATCATGAGCTAAAGGTGCCCACATCTCTGAGTGGTAGCCTGATTTCTCAGATAAAGGAAGCAGTGCAGAGTTGATACTTTACAGCCTTCTGAGAACCTGAAGTGCCCCTCAGTGGTCTCAGCAATCCCACATGCATCAATAAGATTTGGTGCTGCTAAATAAGATTTAGCCGACTGGTTAGCCAGCCCAAGATGTTCCAGAATAGCTTTCATTATGGCACATTGAGGATCAGGTCTCAATGATTCCTCTGAGAGGGGAAGCTTGAGTTTTCCATCAGGTGACAGGTTCTGTATTACTGAGAGTAACAGTTTGTAGTTATTAGGGTCGTTTTGAAAGCAGACCCAGGGACATCAAAAGAATTCACATCATTTGAACATCTGTAAGAATGAACAGCTTGGCTATGTGAAGAGCTTGGCTATCAGGCAAGGCAGGACAAAACCCTTTCTCCTTGTTTCCTGCCTGTGCAGATGTAAAAATTAAACACAAACAATTTTACATTCTCTGGATAGAAGTAATGTCACTCACTGCTGAAATGAAAATAGAATTGGCTGTAGGCCCTGAGAGTGTCATTCACTGTGACTCAAAATCTGTTGAGCAGCCGTTCTCACAAAGGGGAGAGGCACACATCGTGCTCTGCTGTTGCTATGGTAACAAGTCCCCCACTCTCATCCCTGTTCCTCTCCGCCCTTCCCCCTCCTCTTCCAGGGAGACGAACTAAATTTCCCTAGTGCTACAGCCCAGTGAAATAGAGGCTGCCACAGCTTGTCCCTCTTTGAGATGGGGGCTTTTGAAGGACAGCCGTCTGAGTGACCTCAGATACAGTGTTCCTTGCATGGGTGCTGGGCCTCTCTCTCCCATTCAATCCTATCAGCTCCTGCTGTCCCCACCGAGGTCCTGCTCAGAAGGAGTGATTTCACCTAATCCCAGCAAAACCCTCCCTGTCACACAGTTCCCAGTTCCCAAGATTTCTTCCTGGGCTACACTGCTGCTTGCTCTTTAACCTCTTAAAGCCCAAAGGGTTCATCCCGACCCCTTCTCCTTCAGTAGTTTGAGTATCATACCACCAGAAAGGGCTCACGTTTTAGGAACAAAAACAGAGCTACCCACCTTTCCGGGGGACAAGGAGGATCTAGACTTCAGGAACACCAAGACTTATCTGCCACCCTTGGAGTGTAACCAGGACAATACTTTTCATTTCTTCCTTACTTTCTCTTTTTTATTTCTTCTTCTTCCTTACTTTCTATTTCTTTTTTTTTTTTTAGTTTTATACTTATGTTTATTAATTTTTTCAAATATCATATATAATATACTGTGCCACTTAATGTTATTTAATGACTTTTAAGTTTAATTCACATGTAATAATTGTACAAATTTATGGGATTCAGACTGATATTTCAGTACATGTATATAATGTGTAATAATCAAATCAAAGTAATTAGCATATCCAGCACCTCAAATATTTACCATTTCTTTGTGCTAAGAACATTCAAAATTCTCTCTTCTAGCTTTTTGAGAATATATAATAAATTATAGTTAACCACATTCACCAGACAGTGCTGCAGAGCACCAGAACTCATTCCTCCTACACAGCTGTCATCTCTTTTCTAAATAGAGTAAAGGACACTTTTACTACAAGAGGGACACACAAACATTAAAAGTTCCAGAGGGTCTTCTTGATGCACAGAAAACAAAATTCAAGTTTCTTACACCAAAAATTAGGTACCCAGGACTTTGAGATCTGACTTTTCTGTTAGTTCTCTGAGCTTAACTATCTCTATGCACATGAATTACTGTTTAGTGACAATGAACTTCAGTTTATCTGCCGTTAAATTGTTTAGGAAGCTGGAATTAAAATAGATTTTTTTTCATTTTTTAAACCACTTTAGACATGAATCTCATCAAAAGGCATTGATTTCTGCCATTTTTAGTAAAGTGTTTTGAATTTGGTGTAACTGTTTTATTTTTTATGGCTCACTTGTCTTGCTCTGTATCATACAGGCACACCGTGAGTGGGGGAGAAGGATGTAGGGGCTATCTACGCCTAGCCCCAAACTGTTAAGATCGTTGCATTTGTTCTGCTTGTCACAATGTATTCCATCTTCTTCCTGCTGTCAATGCCAATCTTCTTCAATTAATGTTTTTCATAATCTCCTATTATGTAAGAAATGAATCAGCAGTTCAAACTAGTTAATATCATGGCTAAAGAAAGAGTAAATTGACTCTGAGTGAGTCGGTTCTCTGCCTACTTCCTCCTGGTTGACACTTTAAAAGATTGACTCTAGCCGAAGTTTTTAAGAGTGGTCTTTTGTTCTTTCTTGACTATTCTCTATATTCTGGACACTTAAAGTTTTCTATATATGATCTTTCAGAGGACTGTGGAGAGTACAATTGTGGATGTATTCTCGAAGATTCCATGCATGCCAGTGTGAACTTGGGCACCCTTTCTTTTTTTTCTTTGTGCTCTTCATCTCCCAGCTAATAGCGTCCTGCCTCTTCTCTGTAAGCATCCATGATGACAGCATATCATACACAAAGAAAATTGGCCCTCGAAATTGGCCCACCCAATTGAATTCCTAATTTTTCTTGCTATATCAGCTCAGAATGTCACATAGCTGAACTTCAAAGTCGTCATCTATTTAAAAACACTATGGTGTTGTGAAAATTGAAAATGATGATGCTTGTAAAAGTATCTTCGAAAAATATCCTTCTTCAGTGCTCACTTCGGCAGCCCATATACTAACATTGGAACAAGACGGAGAAGATTAGCATGGCCCCTGGGCAAGGATGACATGCAAATTCATGATGCGTTCCATATGTTTTTTGTATTAACCTGGATGGAGTTGAAACACATTCTTCTCCGTAAAGTATCACAAGAATGAAAAAGCAAATATCCAATGTACTCAATACTAATAGGAAGCCAGTAGATGATCTAATTCACACCCACTTAAGAGAAAAGCTCATTTCTATTCAAGTTGGGATGAGGGAGAACAGGAGAGGCAGGGAGCGTCTGAGGTGCTCCCACTGAACGGGCACAATGTAGGGGTGTATTGGCATACTTTTGGGGTGCAGGACACAGCTACAACAGGGACAAATTCAAATATTGTGATTTGGTTGATTGTAACCTCACATTAACCTGAAATAAAAAAAACATAAAAAAAGTTATTATTCAAAGCAACATTTCACACGTCCATACTGCCTCTATTTTATTCTTCCTCAAAGAATAAAGAAGGTATACTGTGACAGACACGGAATTAGGCTTCTTATGTTTTTTTTCCTTTAATCTCACAAAAATCCTACTTTATGCTCTTCATAATGCTAATTATTATCCTCATTTTGAGAATGAGAAAACCAAAGCTTAGAAAGTCTATGTAATTAGCCCAAGGTCATGCAGCTGATAAATGTGAGAGTCAGGGTTTAAGTTCAGGCAGACTGACTCCAGACTCCAGACCCCAGCCTTGAGTCTCTGCGCAATGTCAGAATTCAGATATTTTGGCTGGGGGCTGGTGGGACTGAGGGTCAGGGAAAGGGAAGGAGTGATTTAGGAGAAGGGATTAGCAAGAGCCCCTCAGGTCACACCCCAGAGCCGGCCCTCACTGCAGGTTCCCACAGCCAGTCTTTAGAGTTTACTTTGGAAAGAACACAAATTCCCTGTTTTCTCATGGGCCTGGTGGGTTTCTATGGCTGCCAGGTTGTAGCCAGCACCCCAACTTCTCCATGATGGAAAAAGGTTGGGGCAGGCTAGGCCACAGCACTCATGTTTCCATCTGGTGTCCAGATCATCCCAATTGACACCTAAAGCCTCTTCACAACCCAGCTACTAAAAACTTTCAAATTTGTCACTCACGTTAACAATCTGTAGCATTAGATATTTCTTTTCTTTTCTTTCTTTTTTTTTAGAGACAGAGTCTTACTTTGTCACCCTCGGTAGAGTGCTGTGGTGTCACAGCTCACAGCAACCTCCCACTCCTGGGCTTAAGCGATTCTCTTGCCTCAGCCTCCCGAGTAGCTGGGACTACAGGCGCCCGCCACCACCCCTGGCTATTTTTTGGTTGCAGTTTGCCCGGGGCCAGGTTCAAACCCACCACCTTCAGTATATGGGACCAGCGCCCTACTCACTGAGCCACAGGTGCTGCCCAGCATTAGATACTTCACTGCAAGTGAAACAGGTTTATTTGAAAAGCAGACAGCAGATGACAATCTGATAGAAAGCTGTCATTTTGAGCTGTTGATAAGTCATTAGTTTACAAATATTGTCTGTGCCTGCCCACTTCCTACAGCCATGCCCAACCCCCAGTATCAAAGCCCCATGACCAAAAGAATACTGAGTCATAATCTAAAGAACTCAGAAATCACAGCCCCTCTGGTAGAGATTTCCCTACAACCTGGACCATGTGAACAAAACAGGGCTGTCAGGGGACTGCGAGGACCATAGGCAGGACGGGCAAGTTCAGGTCAGAGAGAACCACTGCTTCTCCCCCACGGTTTCCCACTTGCTCCAACATTTACTGACTGACCAGAACTGGCGGCATTTAAAAAAAAATTAACACCAGTAATATACATTTTTCTTATACAACGAACACTGTGGATAGCTAATCCTTACGATAAGCGTTAGTTGTATTTGACAAAGTTACCACTGTTCAAGAACTTGTCAAAGGCCACACAGCCAGGAGACAGAAACTGGGATTCAAATCCAGGTCCAGCCTGGGTGCCTGGCCATGTGTCAGCCCTACCCTTACTGTGCAAGGCCTGAATCCTAGTACCATATGTGACAAGATGAATTACACCGCCTGTAAAATACCCAGCTAGGTCACTGTTTTTGCACACTAAGCTTTGGAAGCAGGAGAAAAGAGGCACCATTAAGGCACACATATCCCCCTGCTGCTAACAGCTAGATGAGATGGCAGTGCTGGCTTTCTGCAGAAACAGCACATTTTTTTTTTTTTTTTTTTTTTTTTGTTTTTTGTTTTTTTTTTTTTGGCCGGGGCTAGGTTTGAACCCGCCACCTCCGGCATATGGGACCGGCGCCCTACTCCTTGAGCCATAGGTGCCACCCAGAAACAGCACATTTTAAAGCCAGCATCAAATGCACTCACTCAAGGAGGCCCTTTCTCTCCTCACTCCACCCTGAAATGCCTAAAGTGAGCTTCTATTTCCCACTAATTATATCTTCAGCATTTTATTCCCAGACTTGCCCTAACCGAGGGAAGAAACCGAAGGCCAAAATTAGCAAATAACACACTTGCTCATTAGATTGTCATGAGTTGGAACCTGCTCAACTTCAACGCTTGGAACAGAGGCACAGCAAAGAGTCTGAAAAATACAACTAATATCAAGTTCCCATTATGTCCCTGACTGCTCAAGCCCTCTGGCTCCCTTTCAATTCATCAGACCCATCATAAATGCCACAATGTGGCCTTTGAGGTCTTCTGTTGACTCTCTCTCCAGTTTTCTCTATTCAAGCCTTTGGGTTTCCCCCACAAATCTCCCTTCCCTCTCCCTGAAACTCCTCCCATCTCTGTGCCTAGGTTTGTGCTTGTAACACCCTCTCCTTTCTGTGTTCCTCCTCTGATGCCATCATTTCTTCTAAAACTCAGAAGAAAAGACTGCTAGAAGGCTTTCCTGACTACCCTATCCCCGCCATTCTTCCAATTAGCACTTAGTCAGCAGGCCAGCCTTTACTAGCACCCCCCAGGAGTCCTCCAGCTCCTTTCTGGCCAGCACCTACTGAACCCTTTCTATGCACTCAGCACTACCGTGGTTTTTGTACCACCCTATTTCTCTATTCCCCTTCACAGAAAATCTCCTCAAATAAGCTGTTTGTGCTCATGTCTCAATTCCTGTCCTCTCATGCTGTTTTGAACTAACTTCAAACTCTTGACCCCATCTCTCCCTGCAATTGTTCTTTTCAAGGTCAGTAATGATCTCTATGCGACTAAATCCAATGGTCAATTTTTAATCCTCTTCTTCACTAATCTCTCAAGAATTTTTTTTTTTTTGTAGAGACAGAGTCTCACTTTATGGCCCTCAGTAGAGTGCCGTGGCCTCACACAGCTCACAGCAACCTCCAACTCCTGGGCTTAGGCGATTCTCTTGCCTCAGCCTCCCGAGTAGCTGGGACTACAGGCGCCCGCCATAACGCCCAGCTATTTTTTTGGTTGCAGTTTGGCCGGGGCCGGGCTTGAACCCACCACCCTTGGTATATGGGGCCGGCGCCTTACTGACTGAGCCACAAGCGCCGCCCACTCTCTCAACAATTTTTGATACGAGCACCTGACTCATTTTTCCTTAAGAGAGGTAAGGTTATATTCAATAAAATACTTTTCTTCATATTTCACCTTATGAAATAAAGGCTGAGTAAGTACACTTTTATATGTTCACAAAATAATTATGTCAGCTAAAATGTAGTCTGGTCCAAGGATGGTGATTCAAACAATTATTGTTGCTGTTACCAAAGTATTTTCCCCCGGTGGTGAATAACTTTTGATAAAATTCTGAACAAAACAAATTATAATATTCCTTTGATTTAAATGATTAAATATTAAGTGTATATTAAGCTGTATTAAGAATTCTTGGTAAAATGGAGATGAGGTCTAGGCTCTAATAATTTTTTCCCACTTAAGTAAATGCCTGCCAGGACACTTAAAATGTGTGTGGGACGTAAGGTAATTCATTCTGCTTGACAGTCTCCTGTACTTTGTGAAATATCTAATATCGGGTGGCGCCTGTGGCTCAAGGAGTAGGGCACCGGTCCCATATGCTGGAGGTGGCGGGTTCAAACCTAGCCCCGGCCAAAATAAAAAAAAAAAAAAAGAAAAGAAATATCTAATATTGCTGGCCGTGGCCCATGAAATGATAGTAGAGCTCCCAAATATTAAAAAAAATGAAAATGCCCCTTAAAATTTGCACAGTGATCCTTAGGAGGGTGTTACTATGTTGGGAGACAATTCTCCAGAGATCTCTCTCATCTCGGCATGGTGCATAAACAGACACAAAAGACAGCTGGCTTTACTCTGGACTATCTTTTCAAGAATGTTTGTATAGCAAACAGCTTTGGAACATGGAAATAATAGGTTTTTGGAGCAATGGATAGGCATGCTTCTTGCCAGTTATAAAAGATTCATGTTTTCGGCTCGGCGCCTGTGGCTCAAGCAGCTAAGGCACCAGCCACATACACCTGAGCTGGCAGGTTCGAATCCAGCCAGACAACAATGACGGCTGCAACCAAAAAATAGCCGGGCATTGTGGCGGGCACCTGTAGTCCCAGCTACTTGGGAGGCGGAGGCAGGAGAATTGCTTGAGCCCAGGAGTTAGAGGTTGCTGTGAGCTGTGATGCCAGAGCACTCTACCCACGGTGACAGCTTGAGGCTGTGTCTCAAAAAAAAAAAAAAAAAGATTCATGTTTTCTAAGCCTGGGTTCCTTTCCTGGAATGCAAACCACGGCACATTGTGGCAGGCATCCTCTGGCTCTCTTCACACTGCTGGGGAAACTGAGCCTCAGGGGTCCAGGACAGGAACATGCAGACACTCTGATTCCTTCTACTGGTGGACTAAAGTCCTCTGTCTGTGAGGTAGGAGTCTTATGTCTTCTGCCAGCATCCACAAACCTGTGGTAGGCTGCCTTGTTACCTTGTGAAGAGGGTAAAATCTCAGTTCCTTCACAATGTCTGACACTGAAAATCACCAGAACTACATATGAACTCCCACGTCTATATTCTTATCCTGACTGCTCTCTAAACTCCAGACATTTATAACCAATTGCTATCAAATACTTGAATGTTAATCTTTAAATGTCCCAAATAAGCTCCCAGTCTTTCCCCTAATCCTTTTCCTCTCAAATGCAAAATTGTTTCCCTAGTTTAGGCATTTTTAGTGTCATCTTTGTTGCGTTCTTTATATGACACATGTAATTGGTCTCTATATCCTCTTGACACTACTTTCAAAAAACATACAAAATCTGACAACTTTTCCATCCTCACCTCTCTCATCCTGGTCCATGCTGCCATCATCTCCCAGCTAGATAATTTTTTTTTTGAGACAGAGTCTCACTATGTCACCCTTGGTAGAGTGCTGTGGCATCACAGCTCACAGCAACCTCAAACTCTTGGGCTTAAGTGATTCTTTTGCCTGAGTCTCCCAAGTAGCTGAGACTATAGGCACCCACCACGATGCCTGGCTGTTTTTTTGTTGTAGTTGTCATTGTTGTTTGGCAGGCCCGGGCTGGGTTTGAACCCGCCTGCCATGGTGTATGTAGCTCGTGCCCTAGCCACTGAGCTACAGGTGCCAAGCCACCATCTACATAATTTCTGTAGCCTCTGGTCTCCTTGCTTCTTTCCTGAGTCTTTAGAATCTATTTTCGACACAGCACCCAAAATTATTTAAACTTACATCTGATTGTAACTTCCCTGCTCAGAATCCGCCAGCGACGTCCCCCTCCCTCAGAGCAAAAAGCAAAGCCCTGTGGTGTCCAGCCCCTCTGCTTCTCTCCATCCCAGTCTCCCCCCATTCTCTCCCTGGTTCACTCTGCCCTGGTACATGGGCTTTCTTTCTGAACCCCAGACATGTACATTTACAAGCATTTAAAACTCAACAATCTAAAACTCGATTCCTGATCTTCTCTCTAAAATATGTTAAGCATGCTCCTACCTTAGGGCCCTTGCATTGACTATTCCCTCTTTTGGACAATTCTTCCTAGATATCTGCATGGCTCACTAGTAGCTCACTGTTTCCAGGTCTCTGCTCCAGTGTCACCACTATCACAGAGGACTTTGCTGATGACCCATTTAAAATTAGCAGTCCCCACAGGCCTGGCACGTCCTATTCCCTCTCTCTGCTTCTTTTCTCTCTCTAGTCTTTCCTAGCATCTAATATCACATATACACATTGCTGGCTTCTTTTTTATTAACTATCTCCTCCTCTGAAATGGAGATTTCTGTGTTTGTTGAATGAGTGGATCCATTGACACAATCTTCGCAGCATACCCATATAGTTCCAAAAATAAAATTTTAAGTCGCCTCTATCACTGAACTTCTCAGAACACGTTTGGAAGGACAGGACCAAATGTCACGTAACAACTAACAGATAAATCTGAAGCCAGGAAGCCTGGCTCACATCACTTGCTATCATACTGTTGGGTAAGATAATTACACGGAGCCACAGTTATTTCAGTTGTTAAATAAGTATAAAGAGCAAATTCCCTACCCATCTCTTGGGTTGTGGTGAATATCAAATGCAATAGGGTATCCAGAAAGGCTCTGCAAACTATAAAGTACTGTGAGAATTTAAGATTTATGGTTTTTTTTTCTCCAAAATGTACTCTGTTTTTTATTCCCAGTGCCACAATGACAGCCTGTATGATCTTGTTCTCCGAGCACCCCTGTATCTGTACTTCATTCATCCCTCTCAGCTCTATCAGTTCTTCCGCATTAAGTGCCTCGGCCATACTCACACCGTCACACCAGCTCAGATCCCCCTCTCCATAAAGGCTCCCACATCCTAAGATGGAATTTCTTTCCCATTCCCATAATACCATTTGGAATGCTGCTTACAGGACTGTTCAGGGTATGATTCATTTATTGATTTTATCATACATATTTAAGGTATACAACACGATGTTTTGTCACAAATACATAGTGAAATGATTACTACAGTCAAACAAATGAACACACCCATCATCTCGCATAGTTACCTTTTGTCTATGTGTCAAACAAGTACTTATAATCTACTCTTAGCAAATTTCCAGTATACAATATTATCAACCATAGTCCTCACACTGTACATTAGATCTCCAGAACTTACTCATCTTAAAGAACCGAAACTATATACCCTTTGACCCTCATCTCCCCATTTCAGTCCCACTCCCACCCTTCTGGCCCCTAGTTACCAACTTTCTACTCTCTTTCTATGTATTCAAATTTTGTTTTTGTATTTTTTTTTTTTAAGATTCCATATGGAGGTGAGATTCTTTCGTGTCTGGTTTATTTCACTCAGATGTCCTTTAGGTTCATCCATGTTGTCACAAATTGAGCTCCCCTTCTTGGAGGCTGAATAATATTCTGTTGTATTCCATTCCATTGACTCTGGCCTCCTCTTCGAAAGGCCTGTACACGTGCTTCTGCACCTCCCTTTGGAATAACAGTGAGACTTCCCACCAACAGCCTTTGAGGCCTCTGCCAAAACTCAGAGACAACATGATGAGCTACGGTTGAGATCTTTTTTCATGTGTTTGGTTGAATATGATAAAATGGAAAATGACAAATACGATTCCAAAGGAAGTCTACTACTCCTGAGCCATGTCCAGGAGACCACAGTGCTAAGAACAGAGCATGTGATGAATTGTTAAGCTCCTTGCTGGGAAAGTCTTCAATCAGAAGACAGGGGAAACAGGAAAGGAAGTATCTTTGAAAAAAGAGTTCTCTGGGGATATGGATGTGGCAGGACACTTGGAAAGAAGAACATGCCATCCAGGAGTTTGTAACAAGGATGGAATAGTGGGGACAGAGAGCCCTGAGGTTTCAGTCCAGAACTTGTTCTACTCAGGATACCTTTATGACAGAAGGGGACTTCCCTGCTGAGGGCTGCCTATGGCAATACTAAATTTCCTTATTTAAACGTCAGTATTGATTTTTCAGCTCCCCCTTTTTGCTCCAAAACTCCATATTCCAGTGGAAATTCTTAGGAATCTGCTTCTCACCAGCTTAGGGAATAAAGGAAAGAAACAAACAGGTGTGAGAGACACTAACTTCCATTATTTGAGCACATACAATGATCTCCATCCTCTGCCTATTACAATATAAATCATCACATCTTTACAGTTTGGAGAAGCAGATGGAATTAGCCCCATTGTACTTACGGGGAAAATGAGGCAGAAACTGATTGAGAGATTTTTCTCATGAAAATACAGGTAGCAGAAACACAGTAGGTACAACTCGCTGTCTTTAGAACATTCCCTGGACATGTCTGCCAGTGTTCTGGCTCTCTATATGCTTCACTAAATGACCACTGCTCATCTCCTCAGATTCCACCACTCTAAAAAGGCCAGGCCCCATTTAACTTCCTGCATCTAGAGGTCTCAGTTCCCTCTAAGGTGGAAGCAACTGTGCCCTTCTCTATCACATGGGATTTTGCACCTCTTTTATGACATGTCACAGACCCGCTCCTAATGTGGCCACTTGTGCACATCTTATTTCCTCTTCTAGATTATAAAATCCTTCATAGCACTGACAGTGCCTTGCTCACCTAGGTATTACCTAAAGCATTGAATAGAAAAAGGGTTAGAATGAGTTCTTGCTCACAGCAGGTGTTTGACACATGTTTGCTGAACGAGAAACACAGAGGCATTGCAAAAGATGAAATCTCAGGTATTCCAGTACCGCGGTCCCTGTTTGCTCCTCAGATGAACAAGATCTGAGGGTTCGCTGTCATCAAAAGCAAACGCTGGCCAATTGCCAGAGGGCATCCACCCCATCCTGGCTTCTGCTTCAAAGTTTCCCCTAAGTCCCAGTCGCAGCCCTCTTGATCTTTCCCTGTTTGCTCATTAAAGTTAATTTGGGACATGAAAAGATCCAGTACTGAATATTTCATTAAGGCCAGGTCTCCTTGACACAGCAACTACAGACAAAACAGGTAAAAATAGGGCAGAGGTTTCAAGTATGAGGCCAGTGAAGGTGGTACCTGTTTAAACCTCAGGTCCTCTGTTCATGGGCTGACATCTTCAGACCGCCTTGGGAATGCGAAGAATATCAAGGGAAGTTGATTATGTCTCATAAAAGAAGCTCTACAGCTCTCTTTCATGGGGGGTTAAGGAAACGACAATTGGTGTAAAAAGTCTACAGTCCTAGGTGTGGACTAAGATACTCATTGTTAATATCGGCTACCATTTTCAAGTTCTTTCTATGTGATGAGGGTTTTTACATGAATTATCTCTTCTAACCCACACAGTCACCCTCTAGAGGGATACTACTGTAGATAGTGATACTATTTTATTCCTCACATTACATATGAGGAAAATGGAGCTTAGAGAAGTTATTGGACTGAGCTCTTATAATTATTGAATGGTGAAAACATGATAAGTTGGGATTCCATCCGTAGGACAGAGTATTCCTAGAGTCCATGCTATTATTAACCACCTCACCCTATTGCTTCCTAAGATAACTCAAAATGTTCTAATCTTTCTTAGCAGGCAGAAAAGACACTAACCAATAACCAATATTGCATTAGATGATGTTGATTTGAGTGGGGTTCCAGCGAAGGAAGGCCTTGGTTTTAATTAAACTTCATATATCAAACTTCATTTAGTTGAGGAACAAAAGAATAAAGGCTGTCACACAAATCGGTGCTATGAGAAATCGAGGCCTGTTTTACATATGTGGCATGTCAAGATTCACTGGGATTCACTAGGATTGTCCGTAAAGTTTTACAAAACTGGAGCTGGAAGGGGTGAGAAAAGTTGGATAACACAAAGACACAGCAATGGTCTCAACTGGAAGCTCCTCTCACCTGCAATTCTAACAGATGTATCCTTGTTTTGAAATTTCGATTCTAGTAAATGTAAGTTATTCATTTCTATAATTTTTTTAAAGGAAGAATTTGGATCCAAAATACATCAGTAAGTTCATATATACCAATGATCACCATAAATTTAAGTATTTTAAGCTCTCTTGTTAAGGTAACATAGATTTTTAGAACAGGTTAAAATACAAAGTCAAACTACATAGTATTTAAAAGACACATGCTTAAAATAATGGTGTACAAAAAGGTTAAAACATAGCATTAAAAACATATTAGAAAAGTAATAAGAAAACAGATGGTGTAACATTAATATCAGACAAAAGAGAAAAGTTGAGAAGCATTAGCAATTAAGAGGGACAAAGATATTTTTTTCTTTCTATTAAGTTCAATTTTCCAAGAAGACATAGCATTTATGAATCTTACTGCAATGACAATGTAGCATTATATGTGTGTATTATAAATACACGCATAAAATCAATATTGATAGAAATTCTAAAAGAAATAAACAATTCAGATCCATAGCCAAAGAGCATAATATTCATTTCAGAAATAATCACATCATATTAAAAAATAAGAATATAAACCAGCTGGGAGTTGTCCCTATAGTCCCAGCTACTTGGGAGACTGAAGCAAGAGGATCTCTTGAGCCCAAGAATGCTATGATGCCACTGCACTCTACCCAGGGCAACAAGGTGAGACTCTGTCTCTAAACCAGGGATCCTCAAACTGCGGCCCTCGGGCCACACAAGGCGGTGTGATTGTATTTGTTCCCATGTTGGTTTTTTACTTCGAAATAAGATACGTGCAGTGTGCATAGGAATTTGTTCATAGTTTTTTTTTTTTTTAAACTATAGTCCAGCCTGCCAACGGTCTGAGGGACAGTGAATTGGCCCCCTGTTTAAAAAGTTTGAGGACGCCTGCTCTAAACAAATAAATACATAGAGAAAAATAAGAATATAGATTTGAATACTACTGAAGGAACATTTGTGAAGAAAAACAATACATTCCAGAAAAAAAGCAGCAATAACATCAATATAAAAAATACTAAAAGGAAAAAATAAAACACAATTTATTTGAAAATTTTGGGGGATCAGGGGTCCCAGTTCCCTGAACCCAGTTCACCTGGTTCCATTACTTGGCTCAGCTGGAAAGTTCAACCAAGGGGGGTAGGGTGGGGTGGGTGTGTGTGTGTGGGGGGGTGGGGGTGTATGGGTTAATTGAATGAATGGAAACTGGAAAGGCACAGACAGCGTGGATAGAAAGCAAAAGTAACTTACACACATTTCAGAGTAGCAAAGAAAGATTTTGTTTAGGAAGAACAAAGAGAAAGTTTAGAGCACTTCCAAAGAGAGTTGGAAGAGGTCCCTCTCATGAAGGAGAAAAGGTGAGAGAGACCTAGACAAAGGCCTGCAGGGGTATTAAACACTCCATTTGAAATTGGCTGTAAGTCTTTCATTGGCCTCTCTGTGCCTCCAGGCAATATTGCCCTTTTCTATTGGTCATTGATTGTCTCTTTCTATTGGTCATTGGTTACTTAGGTTACTTCATACCCACATTCTCATGGGCCCTCCAGACTTCCTGGTTCAGCAGGGTGGGTTTTCCTCCCATCCCCCTTGAAGCCCCTTTCATAGTGTACCCTCTTGAAAATTAAGACAGTCTTCTAGATAACTTCTGGGTTAAAGAGGAAAAAAAAAATAGACGTGGAAAAACTGTTAAAAAGTGAGTGATGACTCCATATATCAAAGCCTGTACAAGGAAGCCAGAGTGGACTCAGGAAAAAAGTCTCCTCCAAGCCTACACCCGTCACGACAAAAGGGTGTCTGAGCAGGTTGTCCTTTGTGGGTCCATCCTCACATCGTCATTCCCCAAAGACTTCACACGCCTTAACCAAGACGGGCATCACCCAACACAGTAGTAGCCTATAGCCACCTGTGTTAAATTTATTTATTTATTTATTTATTTTTATTTTTGTATTTCTCAAGCTGTTGCCCTGGATAGAGTGCTATGGTGTCATAGCTCACAGCAACCTTCAACTCTTGGGCTCAAGCGATCCTCTTGCCTCAGTTTTTCTATTTTTAGTAGAGACAGGATCTTGTATTTTGCTCAGGCTGGTCTCAAACCTGTGAGGTCAAGCTATCCACCCACCTCAGCCTCCCAGGGTGCTAGGATTACAGGTGTGAGCCACCACACCTGGCCTTATGTGCTAAATTTAAATGAATTAAAATTTTAAAAAAATTAAAATTCAGTTTCTTAGTTGCACCAGCCACATTTTAAGTGCTTAGTAACCACAGGCAGCTAAAAGTTATTGTATTGGACAGCATAAATTATAGAAAATTCCCATCATTGCAGAAAGTTTACTAAGCAGTGCTTCTCTGGAGTTTGCCAGGGAAATTCCCGTATGTCAATTCCACTGACTCTAGGCCACCACTGAGTCCCACTTTCAATTGGCTATCCTAGCAGACTTTATATATAACTCCTATTTGCTCAAGCCAATATATTAAATCCAGAATCTTGGGAAAGTAAATTTATATTGCTAAAATATGGCTCAATCGACTCCTTAATCTCACTTGACATGGTCAAATCCCTTTAGAATTCATTCAAGTCCATGCTCCCCGAACTCGCCAAAACTGATTGGCAGGATCTTATGATTTTCATGTATCAATTTCCTCTCCCACCTCAGACCAGGTCCTATACACACTTATCTGGGACCTATTCTTGTTATGGTCTTGAAGGTAATCAGAGAGGCAGGGGAGCCCACAGAGATTGGCATCCCTTTGGGATGATGCTCTCTCAGGTACTGTTATCAACAGGTGTCTCTTCAGGGGAAGCCTTTCTCTCTGGTGGAAAAGGGAATTCCTCAATCAGAAAAAAAGGTTCTAGGAAATTGGGGAGTTCAAAGTTCTTGGCCTGCCCTGTTTCTCCCTGCCGTATCTCAGGGTCCCACTCCCATCCCAGCAGTGCCCACTTAGCACTAGAGACTGCACACGCCATACAACTCAGCAATTGGCAAAATTCTTCTCTGCCCTGCAACTCTAAGAAATGAGGAATTCCTGTGAACTTGGCAGAAAGGCTTTTTCATTTCCCTCCCATCTTCAGAAATGAGCGTGAAAAGTCTTCCATTTTTTTTCTGCTTTGTATACTGTCTTGAATAGCATTGCCCAATATGACTTTTGCAGTGATGAAAATGTTCCCAACTGGCTCGGTGTCTGTAGCTCAGTGAGTAGGGTGCCAGCCACATACACCGAGGCGGGTGGGTTCGAGCCCTGCCTGGGCCTGCTAAACAGCAGTGATGACTGCAACCAAAAAAATAGCCAGTTGTGGTGGAGGGCACCTGTAGTCCCAGCTACTTGGGAGGCTGAGGCAAGACACTTGTTTAAACCCAAGAGTTGGAGGTTGCTGTGAGCTGTGATGCCACAACACTCTACCAAGGGTGACATAGTGAGACTCTGTCTCAAAAAAAAAAAAAAGAAAGAAAGAAAATGTTCCCAACTTACACTGTCCTATAATATAACTGTCACTGGCCACATGTGGTGATTGAACACTTGAAATGTGGCTAGTGTGACCAAAGAACTGAATTTAAAATTTTATTTAATTATAATTAAGCTTAATTTTAATGTAAATAGCCACATGAGGTTAGTAGTGACCACTCTGGACAGCTCTCTGGCACTGAAAGGAGTCGGTTAACCCTGACATTGTTATAATCGCTATTGTCACTGTCTTATCACTTTGCCAAAGACACTTGCTCTTCCTACCCCTTGCCCTGCATGTGTACTTCAATCCATGCCACAATTGTGTGAGAAACTAGGGTGCTACTGTATGTTAAATATCTTTTTCCCTGGAAGGGAGGTTATCCATGTATTTTTCCAATATGTGAGAACCTAGTCTCAGAATTCCATCTTAAGGTCCACTCTTGAAGTCATTCCAAATATCAGTTAGTGTATCAATCGTTGATCCAGAATTGTACACTCAAATGATGTAAAACTGTTAGGTGTTAACTAAAGAAGCCATTTAAAATCATGCTGGCAGGAATGCTAAGGTGCCAGGGGTTAACAATTCTAAGAGCCATAACTGCACCTAGACCCAAGAGGTGGCTCCCGTTGTAGGAGCTGCCCTCCTGCTGGAGCTGGGGCCTTCTGAAGATGACGCAACCAACCTGCCACCACCCCACAGAGAGGGAACCCAGGAAAGGACATGCTGGACCCACTGTCCCCCTGTTCACCAGCCTCCTTCCTATGCCTTCCACCAGCAAACCCAACCAGAAGCTGGGGTGCAGAAAAGGTCATTATTGCCATCAATGAAACACAGCTGCCAGAGGTAGAGGAGAGAGGAGAAGGGTAGACAGTGGTTCTAGACTAGCAACAAAATTTTCCTCACACCTCTGTTTGAAGTACTAAGTCTGGCAGGATGAGGCCTGGACTCTGCCCTTGGGCTGCTTCTCCATAGAAATGCTACCTGTGAGATCTTGAATCAGCCCCTGGACACACAGCTGATCTCTCTCCCCTGGAGCTATTTCCCGATGCAATAAAATGAGTTACAAATGATGATGATGAAGGTAATGACAATTTAAGTAACCAAAGAGAGACAGATTAGAAGGTGCTTTGAAAGAGGTTTAGACGAAATCTTAACACTCAAACATAGTAACCAGCAGTTTTAGGACATGTCTAGGGATGACTCTAACCTTGTGTCTCCCTTATAAACAGCTCTTGTCACAGAAGTCCTCTAAAATGCTTTTGACACATTACTCAGCACCACATTCCCTGAATCTAAATACTTCTTTAATATGTATCTGTATATTTCCTATGTGTCTATGTGTTACATCTTTAACCGTATTGTAAGCTCTGTGAGGACAAGATCATGCCACCACAGCTCATTTTACTGGATTCTTGAAAACCTTCTTGCTCACTGGAGTATTACATGGTGCCAGATAAGTAGGTAGCAGTGACAGAGCCTCGGACCCTCAGGAAGGTGGAGTGCTGGTGCTGGGGAGACAGGTCTGGAGGAGTCTCACCAGGGAGCAGCTCCGAAGGGCCTACCTCCCCGGGCTCCTGTGATCTGGCTGAGTTTTCCCTATGAAACAGCTTTCCAGGTCCTCCGTGTCCGCAGACTGGAGCCATCTGCCAGTTTTGCTAATCATTCACCACCTTTGGCTTCTTTCTCAGCTGTTCGTGGGCAGCGTCTGGTTTGGGATAGGAGATTCCTATCTTCAAAGTCCTGGGATCAGGATGCTCGTGTTTCAGTGAACAATGCGTACCCTTGATGTCCGGCCAACGAGGGGGACTAAACGTCCCAGATGGGATGCTATGTGGGGCTATTTGTCCCACATCTGTGCCACTTTCAACTGTGACCACTGGTGTGCCAGTGTACATTTCTGCCTCAGCCCCAGACTGTTGACAATAATCCCAGCTGCCAGGAGTGGTCAAGTGGGTAGAGTTAAATGCAGTGGTCAGGAGATGAATGGTATGTCTTTGTCCACCCCCCATTCACCAAGGCACTAGAACTAATATTACTAGTGAACAAATGCAGACCATTTTCACCCTAGCAGTCATTCTAGCTAGAACCTGGTCACTCAGAAGCATGCACTAGCTCCTCACTGATGGCAAATACTCAGTAAAGCCCTGGACTTTGCTACACCAGGGACCCCTCTTCCTTAGAGCAGCTCAATGATTTACCAGAGCAAAGGCAAGAACCTAAGAGAACACCAGGGATTTCCCGTCCCTGGGCCACTCCATCATCACACTCACAGCTTCCCTTTGTCCCACTTCTCTCTGAGCATTCAGCTCTGAAGGTTTCTGGATGTTTTGACCACTCGCTAAACAGAGGAGAATGATGAGGTGATCAGCACTCCCTTCTAGGCAACACCCTGTGTTTCTCTCCCAACCACTCACCCTTCAGTCCAGAGAACACAGATGTCAGAAGTCTTCCCTTTTTCTAACAGAGAAACTGAAGCTCTGCTACTTAGGAGAAAACCGAGACTGCAATACTGAGCTCTCAATTTCCAGTCAATTTTTCCCCATTTCACAACCTTGCCTTCCTAAAGCTGAGTTTCTACAACAAACTGTTAACAGTAGTTAATGTCAGGTTGTGAGATTGTAAGTCTTAATTTTCTCTCATTTTTTGCTTGTGTATTTTTCCAAATTTTTTCTATAAAGGTTGTTTGTCTGCTTTAACAAAGAAATCCAATAATTTTAGTTCCTTAAAAAAAAAGTTCATGTCTTGCCCATGTACATCGAGTGTTTCAGATCAGAGTATAGGTTTCCTACAAGCAGTAACTCAGGAAACCGGCTCCTTATCTTGGGGCTCTTCCACCCTAAGGAAGCTTGGATGTTCTGTATGTATAAAGCCAGAAGAAAGGAAAGTGGCATGGAAGAGCACGTGAGGGAGAATTTTATGAGAGAGACCAAAAGGTGATACCTATATATCACTTTCATTCACATTCCACTGGCTAGAACCTAGTTACAAGGCAGCATCTAACTGGGAGACAAGATGGGAAAGGTAGTTATTGGGACACAAAGGAAGAAAAAGAAATGAATTCTTTGCATTGTTAGCCAGTCTGTGCCACACTTGTTAAAGGAAGGGAGGGAGGAAGAAGGGAAGAAGGGAGAGAAAAAGTTGGTTGAAGTTTAAATGGAATATGGAAGAGAAGTCCCTCTCTAAGTATGCTTAAGCTATCTATCCAACAGCATATTCACATTCAAACCCCTACGCTCCCTCTGGCAAAAATGACTTCCAGGATTTTCCTGATATAGTCATGCGTTGCTTAAGGACAGAGATACATCTGAGAAATGCATCTTCAGGCAATTTTGTTGGTGTGCAAACATTTTAGAGTGTATTTCCAGAAACCTAGAGGCACAGCCTGCTACACATTGTGGCCATGTAGCCTTTTGCTGTAGGGCTACACACCTGTACAGCATGTTATTGTACTGGAGGCTATAGGCAATTGGAAGGCAATGGTAACATGTGGGTATTTGAACATAAAAAAGTACAGTAAAAATACGTATAAGAGATCAAAATGGTAAACCTCTATGGGGCATTTACCACAAAGGAGCTTGCAGGACTGGAAGTTGTTCTGGGCGAGTCAGCGAGTGGGCAGTGAATGAATGTGAGGGCCTAAAACGTTACTGTACACTTCCATACAATCGCAGTCGGTTTACCCAGTATCGCTACAAACATGTGGTAATGCATTCTACTACGATGTTAAGATTATGGCTATTATGTCACTAGATGATAAGAATTTCGGGGCTTTATTATAATCTTATGGGACCACAGTTGTATATGTGTTCCATTGTTAAATGAAATGTCATTATGTGGAGTGTGATTAGATTAAGTGGGTGTGGGGAATACTTGGGTGGGAGGAGATTAAGTGTGTAGATACTGATGGCTCAGGGGCAGTGGGGGCACTGCCAGGATACGGGTGCTGCCTCCCTGTAGAGCAAGCACAGATGATGATGCAGAAAACTGAAGTCAGCAAAGCTCCTGTTCTGTGATGAACTTCCTCTCCCTTAAGTACACCCCTCAGCTTCATAGAAACTCCTGTTCCATGTTCTCCCTGCAATATGCCCAGAGCTATTTGTGTGCAAGGGATATCTCACATTCCCTGCACTTTGTTCTCCATCATACTCTTTAAATAAAGAATTTTATATATTTTGGATATTAATTCCTTACCAGATAAATGGCATTTTAGTCCATTTTCTGTTGCTTACAACAGAATACTTGAAAGTGGAAATTTTTAAAGAAAAGCAATTTATTCCCTATAGTTATGGAGGCTGGAAAGTCCCAAGTTGAGGGGCTGCTCCTGGTGAGAGCCTTTTTACTAGTGGGGACTCCCTGCAGAGTGACAGCTCAAATCACTCTTCTTATACAGCCCCAAGTCCTACGCCCATAGTAACTCACTAATAATTAACTCATTAATCCATGAATCCATGAATCCATGAATGAGTTAGAGACCTATAAAGACAGAGACCTCATAGCCCAATCACCTCTAAAAGTTCCTATCTTTCAATACTGCCACACTGGGAAGTAAATTTCAACATGCATTTTAGAAGGGACAAATATTCAAATCAGCATATGGTTTGCAACTATTTTCTCCCATTCTGTAGGCTGTCTTTTCCTTCTATTGATTGTTTCCTTTGTTGTCCAGAAGCTTTTTAGCTTAATATAGTTCCACTTGTTTATTTTTGGTTTAGGTGCCCATGCTTTTGGTGTCATATCTAAAAAAACCATTGTCAAGACCACTATCAAGGAGCTTTTCCCCCGTTTTACTATAGCAGTTATGGTTTCAGATCTTACATTATAATCTTTGACACATTTTAAGTTAATTTGTGTGAAAGATGTCAGATGAAGGTTCAATTTCATTCTTTTGCATATGGATATCCAGTTTTCCCTAAACCGTTTATTAAAGAGATTATCCTTTCTGCATTGTGTATTTTTGGTTCCCTTACCAATAATCAGTTGATTGTATATGTGTGAGTTTATTTCTGGGCTCTCTATTCTGTTTCTTTGGTATATATTTCTGTCTTTATGTCAGGATCATGATGTTTTGAATTCTATAGCTTTATAATATAATTTGAAATCAGGAAGTATGATGCCACCAACTTAGTTCTTCTTTCTCAAAATTGGTTTGTCTTTTCAGTGTGGTTCATGATTCCATTGAAATTTTAGGATTATTTATTTTATTTCTGTGAAAATTACTGTTGCAATTTTAATAGGAATTGTGTTGGATGTGTAGATTGGTTTGGGTAGTATGGACATGTTAACAATATTGATTCTTCCAATCCATGAAGATAACATTTTTCCATTAATTTGTATCTTTTCTGTTTCTCTCATCAATGTTTTATAGTTTTCAGTATACAGATATTTCACTTTCTTGGTCATTTCTAAATAGAAAAAAAATTAAAAATGGGTAAAAAACCTACAGTGGTAAGAGATATTTTTCACAAGACATAAAAATGACCAACAGGGATATGAAAAGGCACTGAACATCACTAATTATTAGGGAAATGCAAATAAAAACCACAAAGAAATATAACCTCACACCTGTTAGGATGGCTATAATCAAAAAGACAAAAGATGAGAAATGCTGATGAGGATGTGGGGAAAAGGGAACCCTTGTATATCATGGTGGAAATGTAAATTGGTGTAACCATTATGGAAAACAGTATAGAGGTTTCTCAAAAGTTTAAAAATAGAGGCTGGGTGAGGTGGCTCACACCTGTGATCCTAGCATTTTGGGAGGATAAGGAGGGTAATTTGCCTGAGCTCAGGAGTTCAAGACCAGCCTGAGCAAGAGCAAGATCCCATCTCTAAAAAATAGCCGGGCGTTGTGGCGGGCACCTGTAGTCCTGGCTACTTGGGAGGCTGAAGCAAGAGGATCACTTGACCCCAGGACTTTGAGTTTGCTGTGAGCTATGATGCCATGGCATTCTACCCAAGGGGACAAAGTGAGACTCTGTCTCAAAAAAACAAAAAATTAAAAAATAGGACTACCATATGATCCAGTATCCCACTTCTGGGTGTATAGCCAAAGGAAATGAAATCAGTAACTCAAAGAGATATCTGCACTCTCATGTTCACTGCAATATTATTCACAATACCCAAGATATGGAAACTAAGTGTCCATCAACAGATTAATAAAGAAATTGTGATGTGTATATATACACACAATGGTATATTATTCAACCTTTAAAAAGAAGGAGATCCTACCATTTGCAACAACATGGATGAACCTGAAGGCCATTATGCTACATGAAGTAACCCAGAAACCCAGACAAAGAAAGAAAAATAATGCATGATCTCACTTGTATGTGAAACCTAAAAAGGTTGAAGTCATAGAAACAGAAAGTAGAATGAGAATAGTGGCTAGGTGGGTAGGCCTGGGGGAAATTTGGAAATGTTGGTCAAAAGGTACAAAGTCTCAGTCATGTAGGATGAGTAAGTTCTAGAAAGTGAACATACAGCATGATGATTCCAGTTGATAATACCGTATTGTACACGTGAAGTGTGCAAAGAGAGTAGGTCTTAAGTGTTTTCACCACCAAAAAAGGTAACTATGTGAGGGGACAGATATATTAATGAGCTTCACCGTAATCATCACTTCACAGTGTATAATGTATGTCAAAATGGTATGTTGTACAACTCAAATGTAGTTATCCCCTTTATCCACAGCTTTGCTTTCTTTGGTTTCCATGACCTGTAGATAAGTACAGTCCAAAAATATTACAGTATTTTGAGTGAAAGAGAGGGAAACCACATCTACATCACTTTATTACAGAATATTGTTATTCTGTAATAACAATATGTTGTATTGTTATTCTGTCCTATTTTATTTTAGTATTTGTTGTTAATCTCTTACTGTGCCTAATCTGTAAATAAAACTTTATCATAGGTTATGTATGTATAGGAAAAAAACATAGTATACATAAGGTTCAGTACTATTCATGGTTTCCGTCATCCACTGGAGATTTTGGAAAGTACCATCTTTGGATAAGGGAAGATTAATTTTTATAAGATGTTGGCTCAGCACCTATAGCTCAGCAGTTAGGATGCCAGCCACATACACTGGGGCTGGTGGGTTCAAACCCAGGCCAAACAACAATGACATCTACAACAACAACAACAACAAGAAAAAATAGCTGGGCATTGTGGCAGGCACTTGTAGTCCCAGTTCTTGGCTGGCTGAGGCAAGAGAATCACTTAAGCCCAAGAGTTGGAGGTGGCTGTGAGCTGTAACGTCAAAGCATTCTACCGAGGGTGACATAGTGAGCTGTCTCATAAAAATAAAAAATAAAAATTCTTGCCTGGATGGGCGGCGCCTGTGGCTCAGTCGGTAAGGCGCCGGCCCTATATACCAAGGGTGGCGGGTTCAAACCCAGCCCCTGCTGAACTGCAACCAAAAAATAGCCAGGCGTTGTGGTGGGCGCCTGTAGTCCCAGCTACTCGGGAGGCTGAGCCAAGAGAATCGCTTAAGCCCAGGAGTTGGAGGTTGCTGTGAGCTGTGTGATGCCATGACACTCTACCGAGGGCCATAAAGTGAGACTCTGTCTCTACAAAAAAAAAAAAAAAAAAAAATTCTTGCCTGGAGTGTAATCCCCCCTGTGCAGCTAGCTGTCACCTAATGTCCAGGACTCTTTCTGCCTCTAGGTATTGAACACATAGTCTATAATAATTAAAGAGAGAGTAAAATTGAGGAGCTCATTCACATTAAAATATACAGAGCTGATTGGATTTACTTGTCTTCACATATGTGTACTTTAATAAGAGATTACACCTAACATCCTGAAATTGATCTCAAAAGGTAGATTTTTAGGTTCATCTATTGTCCAGTGGAGAGAGAATTGAGAGCAGGTGAGCAGCTTTCCGGGTGGTCCTCAAAATCTGTTACAGCAGAACAAAGAGGCCAAGTAGGAGCTCAGTATCTACCATCTACGGGAGCACACACCCAAAGGTTTACAAAATGTTACCTCCAGAGAAAATATATTTGCTCTCAATACAAGACCTAAGATATGAGTAAGTTGTCTTAAAGGATGCACAAAAAAATCTGTGAGTAATGCAGGGCTTCTCTGGATAATCTCCACGCTCAGGGACCTGTCCTCTTCTTCAAGCTTGGACAGGAGCAGAAGGAAACACACCATAAAAGAGAAGTACATGTGTGACCAGAAGTTCCTCAAGGGTTCAAAGCAGAGCCCCTGAGAAAACACAATCCCACGGGTGCATAGTAAAAAGTATTTCTCTTCCTTGTTTGAAGTCAGTTAGTTCCCAGTGTACTAGAATGGGATGGAACAATGAGACCCACTTTCCAAAAGCTTCGGCTCGTGTCCAGAACTTCTCCTTCTGTGGGAGTGGAATGGGTGGAGGAAAATGATAAAAGTAGGTAGAAGTTAGCTCTGGATATAGAGCCTAAAACGTGAGGGGCCCATCAGGGAAAGGAAGGCGGAGAAGTTTTGAGTTTTGTTCTTCACTCCTCAGTTAGCCAGACCTCTAACTACATGGGGAAGTTCAATGGTCATTTTTACCCAGGCCTGTATCTATTCTCTTATGGACTGTATCAAGCAACAGTGGTCTCCAAGAACATGCTATTTAAAGAGTCTCCCTTATATCCTTCCTGTCTTCTCAAGAATAAGACAAGATGGGCCAGGCTGTGGAAAATATCCTATGGAGGCTGGCTGAGGATAGTGACTGGCTCCATCTTAACGGTTTATGTGGTCACTTGTCTTGATGATGGGATGGTGCTCATGAACAAACAGGTGCCACCAAGGTTTATGTACCCCAAAGAGTGGCAGCATCTCACCATGTTCGTGCTACTAACCCTCAGTGGCTGTGTAGACGTCATGAGCAAGAATCTGCTGCCTCGGAGGTGTGTGGTCCTAGAAAAAGGAACCCTGGCCCTGAGCTTCTACGAGCTCCTGCTGCTGATGGTGTCACATGTTAAAGGCTCAGAAGGGATAGAGCTGCAAGTCCATTCTCTGTTCACCGTGCTGGTCTTCCTGCTGGTGCTGGTGCTGACGGCAGAGCTGTGGGCGCCTGACATGTCTCACCTCTGGATGATCGAGACCTTTCTGTTTCTCTTGATGGGCTCCTGGCTGATGCAGTCGGGCTTTATCCTATTCAGACCAATCTCCGGCTACCCATGGCAGGACGATGACATCAGTGACCTCATGTTTGTCACCACCTTCTTCTGCTGGCATCTGATGATCAATGCCTCATGCTTGTTGGGAATCTATGGCTTCTCGCTTTTATGGCATCGCTGTTACAGCCCCAGCTTGAAGGTGATGAGGTCCAAAGAAGCTCCATATCACACAAGCACGCCAGGCCCCCTCTACATGATGCTGCAGGAAATGGAGCAGTCAGAGAAAGATGACCAGGCTCCCCTCCTTTCAAAGTGCTCCCTCTGAGACAAGGCTATGATGCCCGCACATACTGCACTCCATCTTCCTCCTATGGGTTGCGTCAGCCAGTGAAGGTAATGGCCCTGATGGACAGCAGGTGGTCTGGAGTGTCATCCCTGTCACAGAGCCTCTAGTGGCTGAGGAGACAGAGAGAGGAACCTGAGAAAGGGGCATGCTGTAATTAGGTGGATGACAGGGAATTTGGAGAGAAGGAAGAGGATCAAGGGAGTAGGGGCGTGTGGCAGAGATAACCATGGTAGAGACAGAACAATAGAAGGGAGGCCTTTGAAGCGGGGACCAGAGTCCAGCATCAATGCCATCACCAGCTGCCTCTTTGGGTTTTTACTTGAGGAATAAAGACTTCCCATAAATCAAAATTGCAATGGTCAGTATTTCTGTTGGCTAACTAAAGTGACATGTGGAAACAGCATCAAGAGATACAGTAGGGCGGCACCTG
The DNA here is from genome assembly GCF_027406575.1 of Nycticebus coucang. Lineage (NCBI taxonomy): Eukaryota > Metazoa > Chordata > Mammalia > Primates > Lorisidae > Nycticebus > Nycticebus coucang. The sequence continues at coordinate 79,610,386 of NC_069789.1, forward strand.
TGGCTCAGTCCGTAAGGCGCCAGCCCCATATACCGAGGGTGGCGGGTTCAAACCCAGCCCCGGCCAAACTGCAACCAAAAAATAGCCGGGCGTTGTGACGGGTGCCTGTAGTCCCAGCTACTCGGGAGGCTGAGGCAAGAGAATCACTTAAGCCCAGGAGTTGGAGGTTGCTGTGAGCTGTGTGAGGCCACGGCACTCTACTGAGGGCCATAAAGTGAGACTCTGTCTCTACAAAAAAAAAATAAAAAAGAAAGAAAGAAAAAAAGAGATATAGTAAAATTCACTTACACACCTGCTTGAAATTATAAGAATCTCATAGACACACACACACACGCATATACATATATGTGTTTAATTTGTGTGGATTAGCAGAGTTATATACTTGGCACACAAAGTGAGAACACAACTTCATATTGGTTTTTCAAATTTCCATCAATCATATTTTCACACCTTCCACCACATATTTTATTCCTGACCTCTACTCCAGCCAAAGCAAAGTGATCAACTAGTTGTTTAACCACCATGATACTCCCCAGCAATTTCCTAGATCCTATTTAGTAAATCCTACACAAAACCCATTGGCATTCACATTTTTAATGCATAGTGTCTTTTTTTATGTTATTTTATTTTTATTTATTTATTTTATGCATAGTGTCTTTATACCTGTCTTTAAATCCCCTCCTCTAATCCCTCCTCTAATCCCTCCTCCTCCAGAAGAAGTCCACCTCCAGAAAATTCTCATAAACTCCTGGGATCTGAAACTGTTCAGCAGCTCACCTACATCTACTCCTTGTTTTGCACAGGCCACTGAGCAAACAAACTTCTTTGTTCTGCACTTCACATGTTTCTCTAGGGTAAGTTTTGCCTCACCAGCTAAAAGTAGGCTCCTTAAGAGCAGGGAACATATCATATCCTAGTGACCTAATTTTCTTTGCATCTTCCAGAAGAATAGAACACAGTTGATGCTTAATAAAGGTACATTTGCTTCCAGAGCCTCCCTTTCCCACATCTTCTAATGCAGGGTCTGACTGGTCTGTGAACTCTCAGAGAGGCATCAACAGTCTAAATCCTGAATCGCATAATTAGCAGGACTGTGTATAAATGAAATCCCTCTGACTTATTAAGAATTGCTTACTCTGTATATCAGCTTTAATGATACCCTACATGGTATGTGCTGTTGACTTTCCAGAAGTCTTCATTTTACCTATGAAAATCTGAAGACTCCAACAGCTGACTCTGCCTAAAGACTCAAGGCTGGTGACAGACAAGACAGAGTCCCTAGCTGCTAGGTCTGACAGTCAAGCCCCTGCTTTGCTGGCTTCTTTGCAGAGAAGAGAGGGGACTGTTTAGAAAATAAGAAGGGAAAGATCATGTGCATCAGTAAAGCAGCACAATTATTCCCAGACCTTCTAACACCCTCCCACACCCCTGCCCAGGGCTTACAGATGGGGCACAGGTCATGGGGGAAAGATGCTTCCAATCCTTTTCATTTCTCCTGTTACATCTAGTCCCTGAACTCTTTACCATTATTTATCCTCTGGGCTCCATATTGCCTTTTGAATACAGTCATGGGGGTGGTGCCTGTGGCTCAAAGGGGTAGGGCACCAGCCTCATATGCCAGAGGTGGTGGGTTCAAACCCAGCCTGGCCAAAAACTGCAAAAAACAAAAAAGGAATACAGTCATGGTAAGTAATGAAGAAACCCAGAAAACACTTCCTCGTTGTTCTTTTTTTCTTTTCTTTTCTTTCTTTCTTTCTTTTTTTTTTTTTAGAAACAGAGCTTTTGTCACCTTCAGTAGAGTGCCATGGCATCACAGCTCACAGCAACCTCCAACTCCTGGGCTTAGGTGATTCTCTTGCCTTGGCCTCCTGAGTAGCTGGGACTACAGGCACCCACCACAATGCCCAGCTACTTTTTGTTGCAGTTTGGCCGGGGCCGGGTTTGAACCCACCACCCTTGGTATATGGGGCTGGCCCCCTACTCATTGAGCCACAGGCACGCCCTTCCTCATTGTTCTTAACATTTGTACCCCAGTTCTAAACCACTCAGCAAATCTCTGATAATGAATGAAATTCTCCAAGCCTACTATCTCATAAAATATATCTTCCATATACTCTCTCTGCATTCACTGAAACATATTTACATTAAATGCACTCTCGATGAAAATAAAATATAAGTTTAACTTCAACAAAATTCAGCATACTCATTCTACAAAATATGTCTGGGAAAGAAACACTGAGAAGAATCCGGGACTTAACTTTTTCCAGAAGAAAAAAATTAAGGAAGAAATTACCGGCTTTAATAACACATTATGCAATTAATTCAAGCTTAAAACAGTGTAGCATAGGAGCAAACAAATGCCACAGGCCCAGAAATCAACAAAGTGTAGTGTAACAGAGGCTCCAGATGGGGAAATAAGGAATGTGAGAATTAAATACATTTTAAGAATGGACTCTTCAATTGATGTAAGGAATAACTGGCTCTTGATTGAAAAAAAAAAAAAACTCACAATACACAAAAGCAATGATACATGGATTAAAAGTCTGAACATAAGCAACAAGATTATAAAAATGTTTTAAAGGAAATGAGGAAGATAACTTATAATAAAAGACATGAAAACTTTTCTGGAGCAAGAAAGCTCTGTAAAGATTATCCATTTTATTTAGAATTCCTATAAAAGACATGAGAAAAACAATAAAAATAAAGGGGCACTGTGAAGATATATTTTCAACATATAGAATAGGTAAAAACTGCTGTCAGAATATATAGAGATCTTTAACCATTAGTAGGCAGCAAAAGACAACCTAATATACGCCTAAAATAAGGCAAATAAAAGGCCACCTAATATAAATGTCTCAAAGATAAAAATGGACATGTCTTAGAAAAAGAAATCCCTAGTAAACATAACAAATAAATTTAACCTAATCAAGTCTGGCAAAAAACAGATTTAAATAAAGTATGATCTTTTTGTTCCCATCGGGTTGTCGAAAATTGTCAAAAGAACTAAACAACTAATATATGTATTGCTAGAAAAGAGGTAGTGAAAAAGGAATTATCATACCTTGCAGGCAGCAAGGCAAACTGCTCTATATTTTCTTGAAGTTATTTGACAGATTGCATCAAAATGTAAAGTGCAAAGCAAATAATTCCACCTCTTGCTAGCTATGGGAGACACCAGTCATATTAGCCTAGAAACATCTTTGAAAAACATCCTACCATCCTTTGGATCAGTTTCCACATTGTGAGGCCTGCTCCTGGTAGATTCTGAGTGTTAACCCCTGGCCTCCCTTGCAGCTAGGAAGGGCATGGGCCTAGGGCCCATTAGACATATGCACTTATGACTTGCACTCTGAAGTGAGCAATGCAAAGAACTGGTTCTGTGTGGAGCTTCCACTCTGCAGCACAGGAGGGGCACAGATGACAATCTCTGTTCCTCATTGGGCCAGTTAACCCAGAGGTCTGAAGTCAGTGCCAGCAGAGGCAGCTTCCATAGGACCAATTCCCTCTTCAACAGTGAGGTTCTGGGCACTAGTCCTTCAAAAGTAGGCTGAAACCTCCTGCTCCAGTCCACTCAAGGGTCTGTGAACAACTCATCTATTTCAGTGAATTCCTTTTCTCTTAAACTGGCTTGTATTTGTTGCCTGCAGCTAAGAACTCTGAGATTATAGCTCCTTGAGAAATAGTCACACATATACATGAAGAGGCATATACAAGAATTGTCTCTGAAGCACTGTTTCCACGGAGAACTTTAAGTAATAAATGTTCACCAATAAGGGAATGGTTAAATAAATATGGAGCACTTGTAGGAGTTAAAACAAACAGGGGAAATCTCTATGTCCTGACATCCTGACATCCTGACATGCAAAGATCTTCAGGATGAAGTGAAAACAGCTAAATGCAGGCCAGGCTTGGTGGCTCACACCTGTAATCCTAGTAGTCTGGGAGGCGAAGTGGGTAGATTATTTGAGCTCAAGAGTTTGAGACCAGCCTGAGCAAGATTGAGACCCAGCTCTATTAAAAATAGAAAAACTAGGGCGGCGCCTGTGGCTCAGTCAATAGGGCGCCGGCCCCATATACCGAGGGTGGCGGGTTCAAACCCAGCCCTGGCCGAACTGCAACAACAACAACTAAAAAAAAATTAGCCGGGCGTTGTGGCGGGCGCCTGTAGTCCCAGCTGCTCGGGAGGCTGAGGCAAAAGAATCGCTTGAGCCCAGGAGTTGGAGGTTGCTGTGAGCTGTGTGAGGCCACGGCACTCTACCGAGGGCCATAAAGTGAGACTCTGTCTCTACAAAAAAAAAAAAAAAAAATAGAAAAACTAGCAGGGCTCGGTGGCAGTCACCTGTAGTCCCAGCTACCCGAGAGCCTGAGGCAAGAGGATCACTTGAGCCCAAGAGTTTGAGGTTGCTGTGAGCTATGACACCGTGGTACTGTACCCAGAGCACCAGAAAAAGAAAGAAGAGGAAGAGGAGGAAGGAGAAGAAGAAAACAAGAAAAAGAAGAAGAGGAGGAGGAAGAAAAAGGAAGCTAAAGGCTCGGCACCTGTACCACAGTGGTTACGGTGCCAGCTACATGCACAGAACAAGGCAGTTCGAGCCCGGCCCAGGCCAGCTAAACAACAATGACAACTGCCACAAGAGAATAGCCGGGCGTTGTGGTGGGCACTTGTAGTCCCAGCTACTTGGGAGGCTGAGGCAAGAGAATCACTTAAGCCCAGGAGTTGGAGGTTGCTGTGAGCTGTGATGCCATAGCGCTCTGCTGAGGGTGACATAGTGAGACCCTTTCTCAAAAAAAAAAAAAAAAGAAGCTAAATGCAGAAAATATGGGGCATACAACCCAGGTTTGGGAAGCAGGTGTGTCCTTGTCAGGTGTTTTCTCCTACCTGTCAAGAATGATTAGGACAATGGGACAATCCAAAGGGAGAGCATTCTGCTAATTGTGGTCACTTGCCTCACTTAACATACCCCACAGCACACTGTTCCCGGGAATAATGATCCAATTGCATTTCTCCTATACTAAAGGGACCGTATGATTTATCATTCAAGCCTAGACACCTGACAGTGAAAAGGGGCTAATTAGTTCTTTAATTTAGAAATTGGGACAACAGGTAAAAACCAAACTGCTCCAGACAAATCAGGATCGATGGCTGCCATACCTACGACCTACAAAGAGGTGTGCCACACATCCTCTGCTTGCCCCTCCAAACCCATCTTCCACCCTCCCCACCCTCCTGCCTTCCGGGATGGACGATAACTGGTCTGAGCACATCTTTGGGGTCCCCTACCCTCTGGCTTCTGGCAGGGCTTGGCCAATGAGGGACCCCAGCAGGACCGAGAAGGCAAGGAGGAGAGTGAGGTCAGGGTTTTAGTCTCTTAGCTCCTGCCTCTGGGGACAGCTCAGACTGGCGATACCCTGCCACCATGACGCCATCGCTATTAGTTTCCCAGGGTGCCTGAACAAATTACCATAAATATGGTGGCTTGAAACAATAGACACTTTTCTCTGACAGCTCTGCAGGTCCAAAACCTGAAATCAATGCCTAAGCAGGCTGTGCCTCCTCCATGTTCTGAGGCAGAGTCAGCTCCACGCCCCTCTCCTTGCTGCCCACGCCCGCCGCAGTCTTCAGCATTAGGAGGCTGTTGTCGCATCACTCCAGTCTTTGCCTCCATCTTCACATTTTCTTCTCCTCTGTGCATGTCTGTACCTTAAATCTCTCTCTGGTTTTTTATTACAAAGACATTTGTCACTTGATTTAGGACCCACCCTAAATTCATCTCATCTTGAGATGCTCAATTCAATTGTATCTGCAAAGACCCTTTTTCAAAATAAGGTCCCTTTGACAGACACTTGGGGGTTAGGATTTGGACCTGTCCTTTCTGGGGTCACCACTCCAGTCACTCACCATCCTTCCACTTGCCAGGAACATCTCCTATCCCATGTCCCAAGTCTGTTGGGGCCTAGACAGAGTACCAACTCCTACTGTTACTCAGCTATCCGCTGAAGTCTTCTACACCCTGTCCACATCTATATAAGGAGTACCTTTACTAAATCCTCTTTGAACTCTCCCAATTTGGCTTACCATCTAATTCCCACTGGGACCCTACCTAAAACACCTGTGGAGAAATTGGATGGTAGGCCAGAGCCTTAAAACAAACTCACCTCAGATATTGGGAAATGCCAGTATAAAAACTTCTTTTAAAACTGAACTTCACAAAAGTAAGGATCCAGTGAAGGAGACTAATTTGTAAACACATAATTAATAAAGGTTGATCTTCCAAATACAATATGGGTGGCCAAGGGATTCATTACCCAGTAATAAACCCTAAAAAGCTTCTATTTTCCAGATACTATGCAAGAGATGACATGAGAAAGAAACAAAGATGCAGACGATTACCTTGCAACTTGTGGTGAGGAGTGAAGAGAAGAACTGGAGGGTGTGGGAAGTAGGAAATCGGAGAGATCCCCCCAATTCCTGCCTGTGGTGCATATGTCCTACATAATTCCTTCCCTGGAGTGTGGGTAGGATGAGAGAATGTAACAAAATGTGGCCCCTATGATTAGTTAACTTTGAATTAATCCAAAATTCATTCAAAGATTTTCCTAGGTGGATGGACCTAGTCAGGTTAGCCCATTCAGGAAGGCAATCCTCAAGGATTCACTTCCTCTGGCTGGAAGAAAGCTGTTGGTCCTGTTGTGAACAGCCCATGGGAACTACGCAGCAAGAAAGTGAGAGACCTCTAGTCCCTGGCTAACAGCTAACAAGAAAATAAAAGTCCCAAGATCCAGACCTGCAAGGTATGAAATACATATTTCTAACAGCCAGCCAGCTCAAAGGGGGACCAAGCCTCAGAAGAGAATAACAGCCTGGTCAGATGCTTGGTTACGACTTGGTGAGACTGAGCACAGGACCCAACTAACCCATATTGCATTTCTCACTCACAGAAACTGAGATAATAAATTTGTGTTGCTTAAGCTTCTAATTTGTGTTACTTTGCTACAAAGCAATAGAAAACTAATATAGGTGGTACGGATTTTTAGTGAAAGTTTATCCAGTTCTGATCAGTGATAGGAAACACTACATAAAATTGAGACATGTGCCCTTTTACTGGAAGATTTTATCCAGAGTAAAGCAGGGATCCCATTGAGAAGCAGCAGCAGCCTCAGGATCACTGAGTTCTTATGCTCTGAGTCAAAAGTCATAAGAAACCCTTGCAAATTTAGTTTCCTTGGTCACAAAAATCAAGTGGCTTCTATAGGGCACATAAGTATTCCAGACTAGAGATGCTGAAGGTACAGAGTGGATTGGGTGGGAGGGCTCAGCTTAATCCTTCAGGTAGTTTGACAGAGTTCATGGTCTGGAGTCAAATTTATATGATATCCCATTGACCCCCTTGGAAACATGATACTGGGAGAACAGGGACCGAAGACCCCATTCTTGGCAAGGGAAAGCACCCCCAGAAAAAGAGGAAAATTAAAAAGTAAACTGAGGTAGTCAGAACAAAGAAAAGTCAGCTAGTTTACATTTAAGCTAGCCATTGCTAGCAAGCTTCCCGCCCTTTCTGAAATTCTAGCCTTTTGGGGATATAGCTTACAAACACTCCTGCTGGGTCTGTGAGCACTCTGAGGAAAAATGGCCATAGAAGCGACTATGGCAAAGACCTAGAAAGATACATTAACTGGGTCGGTTGTTTCCTGCCTAGTAAACAGGCAAAGCAGATACCCACTGTGGAGATTTGCATTTGCCTGGGGCAGAGATCAAGGGAGTGGCGCCAGCCCGGAGATTTGGGTAGAAGAGCTTATATCCATTATCACAGAGGAAGATCTTCTGTGGTGGTGATGGGATGAAAATGCCTCCCTCCCACCAATTCCTCAGAGGAGATTCACGCTGGTGGCATTTTACTCCACAGGGAACTAGCAGAGTTTAACACCTCCCTAGAAATCTGTGTGTGTGATCTCAAGCATGAGGCTCTCCCAATACAAGGTTCAGATTTCACATTTCTCAAGGCTACCCTTAAGGTTAATAATAATAGGAGCTCATATGCTCACTCAGAAACTGCTGGCGTCTTTGTTCCCTCCCTCATCTTACCCTCAGGACAAATAGACTTCAATAAAATCAGAGTGGAGCAAACACTCGGTGCCATTGCTAGAAGCCCACAACTGGGTGATGGACCCCTGAGCTCCCACCTTTAATTCCACTCTATGTCTTCTGTCTCTTTCTTTAATGTCGTTTCTAACTCTATATTTCTCCAGTTGATCGCAGCCAGTTTCCACAAATCTTAGTGGACCCTGCTGCCCGGGCAGAGATGCTGACACATGATAGACAGCATACATTGATTAACAGATTTAAAGCAGAAACCTTAAATCTTATTAGCATGACAGGACAGCAGGTTATTTATCCCATACACAGGAAGTGCAATGACAGCACTGCAGAGTTGGGAGGCAGTGCTCCACGTGGTCTTCCAGAAGCTGGACTCCTCCCACCTGCGTCTTTGCTCCTCTGTAGAGCCTCACAGTTCTCTATTCAGCCAGCAGCTATGGAGGAAGAAATGGTGAGGAATAGGAGGGAGATTCATATGGACTGTGCTTGAAGGTGGTACCCACCAATCCACACATATCCTGTGGGTTCAACCTCAGTCACTGGGACACTGGGAAACGGCACTCCTGGCTAGGCAAGTCCTTCCTAGCAACAACTCTGGACTGTGGGAGGAGGGTGAATCTTTGGGTGGGCAGACAGAATTTGAAATTTAAAGTAAAGTTCCCAGATGGCAGATTTAAGAATCCTGAGTAAAAGGGAGCAGAGGTTAACTCCTAACGTAAGGATGCATATTCTGATTTGGAAGAGAGATGATGTATAAGACAGACAGATGCAGGAAACTTGAGTTCTGTCCTCAGCCATGAGCATGAGTTTGCAGCATTCTTATAAGGCTGTGGTTCTCAATCTTCCTAATGCTGAGATGTATTTTCATTGTTACAAAGGGGTCACAACCCACAGGTTGAGAACCACTGTATAAGGGAAGATATAGGTATAACAGAGGGACAGTGAGTATGTGCTTCCACCTGCCAGGAGTTTCCAGGAGAAAAAGAAATGTGCAACTGTTTGATATGTGATAGTTGAACAGTACCTGAAATCAATTATACAAATGGTAAAAATGAAGTCATGGTTATACAGGAGATAAAAAGTTCACCTTACACAAGTTTGAAGAGGATGATTATGAGGTGGTGTGCCAAAAGAAATCAAAGATATAAGTCCTTTTGAAATGAGAAATTAGAATAATTTTTGTCCGTCTCTTGTAAGCCTTGTTTTAGCAAGTCACTGACAAACCCCAAGGCTAGTAACCCTGACTTGAAATAAGACGGAAGCTTGGGAACATGAATAGATGAGCTGTCTCCGACCTTGCATTGATTCCATGGACCCACTCTCTGTGTGACCCTCTCAAGCTTCCAGCCTCTGGCCCTCCCTCTCCCAAGGTGACTAGGACTCATTGTTAATGAGGGTGATGATGATGACAAGGATGGTGGTGGTCATACCTCCCCCCCAAACCAGTGATTTTCAACTGGTGTGCCACAAAAATTTTTAAAGATCATTAATTAAATCATTTTCAAAAGAAGTTTAAAGCATAGTAAGTATATTCTTTACTCTTTCTTTTTTCAATCAACATAATCTAAATCTGTCATGGAAGTTTAACTATAGGTTTAAGTGTGCTGTGAGATAAAAAAAAAAAAAGGTTGAAAAACACTGTAGAGAGAAAAGTGAAATGAAAATATGCTTTTGGAATGCACCATGTCAAAATCCACAGTCATTAAAAGTTTATAGTTTGCTGGCTTGGTGCCCATAGCACAGTGGTTATGGCACCAGCCACATATACCAAGGCTGGCGGGTTGGAACCCAGCCTGGGCCAGCTAAACAATGACAACTGCGTGTTGCCCAGACAATATTCAATTCCATATACATACTGCTTTGTTTTTGGTTGCGTGTGTGTTTTTTTTTTTGTTTGTTTGTTTGGTTTTTTTTTTGGTTTGGTTGTTTTTTTTGTTTATTTTGACGTTCTAGATTGTTGTTTTGTTTTTCAAGTTCAACCTTTTCCATACAGATCCTTTTTCTTTCTCAATTTTTCTAGTTTAATTATAATTTCCCATTGCTGCCTATTTCAATAATCAGAACTTCATTTTTGTTAGTGTTTCTACCACTATTATTTGGTTTTTCCAGCCAATTTTATCCCGTAAGGTTTTCTGTTTGCTCGTTTTGGTTTGATTTATAGCATTTTTGTCTTTCCTCTCTACTTGGTGGAGGTGGGGTACTGTGTCTGATCAGGTTAGCAAAGAGCTGCTGACCTCAAGGGAACCACCCCACTTGGCACCCCCAGAAGGTGTTTTTTTTTTTTTTTAAGGTGGTATCAAAGTACCCTACTGTACACCTATATTGCTCTGTCTCCCTCTTTCTGTGCCTCTCTTCTTTTTGTCAATATTCCTTTCACCCAACCACTCTCCTTTCTCTATTTTTCTTTTTTTTCATTTTTTTTTTTTTTTTTTTCTTATCACTCGGTCCTCATTTCTTTCATCGCTTTTTTGCTCTTAAACCTTCTCACCCTTCTGGTCCTGTAACCCTTAGTCCACAGGCACAAGAACTTAAAGAGCAAGAGGAATTGAAAGGAAAATTAGGGCAAGTAAACAGATAAAAGAAATCACCCATGAGGAAGAATCAGCAGAAAACTCCAGGCAACATGAAGAACCAGTCCAGAACTACCCCGCCAAGGGACCATGAGGTAGCTACTGCAGAGGATTCCACCTATACAGAAATGTTAGGAATGACAGAAAGGGAATTTAGAATACACATGTTGAAAACAATGAAGGAAATGATGGAAACAATGAAGGAAACTGTTAATAAAGTGGAAAATAACCAAAAAGAAATTCAAAAACAGAATCAAATAAGAGATGAACGATATGAAGAATATAAAAAGGATATAGCAGAGCTGAAGGAAATGAAACAGTCAATCAGGGAACTTAAAGATGCAATGGAAAGTATCAGCAACAGGTTAGACCATGCAGAAGAAAGAATTTCAGAGGTAGAAGACAAAGTTTTTGAGATAACTCAGATAGTAAAAGAGGCAGAAAAGAAGAGAGAGAAAGCAGAACGTTCACTGTCAGAATTATGGGACTTTATGAAGCGTTCCAACATACGAGTTATAGGAATTCCAGAAGGGGAAGAAGAATGCCCCAGAGGAATGGAAGCCATACTAGAGAATATTATAAAAGAAAATTTCCCAAACATCACCAAAGATTCTGACACACTGCTTTCAGAGGGATATCGGACCCCAGGTCGCCTCAACTCTAACCGAGCTTCTCCAAGACACATTGTGATGAACCTGTCCAAAGTCAAGACAAAAGAAAAGATTCTGCAAGCTGCCAGGAGTAAGCGCCAGTTGACCTACAGGGGCAAATCCATCAGATTGACCGCAGACTTCTCTAATGAAACTTTCCAAGCAAGAAGACAATGGTCATCTACCTTTAATCTACTTAAACAGAACAATTTTCAGCCCAGAATTCTGTACCCTGCTAAGCTAAGCTTCAAAATTGACGGAGAAATCAAATCATTTACGGATATACAAACATTGAGGAAATTCGCCACAACAAGACCAGCTCTACAGGAAATACTTCAACCTGTTCTGCACACTGACCACCACAATGGATCAGCAGCAAAGTAAGAACTCAGAAATTAAAGGACAGAACCTAACCTCCACACTGATGCAAAAGATAAAACTAAGCAATGGACTCTCACAAAATAAGACGAATAGAATACTACCACACTTGTCAATTATCTCAATAAATGTTAATGGCTTGAATTCCCCATTGAAGAGACATAGATTGGTTGACTGGATTAAAAAACACAAGCCATCCATTTGCTGTCTGCAAGAAACACACCTGGCTTCAAAAGACAAATTAAAGCTCCGAGTCAAGGGTTGGAAGACAATTTTTCAGGCAAATGGAATTCAGAAGAAAAGAGGAGTTGCAATCTTATTTTCAGACACATGTGGATTTAAAGCAACTAAAGTCAAAAAAGACAAAGATGGTCACTTTATATTGGTCAAGGGAAAAATACAACAAGAAGACATTTCAATTCTAAATATTTATGCACCCAATTTAAATGCTCCCAGATTCTTGAAGCAGACCTTACTCAGTCTGAGCAATATGATATCTGATAATACCATCATAACAGGGGACTTTAACACTCCTCTTACAGAGCTGGACAGATCCTCTAAACAGAAATTAAACAAGGATATAAGAGACTTAAATGAGACTCTAGAACAACTGTGCTTGATAGACGCATATAGAACACTCCACCCCAAAGATAAAGAATATACATTCTTCTCATCACCCCATGGAACATTCTCCAAAATTGATCATATCCTGGGACACAAAACAAATATCAACAGAATCAAAAGAATTGAAATTTTACCTTGTATCTTCTCAGACCATAAGGCACTAAAGGTGGAACTCAACTCTAACAAAAATGCTCGACCCCACCCAAAGGCATGGAAACTAAACAATCTTCTGTTGAATAACAGATGGGTGCAGGAAGAAATAAAACAGGAAATCATTAACTTCCTTGAGCATAACAACAATGAAGACACAAGCTACCAAAACCTGTGGGATACTGCAAAAGCAGTTTTGAGAGGAAAATTCATCGCTTTAGATGCCTACATTCGAAAAACTGAAAGAGAGCACATCAACAATCTCACAAGAGATCTTATGGAATTGGAAAAAGAAGAACAATCTAAGCCTAAACTCAGTAGAAGAAAAGAAATATCCAAAATCAAATCAGAGATCAATGAAATTGAAAACAAAAGAATCATTCAGAAAATTAATGAAACAAGGAGTTGGTTTTTTGAAAAAATAAATAAAATAGATAAACCATTGGCCAGACTAACGAGGAATAGAAAAGTAAAATCTCTAGTAACCTCAATCAGAAATGATAAAGGGGAAATAACAACTGATCCCACAGAGATACAGGAGATCATCTCTGAATACTACCAGAAACTCTATGCCCAGAAATTTGACAATGTGAAAGAAATGGATCAATATTTGGAATCACACCCTCTCCCTAGACTCAGCCAGGAAGAAATAGAGCTCCTGAACAGACCAATTTCAAGCACTGAGATCAAAGAAACAATAAAAAAGCTTCCAACCAAAAAATGCCCTGGTCCAGATGGCTTCACTCCAGAATTCTATCAAACCTTTAAGGAAGAGCTTATTCCTGTACTGCAGAAATTATTCCAGAAAATTGAGGAAGAAGGAATCTTCCCCAACACATTCTATGAAGCAAACATCACCCTGATACCAAAACCAGGAAAAGACCCAAACAAAAAGGAGAATTTCAGACCAATCTCACTCATGAACATAGACGCAAAAATTCTCAACAAAATCCTAGCCAACAGATTACAGCTTATCATCAAAAAAGTCATTCATCATGATCAAGTAGGCTTCATCCCAGGGATGCAAGGCTGGGTTAACATACGCAAGTCTATAAACGTTATCCACCATATTAACAGAGGCAAAAATAAAGATCACATGATCCTCTCAATAGATGCAGAAAAAGCATTTGATAAAATCCAGCATCCTTTTCTAATTAGAACTCTGAAGAGTATAGGCATAGGTGGCACATTTCTAAAACTGATTGAAGCTATCTATGACAAACCCACAGCCAATATTTTACTGAATGGAGTAAAACTGAAAGCTTTTCCTCTTAGAACTGGAACCAGACAAGGTTGTCCTCTGTCACCTTTACTATTCAACATAGTGCTGGAAGTTCTAGCCAATACAATTAGGCAAGACAAGGAAATAAAGGGAATCCAAATGGGAGCAGAGGAGGTCAAACTCTCCCTCTTTGCTGACGACATGATCTTATACTTAGAGAACCCCAAAGACTCAACCACAAGACTCCTAGAAGTCATCAAAAAATACAGTAATGTTTCAGGATATAAAATCAATGTCCACAAGTCAGTAGCCTTTGTATACACCAATAACAGTCAAGATGAGAAGCTAATTAAGGACACAACTCCCTTCACCATAGTCTCAAAGAAAATAAAATACCTAGGAATATACCTAACGAAGGAGGTGAAGGACCTGTATAAAGAAAACTATGAAATCCTCAGAAAGGAAATAGCAGAGGATATTAACAAATGGAAGAACATACCATGCTCATGGATGGGAAGAATCAACATTGTTAAAATGTCCATACTTCCCAAAGCAATCTACCTATTCAATGCCATTCCTATCAAAATACCAACATCATACTTTCAAGATTTGGAAAAAATGATTCTGCGTTTTGTATGGAACTGGAAAAAACCCCGTATAGCTAAGGCAGTTCTCTGTAATAAAAATAAAGCTGGGGGCATCAGCATACCAGATTTTAGTCTGTACTACAAAGCCATAGTGCTCAAGACAGCATGGTACTGGCACAAAAACAGAGACATAGACACTTGGAATCGAATGGAAAACCAAGAAATGAAACTAACATCTTACAACCACCTAATCTTTGATAAACCAAACAAGAACATACCTTGGGGGAAAGACTCCCTATTCAATAAATGGTGTTGGGAGAACTGGATGTCTACATGTAAAAGACTGAAACTGGACCCACACCTTTCCCCACTCACAAAAATTGCTTCAAGATGGATAAAGGACTTAAACTTAAGGCATGAAACAATAAAAACCCTCCAAGAAAGCATAGGAAAAACACTGGAAGATATTGGCCTGGGGAAAGACTTCATGAAGAAGACTGCCATGGCAATTGCAACAACAACAAAAATAAACAAATGGGACTTCATTAAACTGAAAAGCTTCTGTACAGCTAAGGAGACAATAACCAAAGCAAAGAGACAACCTACACAATGGGAAAGGATATTTGCATATTTTCAATCAGACAAAAGCTTGATAACTAGGATCTATAGAGAACTCAAATTAATCCACATGAAAAAAGCCAACAATCCCTTATATCAATGGGCAAGAGACATGAATAGAACTTTCTCTAAAGACGACAGACGAATGGCTAACAAACACATGAAAAAATGTTCATCATCTCTATATATTAGAGAAATGCAAATCAAAACAACCCTGAGATATCATCTAACCCCAGTGAGAATGGCCCACATCACAAAATCTCAAAACTGCAGATGCTGGCGTGGATGTGGAGAGAAGGGAACACTTTTACACTGCTGGTGGGACTGCAAACTAGTACAACCTTTCTGGAAGGAAGTATGGAGAATCCTCAAAGCACTCAAGCTAGACCTCCCATTTGATCCTGCAATCCCATTACTGGGCATCTACCCAGAAGGAAAGAAATCCTTTTATCATAAGGACACTTGTACTAGACTGTTTATTGCAGCTCAATTTACAGTCGCCAAAATGTGGAAACAGCCTAAATGCCCACCAACCCAGGAATGGATTAACAAGCTGTGGTATATGTATACCATGGAATACTATTCAGCCATTAAAAAAAATGGAGACTTTACATCCTTCGTATTAACCTGGATGGACGTGGAAGATATTATTCTTAGTAAAGCATCACAAGAATGGAGAAGCAGGAATCCTATGTACTCAATTTTGATATGAGGACAATTAATGGCAATTACGGTTATGGGGGGGGAAACAGAAAGAGGGAAGGAGGGAGGTAGGTGGGGCCTTGGTGTGTGTCACACTTTATGGGGGCAAGACATGATTGCAAGAGGGACTTTACCTAACAATTGCAATCAGTGTAACCTGGCTTATTGTACCCTCAATGAATCCCCAACAATAAAAAAAAAAAAAAAAAAAAACAATGACAACTGCAATACAAAAGAGCCAGGTGTCATGGTGGGCACCTGTAGTCCCAGCTACTTGGGAGACTGAGGCAAGAGAATCTCTTTTTTTTTTTTTTTTGTAGAGACAGAGTCTCACCTTATGGCCCTCGGTAGAGTGCCGTGGCCTCACACAGCTCACAGCAACCTCCAACTCCTGGGCCCAAGCGATTCTCCTGCCTCAGCCTCCCGAGTAGCTGGGACTACAGACGCCGGCCACAATGCCCGGCTATTTTTTTTTTTTTTTGGTTGCAGTTTGGCCGGGGCTGGGTTTGAACCCGCCACCCTCGGTACATGGGGCCGGAGCCCTACCGACTGAGCCACAGGCACCGCCCACAAGAGAATCTCTTATGCCCACGAGTTTGAGGTTACTGTGAGCTGAGACATCATGGCACTCTACTGAGGGAGACTAGAGAGACTGTCTCAAAAAAAAAAAAAAGTTTGTAGTTTGCTCTTTAGATGCCATTTCTGAGCAAGCTTCTACTTCTTTCTTCATTGACTGAGTTTTCACCAAAGTGCCTCAACATACCATTTTATACTGTCCACATGTGGACAATCTAGGTGGGAGCCATTAATCACTTGTGGCTACTGAGCACGGTTACCTAGTGCGTCTGAATTGAGATGTGCCGTAAGTGTAAAATATACACCGCACTTTGAAGACTCTGTTTGAAATTCAGAACTTCAAATACCTCACTCATAATTTTTACATTAATTACATGTGGAAATAATATATTAGATTCAATATAAGATTTCAATAAAATTAATTTCAGCTGTGTGATACTTATTTAATATGACTATTGGAAAATGTAAATGCCCATTTGCGGCATGTATTTCTAGGGGGCTGAGATAGCCTGAAGAGTCCTCTAATGCGCATGTGTGTGAGTGCAGAAGTGTTGCACCCTCAACTCAGTTGTAAGCTCTCAGAAGGTAAGAACCCAATCTCACTCTTCTTTACATGCCCTGAGGCACTAGGCGGGTAGCAAATTCAGGTTTACTGGGTTCTGGAGGACTTTCTTGCTCACTCTGTCATGCCAGACAAGTGGTTGTAGTTGGGCCTGGGGACACGGAGGAATGTGGGATGGTAGCATGGAGGAGAAGGGCTGGGGGAACCTCACTGTGGAGCAACCAGGCCATGAAGCATCTTTGTGGGCTCCTACAGTCTGGCTGAGTTTTTCCCACCGAACACCCTTCCGGGTGCTCCGTGTCCACAGACTGGAGCTGTCTGCCACTTCTGCTAATCATTCACCATCTTTGGCTTCTTGCTCAACTGCTTATGGGGCAGTGTTGGGTTTGGGATGAGCGATTCCTATCTTCAAAGTCCTGGCATCAGGATGCTCGTGTTTCAATGAACAACCTGTTCCCTTGATGTACGGCCAAGGTGGGGGCCTGAGCATCCCAGAGGAGACTGAAGTGGGCTATATGTCCTGCATCCGGGCCACTTCCACCTCCCCCTGCTGCTGGGTCAGTGCTGCTGCTCTCTCTCCTCTCCTGACCACTGCTGCCCAGTCACAGGGGCCAGGAGCAGCTGGGGGAGTGAGAGGGAGCTGGACTGAGCTCTGCTGCTCCTCCCACATGTGAACCACAGATTTCAGCACTACAAGCAACACTTAAGAGCCACCCAACGCAGGTCTTCTTGAGGTCAGCAGACCACGGGCCCCCTGGCCTGGCCCTACTAATACAAAGGAGAATGAACACTGTGATTCTCCCAGGGAAAATCCAAGAACCAGGAGGGTCCCTGCAGGGATTGCTTCAGAAGCTTCGCTCTCAGAATTTCCCTTTGAATCTCTTTCCTCTGAGCTCCACAGGGCCTATCCTGATACCTCACCAAAAGACAGAAAGGGACGGGAGAAAAACATGGTCACTCCTTGTAACAATGTCCTTGCCTTTTTAATTTCACTCCTGGAAAGTTAAGTACAATAGTCACTTTTTTTACACAATGGTAGGACATTCAGCAAAGTAAGAGAGAACAAGGACTGGAATCCAGGTTTTGACTTCCTAGAACCATGTCTCTGCACTTCACAGTGGTCACCTCTAGCTTGTGAGGTTACAGACGATTTGTAATGTTCTTTTTTTTTTTTTTTTTTTTGAGACAGAGTCTCACTTTGCAGCCCTTGGTAGAGTGCCATGGCGTCATAGCTCACAGCAACCTCAAACTCTTGGGCTCAAGCAATTCTCTTGCCTTAGCCTCCAGAGTAGCTGGGACTACAGGCGCTCTGGCTCAGGCTGGTCTCAACCCATGAGCTCAGGCAATCCACCTGCCTCTGCCTCCCAGAGTACTAGGATTACAGGCATGAGCCGCCGTGCCCAGCCATAATGTTCTTCTTTATGCTTACACAGTCCCATGATTTTTCTATAATGACTATATAGTAGTGGAGTAAAACATCTAAAATGTAGAAGTACATAAGAGGATTCCTTCAGCAAGCAGAACTAAGCTTGGTCTTTCTAACTGTGCTTCACCCTCAATTCTCCAGCCCCAGTGAATCTTTCAACAACAGGAAGCAAGCCAGGACACCCATGACAGAACCTGTGAGCCCAGTGGGCCTGGCACCCACACCTGCACAGTGTACTCAGGGGCTGCCTCACTTCCACCTTCAGATTCCCATAAAAATTCCACATGTAGTCACAGCCAAGCTGGACCCACGGGGAGTGGGGAGCCGATCCTGGGAAACAAGGTTCTAGTTTAGTTCCACAGACACATTACAAAATCACCTGAACACCAAATCAGCATCAAAAGGTGGCTTTTCAAACTTACTAAATATAGAATATAAATGTCTTTTTTTTTTTTTTTTTACATTAAGCACAATACAGCAATTTATTTAGATGCTTAAAATGAAGAATATAAATGTCTTAACACAATACCTAAGAAAATGCCAGGAAGGCTATGTTAACCAGTGTGATGAAAATATGTCAAATGGTCTATAAAACCAGTGTTTGGTACCCCATGGTTGCATTAATGTACACAGCTATGATTTAATAGAAAAAAAAAGTGGCTTTTCAGATTCATTAACTGGCCAGTAGAGATTCTGAAGTGGCGGTGGCTGGGCTGATGTGAGAGGGGAAGGGGAAGGCTAAAAGGAGCTATCTTGGTGGCTTTCATGATGTGTGTACCAAAGAAAATAGAAAAAGCCAGATAGGTGTTATGTTTGTATTGAATGGTCGTGTATCAAAATCTTTATGTGTTCAGAAAGAAAACATTTGACCTTTCAATTAAGAAGTACTGAAAGGGGCGGCACCTGTGGCTCAAAGTGGTAGGGCGCCAATCCCATATGCTGGAGGTGGTGGGTTCAAACCCACCCCTGGCCAAAAACCACACACAGACACACACACACACTAAATAAATAAATAATCAATTAAAAAAGAGAGAGATCCTCTTGCCTCAGCCTCCCAAGTAGCTGGACTACAGGCGCCCACCACAACGCCCGGCTGTTTTAAAAAATAAAAAAGAAGTACTGAAGGCCCCTCAAGAGTGTACGAGTGCCAAGGCTTTCTCTCAATACCCTGGTAGCCCCTACCATTCGTTTCTCTTCTGAGCATTGTGCAGAACAGGAGGAAAGACGCCATGGGGAAACTGTGACCAGAAGCACCTCCAGGGCTGTAAGAGGACCCCTGGAAGCCCATTCACTAGCCTCCTTCTCCGGAAGAAGCCAGCTGGTTCCCAGTGTAACAGATGCAATGGAACAGTAAGGTCACCTGACACCAGGTGTGTAGGCTTGTCTAGAGAAATACTTCCTTTCTGTGGGGCAGCAGTAGGTGGCATGAGATGATAAAAGTAAGTGGAAGGCAGTTCTTTCCAAACCCAGAACTGAAGTGGCCTGAGGTGTGGTCGTGTCCGAGTCTCGAGCTTTTCTCCTTTAGACAGGTCTGTAGTTCAATGGGAACCTTTATTGGTCATGTGTATCCAGGACTTTTTCTGTTCCTATATGGACTGTATCAGGCAATAGTGGTCTCCAAAGCTGTAATATTCAATGACTCTCTCTTGAATCCTTTGTGCCCTCCCAGGAATAAGGGAAGATGGGCCAGGCTGTGGAATATATCCTATGGAGGTTTGTTAAAGATGGTGGCTGGTTCCCTCTTGATAGCTTATGAGATCAGCTGCATTGAAGGAGGCTTAATACTTATGAACAGGGAAATGCCTCCAAGGTTTATGTACCCCAAAGAGTGGCAGCATCTCACCATGTTCATCCTCCTTGCCCTCAGCGGCTGTGTAGACTTCATGAGCAGGAATGTTTTCCCTCAGAGGTGTGTGGTCCTAGAAAAAGGAGCCCTGGTCCTGAGCTTCTACGAGCTCCTGCTGCTGATGGTGTCACACGTTAAAGACTCGGAAGGGATAGAGCTGCAAGTCCATGCTCTGGTCATCATGGTGGTCTTCCTGCTGGTGCTGGTGCTGAAGGCAGAGCTGTGGGCGCCTGACATGTCTTACCTCTGGATGATCGAGACCTTTCTGTTTCTCTTGATGGGCTCCTGGCTGATGCAGTCGGGCTTTATCCTATTCAGACCAATCTCCGGCTACCCATGGCAGGACGATGACATCAGTGACCTCATGTTTGTCACCACCTTCTTCTGCTGGCATCTGATGATCAATGCCTCATGCTTGTTGGGAATCTATGGCTTCTCGTTTTTATGGCATCGCTGTTACAGCCCCAGGTTGAAGGTGACGAGGTCCAAAGAAGCTCCATATCACATAAGCACGCCAGGCCCCCTCTACACGTTGCTGCAGGAAGTGGAGCAGTCAGAGAAAGATGACCAGGCTCCCCTCCTTTCAAAGAGCTCCCTCTGAGACAGGGCCTACAATGCATACATGTAGTGCACCCCATCTTCCTCCTACGGTTCTCTCAGCCACACGGCACCCTCTTCAGCCCCCAGTGACGGCAATGCCCTGAAGGACAGCAGCTGGTCCCCATCTGCTGGTGCATTGCCTATTCTTGAGCCTGTACATGCTGAGGAGATGAGGAGAAAGGTGCCTGGGAAAGAGCTGGGTTTGGGGGGAGGGAGGGAAAAGAGTGGGAGAAACAGATTAGTGTGCAAGGAAAGGCTGGGTGGGAAGAATGCAAGATAAGGAAGGGCTTTGGGGTGGGGAGAGTGGACTCAAACAGTCATGAAGTCACTAGCTGCCTCTGCAGGCACAAGGGATTGCCCTTCACCCGAGGGAATAAAGATTTCTCACCAATGAAAACCCAAGCCATGCAAGTCTCATCCTGATCAAGAGAAGTGGAGACTTTTCTGAGCTTACCAAAGCTGTGCCACCCTGTGGGGGTAGTGTTAACAAAATTTATAGTTAATGTATACCAGTTGAAGTTGTGCTCGTTTTGTCTCCCCCTCTCCCCCAAACTTTTAAAGATGGACTTCATTTCAATTTTACATATGTAGTGAAACTTCTTATATACCTTAATAACATGTCAAATTTTTGTAACTTAAATTTTTATAGAATTCTAATGGTCAGTGCTTTCCCAACTTTTTACTCTAGGCAAAGCGCCCCTATTTCACCATTAGCATCCTTGCACACACGATCCTTTAGATCCTTTTCTTAGGTCTTTGCAGATCTCCCCCCTGCCTGTCACAGAAAGCTATCCCACAATCACATTTTTACCTCATTGTTCCACCCCCACTGTTCCCAAGGTCACCTTCTCTAAGAACTCTTACCTACTCCTCTATCTTGGAACTCCTAGGTACTTGTATGTAGTTTGCCTTTTTATTTTTCCCATACAGGTGACACATTTTGCTTTGTGACATTTCTGACATCATTTCCCCTAGCAAGATTTTTTTCCTCACAAACTAACGGTAGACTCCTAAAGCATAAAGGCTTTGCCATGTCCAAGTTACAGAATTTCCCGCATATACTGACACTATGTGCTGTAGTTGATGCTTAATAAAGGTTTCTTTGCTTCTAGTATCTCTCCTTGCCCCTGTTCTTTCTAAATGTGCTGCTGGATGGGTCACAGGTTTTTCGAGCCTCTGGGTAATACCAGCAGTCCTAAATACAGAGCCATCCCCTTAGTAATAGGCCCATTCTGGCGTGGCACCTATAGCTCAGTGGCTGGGGCACCAGGCACATACATTGGAGCTGGCGGGTTTGAATTCAGCCCGGGCCTGCCAAACAACAATGACAACTACAACCAAAAAATAGCCAGGCAATTGTGGCGGGTGCCTGTAGTCCCAGCTCCTTGGGAGGTTGAGGCAAGAGAATCGCTTAAGCCCAATGGTTTGAGGTTGCTGGGAGGTATCACACCACAGCGCTCTACCCAGGAGACTCTGTCTCCAAAAAAAAAAAAAAAAATAGGTCCATTCTCTTCCTTGTTCATGGATATAATAAAATTCAGTACCTTGGTGATGAATTGTTTACTCTGTGATTATTTTCAAATCCTCACAAATGTTTCTATAAAGACCCTCCAGAGAACTGGGACTTGGGACTCCAGCAGGTTGACCTGCCCAAGTCTCACAACTGATTCCAGGTAGGACAGGAATGTAAGTGCAGGTACATCTGACTGAGGCCCATGACTGTATCCTCCAAGCCATAGTGATTTTGCTAATGGCAACAGGGAGTGATCCTCAAAATGAAATTTTAAAAAAGGCCAGCCTAAAGGCCCACATGAAAAAAAAAAAAAAAAAAAAGGGTGGCACCTGTGGCTCAAGGAGTAGGGCACCGGTCCCATATGCCGGAGGTGGCAGGTTCAAATCCAGCCCCGGCCAAAAACCACAAAAAAAACAAACAACAACAACAACAACAAAAAGGCCCACATGGAGCAGCAAACAGTGTAATGACCCTAGGCCCCCCACAGGGTTACACTTGTAACACATGTTACACTTTCTGCCCCCACAACCTCTTTCTTCCCTAGGGGGTGAGAACCCGGCAGACACTGAACTTCTGGCTCTGACTTACATTTCTGGGCTCAGATCCAAGCCAGGGTTGAGGATCAGACTTGTTTGTGACCAAGTCTGCTGATCTTTGCCACTTCCTGCATACTCTTGGTTCCTATACTCTTTTCAGTTACATTTCTTTGGGAGCTTTCCTTTTTTCTTCACCTCTCCTACACCTTGATGGGAGGTGAGGAAAAAGCACAAAACACACTTAGCTGCCCATTTCCAGTCAGTGGAGGCCTAACTTTATAATGATAAACCTCTGGTCATAAAAGCCCAAGGGATAGCCGAAACATAATAGCTCTCAAATACCTAACGTAGGCAACAAACCTGTATGTCATTACCTTACTATATTTAAGATATAACAGAAAGGCCCTCCTCATGAAGGCCAGTCCAAAAAAACTTCCCACTTAAGCTTTGGGGGAGAAATTTGTAATTTTCACAAAATTCCACCAGAGGGCACTATGTTCACATCACCCTGGCAGAGCCTCTAGCTTTTCAATCCCAGTAAACAAGCTCCCCCACAACCCCTGCAAAAAAAAAGTTTGAAAGAAGTGAGGGAGGAGAAAGATGGGCAGGAAAAATACAGAACCAGACAAGTATTTCCCAAGCATGCAGGAAACATACCCTAAGGGTATCTGTGTTCCATTAAAATTTAGCAGGTGAAAATGAAATAAACAGGAATCCAAATCCACCACCTGGATGGGGAATGAGGAAGGGCTATGGATCCAGTTGAGGATTTCTCTGGGAAAAGTACTAACTAAAGGGTACATTCTGATCCAAATAATTGTTTCATCAGAAGACTAAATTCCCCAAACTTTTTAATTAGCCTCAATAATGTTCCAATCAATCTAGGGAGCAAAGGTAGATCTGTATATGCATTGAGAATAAAGAACAAATAGACCTACAAAAATCCCAGATTTGCCAAACAATTTGGCATAGTTTATTAGACATGCAAAAAGATCTCCAAACATTCCTTCAATGAGAACCTGTCGGACAGCATTGCTTTTCCAGTGATTTAGGTATTTGCAAAGAAAATACATATTGAATGTCAGCTATACAGAAGTCACTGGCAAGCCAGAATGTGGGATTCAGAGGTAAACTGGTTGGTACCTGCCCTCTTATGTCTGTATTTTAGGGGTGGTGGACCAGGAACACATTGTCCACAGACCAAGGACGCTAAAGAAGGGGAACAGAAAAGGGTTCTCAAAGGAATGGCACCTCGGAAGCACCCTAGGCTGTAAAATACTGCCCTACTATAGCTTTGGCAAGTTACTTCAATTTTCTTATTTTCCCACGTTGTGAGCTAAGATGAACTTGATTCCTCTCAACTTTCTAAGTAATTTCATATTCCAGACAAGATTTGGGGTACAGTTCAAATAGATCCAAGCCTTAAGTTATAACACTCACTTTGGGAAATGGAGTGTTCCCTATATTTGAACAACAGTCATTCAGCAAAACCCAGATCAGGCTGCAGGAGGGCTGACTGAGACCTAAACTTCCAATTTCCTCTCATGAACTGAAAAATGCCAAACAATCAAAGAACATAAAGAAGGATTCCTCCATGTTCCGTGTGAGTTACTGAACTGAAGTATAACTACTGTAATTATACACAGTGAAGTTTGAAAGCTTGGCCAACCACAGCATCTCCCCAAAACATGATTTAAGAATAATGACATCAGCTCAGCACCGTAGTTCAGTGGGTAGGGTGCTGGCCACATACACTGGGAGTGGCGGGTTCGAACCCAGCCTGGGCCTGCTAAACAACGACAACAGTAACAAAAAAATAGCCGGGCACTGTGGTGGGTTCCTGTAGTCCCAGCTATTTGGGAGGCTAAAGCAAGAAAATTGCTTAAGCCCAAGAGTTTAAGCTCACAGTCAAGGTTGCTGTGAGCTGTGACGCCATAGCACTCTACCAAGGGCGACATAATGAGACTCTGTCTCAAAAAAAAAAAAGAATAATGCCACCAACTTTCAGAGAAGTTTCTTCTTGTTTGCTTTCTTTTCTGTTATTGTTTTGGTTTAGTATTCTGCTATGGTCTATTCTTTTGGAAAGAATTGGTATTGCTTTATTAAATAATAATAAGAAGAATTTATAATTCTGGGTTGGGTCTCTGTTGTTCCTCTTTAGCATGATTTAAAGGTTTCATTGAGGCAGGTCTTGGTAGCTCATACCTATAATCCTAGCACTCTGGGAGGCCGAGACGGGTGGATTGATTGCCTGAACTCACGAGTTCAAGACCAGCCTGAGCCAGAGCAAGACCCCCATCTCTAAAAATAGCTGAGCTCTGTGGTGGGTGCCTGTCCAGCTACTTGGGAAGCTACTTGGGAAGCTAAGGCAAGAGAATCTCTTAAGCCAAAGAGTTTGAGGTTGCTGTGAATTGTGATGCCAGGGCACTTTACTTGAAGGTGATAAACTAAGACTCTATCTCAAAAAAAAAAAAAAGGAAGGTTTCATTGAATGCCTGTTGAAACCATTCCGATATAGGGAAAACTCCATTTCCTAAACATATATAAGGGCTGAAGGTTTGAGTCTGTTTGAGCCCTACCCTAAATTTCATGTCTATTGACTGTAAAACAATCACTCTCAGATAACCAGGTTAAGGACTTCATACCTAGAGTGAGAAAGGATCCTTGAAAGGAGAAACAAGTTGTGAGAATTCACAGTGAGAGCCCACCTAAAACAAGGCCTTTATTTCTGGCTGCAGATCACCACCAAAAAAAATGCTTTTTGGTCCTGGGCTATTCCTGCAAATTTGGAACAAAATTTTTATCTGTAATATTGCTCCCCCACTCCACCCACCTCTTGGACATAACAACTCAAAGAGAGAAAAATTTGACTTCAAAGCACATGCAATAGAAGCCCCCATCAGCTTTGATACTGAGTGTACCTAGAGGTAGAAAAGTTCATGGGGTCAAGCATTCTAAGGCTTGCTTTATGGAGGGGGTGGAGAATGGAGGTGGGTGGCAATTTAGGGAAGAAAGGGAATGAGAACAAAGGACAGCAGACACAGCAAAGTCAAACTGGATGAAATAGGCTGTTCTACTTCTCTAAAAGGACAATCTGGGTTTCTGGGGGCGAACCAGTTAAAGGCTTTCTTCTGCTTTTTCTTCCCTCATATACTCTTAAGCTTCCCTGGTCAGTCCTTGGACTCATTTGTGTCCTAATTGGGTTGGTTCAAGTAAATGTGGGGCTGACCTGGGAGGACAAGGCCTCTTGTTCACTTCTGAAAGAGCCAGTGGTCATGTATTACATTCCTAACCCTTACAAAGCATGCCCCTGGTCACATGAACGGATCAAAGTAAATCTATTTCCATTCTCAGAAAAGCAGTACAAACCACATATTCTCTTGATAGTGCCGCTGTCATTTCTGTGTGGTCAACAAACATCATTTATTGAACACTTACCCTGAACACTACTGGGGGATACTGACATCAATAAACAAAACTCAAGGAGATCAAGATACCTAGCAAAGAAGTCGGCAAAGGGCAGAAATACCAAAAGCTTAAAAACCGAGTTTGTACCTCCCTATTCTATTGTCTGTAATGCTTGCTGCCCCCTACCTCAGGTGCTGGTGCTGAGTATAGTAGAAGGCTGTTTCATGCGATGATAGTTTGGCATCTGGAAATTAGTACCCTTTAAGACAAAAACATTACCTTTTTCTTCTACTCCCCCTCTTTGACCATTTAAACTTAGTCTGTCACCAGGCGTAAGGCCATTTTCTCAAAACTAATGGAGCATTAGTGAGTCTGAAAGTTGTAGTTAATGAGTTGGCTATGGGGAAAGAATCCAAACTCTTCAGATTATTTCGCTCCATAACAACTATAATTACTGTTTTCTAAACATGTAGTACCTTTCAGATACTACCTTTATCTCTTTTGCATGCACTATCATAATTAATCCTTTTATAAGGCAGATATTATTATCCCTATTTTATAGGCACAGAAACTGAGGCTTCATGTGTCTAAGTAACTCGGCCAACACAAATCTATTAAAAGGTAAAATCCAGGCTTGGCACCTGTAGCTCAAGCGGCTAGGGTGTTAGCCACATACACTAGAGCTGGCGGGTTCGAATCCAGCCCCCGCCTGCCAAACGACAACTACAACCAAAAAAAAAAAAATAATAGCCGGGCATTGTGGTGGGCGCCTGTAGTCCCAGCTACTCGGGAGGCTGAGTCAAGAGAATCGCTTAAGCTCAAGAGTTTGAGGTTGCTGTGAGCTGTGACGTCACGACACTCTACCCAGGGTGACAGCTTGACACTCCGTCTCAAAACAAACAAACAAACAAAAAAAAAAACAAACGTAAAATCCAGGCTTGAACCTCGGTTTGTCTGGCCTAAAGCCCTGCCTTTAACCGCATTAGAATGCTTTAACAAGGAATTTGCAAGGCACCTTACCAATCCAAAAGGTCACCAGTCAGAAACAGACCAAAACCTGTTTGAGATGAATGCTGCATCTGTCATTTGAAAGCACTGCAATGTTAGACACCCTTTAAGGAAAAGGATGTTGACTGAAGAAACGAAGTTATGTGTGTGTGGTTACAGGCAACATTTCTTTTCCATATTTGTGGTACAAAACATAACCAGAAGAACAAACTTCTTCCCTTCCTCTACTAAAGGACTGGAAGCATGAATTTTTAGTCTTCAAACAGAAAAATCTCAAGAGTTTCAAAGACCCAGGCTGGATAAAGGCTAGACACCATCAAGTGGATTTCAGCTACTAAAAATTGAGTGGTTTAGCCAGGTGTTGAGGTAGGTGCCTGTAGTCCTAGCCACTTGCGAGGCTAAGGCAAGAGAATCACTTGAGCCCAAGAGTTGGAGGTTGCTGTGAGGTGTGACTCTTCAGCACTCTACCCAGGGCAACAAAGTGAGACTCTGTCTCAAAAAAATGAAGAAAATAAATAAATAATATAAAAATCAGGCCAGGTGCCTATAATCCTGGCACTCTGAGAGGCCAAGGAGGGTGGATTTCCTGAGCTTAGGAGTTCAAAACCAGCCTGAGCAAGAGCAAGACCCTGGTCAGGCATTGTGGCTGGCACCTGTAGTCCCAGCCACTCCAGAGGCTGAGGCAAGAGAATCACTTGAGCCCAACGCTTGAGGTTGCTGTGAGCTGTGACACCTCGGCACTCTACCGAGGGTGACAAAGTAATACTCTGTCTCGAAAAAAAATAAAATAAAATAAAAATTGAATACTCAAGTAATAGCTATATATATGTGTATATATAGTCTATACATACAGGTTAAATGTTAAATATTGTGCATCTGTTGGCAAACACCCGTTTCAAAATTGTGTTCACATATACATTTTCCCAACTATCACAGCAAGGCTAAGAGATTTTCTCATTTTCCAGACTAAAAATAAGCCACACTTAAAAGGCAAAAGCAGATAGAATTTGTTTAAGGAATTTTTAAATTTTTGAGGAACTCTAGGGTTAGAAGGGGCATACCAAGACCTCCACTTTCCAGCTGCCCTTAGGGCACAGTTTGCCTACTTAGCTTCAAATCGGGTGGGCAGCTCTAAAGGTCACCCTTCGAGCTTTATTTTGTAGATAAGCAGACTTGGGCCACCCTGAGAGACCCAAGAGACTTGCCTAAGGTTTGTAACTGGCCGTCAGACCGCCCTCCAGAATCCTTTCTTTGGAATTACAAAAACACAGCACTCTGATTTAAAAATGTTAAATCACAAGCGTTCTGTTCACTTCCCCAAATCCACTAGGAGAGCCAGGAGGGTGGCTCTTCCAGGCTTTGCGAACCCAGGACTGTCTCCAGGCCCGGGAGGCCCCTCGCACCGGCACAGGCCAGCCCAAGGCTCCCCCGACTCCCGCGTCCGGTGCCACCCTTCAAACTTAACAGGAACACGCTCGATGGGTGGGGGAGTGGGGGTGGCTCTCACAACAAAAGGAAAATTCGGTTCCCTGGTTTCAGATTTCCACATGGGGCTTTCCTTAAAAGAACTATTCACTGTGAAGGTAGCAGGGAAGGGAGGCCAGGGGCGCTTTTCTGGGAGCCTCGGGACCTCAGGCTGGGGGGCCGCGGGGACTACGCCAGGCCGGCAGGCGGCAGCTGAGGCTTCCCTTCCCGACAGGAACTCGCCCCTTCTAGCCTGTCCCTCCGGTCCCTCCCCTCCCCTCCCCTCCCCCACGCCCTTTTCTCTTTCTTTGCCGGGCTCCCTGGCCCCTACCCTGGCGGCGCCTGCACCGCTCGGCGCCCAATGGCCGCCGGGCCCAGGAGCGCATCAGCTGATCTGCCCGGGCTCCCGGCCGCTGGGAACCAATCAGGGCGCCGGGGGCGGCCCCGGGCTGCAAATAAAGGGTGTGGGACAGCAGCCACTCTGCAGAGTCGAGGATGGGAGAAGAGTAGGGCGTTTGAGCAGCGTATCGGCCTCCTCTCCTCTCTTCACCTCGCTCTCGCGGCCTGCCCGCCTGCCCGCTCACCGCCCAGGTAAACCCCTGGCTGGCCCGGTGGCCCCCACGTGACGCGCGCCGCTCCCTCCTGCTTCCTAAGTCGCGGCGCTCCAGCCTTTTCTTTTGGCTCGGTTCACCCGTCCCCCACCCCGGTCTCCAGGTCTACACTCCTGCCGCCCAGGCCCAGATCGGGCAGGCCCGCACCTACCGGGTCTCCAGCCTGCCGCGTGGTTCCCGGCCGGCCGCTGTTGGGGGCGATGGGGTGCGTCCTCGGTCAGGCTCTGGGAAGGGCGGAGGGAGTTGTTTTGATCTTTTCGCTACTTACAACCCGAAGCGCCGCCCCTGGAGGCCGCTGGGTGCTCCCGGCGCCCTCGGCTCGCGGGGGAGTTTGCGTTGTGGATGGTGTAGCCGCTTAGTCTCCTGCCCGGGCGCACGCGGAACGCTTTGTAGGCGCCGGCCGCTGGCGCCCTTCCTTCGGGGTGGCGCGTTTTGGGGACTCGTGGAGATACTGGCGGCCTTTTAGACGCTTGGGTTGAAGCGAGTAACCCTGACTGTTGTTGGCGCGGTCGGCGACTTCCTGGGGGTCCCGGCGACCTTACAGTGTGTGACCGAACAATGGAGAGCCCGGGCCTCGGCGTGGCCGCCCGTGGGGAGGTTGGGCCGGGCGAAGGCCGTAGCCTCGCTCTGTCTCTCCCGCCGGCGCCCCGACTCTCCCGCCCCCTGCCCCTGGGCGGCGGGCATGGGCCCCTGGGTGAGGCCCTGAGACCAGGACCGGGCCCCAAGGGGCGGGGCGCCGACTTTCGGCAAATTTCAGTGGGAGGGGGCTGCTCTCAAAGTGGATTATCCCAACTCCGCCAGGGGCAGGAAGCGGGGTCCCTGCCCCAGCAGCAGATCCACGAAGAAAGCAACGAATGAAGATGAAGACGACTTGGACTCAGAGTCCTCGGGGTCCCCCGCCAACTGCTTCGGCTTTGTTGCCTACTCAGTGGTCTCTGGGGAAAAACCGCGACTCCAGATTAAGACCTTAACCCAGCAGCCTGCCAATGCCTCCACCTTCCGGTCCGACCACGCTCTAGACCCCTCTCCGTCTCCCTCGCCCAGAAAGCAACGGTGCTTGGACAAGCAAGAGTCCGGAAAAGAGGAGAGGCGAGAATGCCGCTCCAAAAGGAAGAGGGCTAGAGAGGGCAACCCCAATGCTACGCTTGACCTTATGTGGCTGGGGTGAGTGGGGGGCAGGGCAAACGACCCCGGAGCCGGTGGCAGCTGCAGAAACTTCTAAATTTCAGAATCCATTTCCCCCACATAAACTTGGCACCGCGGTGGTAGCAGCCGATACGGTGCCCTAGGCTGTTGGTGTCCAACTCACGGAAAGAGCAGGAAATCCGAACCAAGGCTTGAGAGTGTGGCATGATGTGGCAGGTGTAACAAGTTGGAGAAAAAAGCAGAGCCAGACATGGGGTGGTAGCTTTTGATGGAAGCCGAAGGGGTGTCAGGAATGGGGGTGGAAGGTGGGATGTGACTGAGTCTTTTAGACTTTGTAGGCGGAGGTTTTGGTTCTCTGATAGGACTTAACTTACTTAGGAGGTTCTCGGCTTCCCCAGGGGGAAGGGTGATTGAAGCAGTCGGAGGGTAAAGCCATTATGTTTTCAGCTGGGCAAACATGGATGGTTGCCCATAGAAACTTTGCCTCTGTACTTGAGAAAGTTGCCCGAGTCATTGGAGGAGAACAATGTGTTCTCTTTCCAGCCACCCGAGCCGACGGGGGAGGACCTGTTTCCTTTTGTGTTGAGGCTGGTGTTGTGCTTTAGAGTTGTCTTCTTTCAGAGGTTTTGTGGTAGTGGCTTGCGGATTTTAACGTTCTTCAGCTTTTGAAATCCCAAGTCTTTGTGAATTAGAAGTGAGAATTTCCTGAAATAACTTGAAATAGTTCTCTAGTGGAATCTCAGAATATTGTCATTCTCACACTTAAATTTGTTAACCTATGTTAAGTGAGAATTTTGCATCAGACCAGTGGGAATTGTCAACTTGCACCTCAGAATCTGACTTATCTGCTGTTTTTTATCAGTACTGCTGCAGTGTTTTCTTTCTTTAAAGAAGCCTCTGGCTTTTTAAATTTTGTAACCTTATTTCATCCTCAAATCTAAGTGTTAGGTAGTTTTTTTGTGTGTGTGTGGAGTGGTATTTTTTTTGGTTGGGAGGTGGGGGTAGGGAGAGGGAAGTAGGTCTCCGTGAAGACCCCAAATAAGATGAGTAGGGCAAAGAGAAAATTCAAAGAGAAACATAGCAATGTTGGGAGCGGGTATGTTTTGTAACCTTCTATATCTGAACTTTTGTATCCTTTAATAGCTTAGTAGTTAAAAAAAAATTCACTGCCTCAGCTACCGGAAAGGAATAGAGCTTAATACTCACAAATTATAAATTCTGGCTTGGAAGCTTTGATCTCCAGAAGCTACGGAGCTTCAGCCTCAGAGCTCAGGGATGCCAAGAGGGGTCCAGACTTAACACTAAGGGTTGGATCTTTTCTTTAGGAACCATCTGTTCTAATTACTTCAAAAGGTGGTCAGATTTTTACAGCTTATTATAAGCGGATATTTGTCTAATATAAAACTTGAATCTAAAAGCAGAGTGTATAAACAGGTGTGTTGACTTCCACTTGGCTTTTTGATTTCATTATCCCTTTTGAGCCATTCCTCTGAGGGAGCTGTTAGGAGTAGATGTTGATAACATTATTTTTCTCCCCAGAACATCTTCCACCATGGCCACCTCAGCAAGTTCCCACTTAAACAAAGGCATCAAGCAGGTGTATATGTCCCTGCCTCAGGGCGAGAAAGTCCAAGCCATGTATATCTGGATCGATGGTACCGGAGAAGGTCTACGCTGCAAGACCCGCACCCTGGACTGTGAGCCCAAGTGTGTAGAAGGTGAGCCAGGCGATGTGGGAAATATCTCTGACCAACCCACTGGATTAGGCCTCTTTATTCTGTTGGGAAGCCTTTTCTAAGGCAGAGCTTTTCAGACTTTATTCAATCAACACTAAGCTCCTCCACTGCCTCAAAGCATAGCAATAATGGAGCTCTTTATTAAAATGGAATCTTTCCTGTAAGCCAGTATATTGAAGTAAAGCTAAGGCTGGTATGTGGAACATTGAGAGGACTCATGGAGACTTAGCCAACTTGGCCATCCCTACTTAGCTGGCTCCAAGACCACCTCAGGAACCCAGTTTGAAAACCACTGCTCACCCAAACATGCCATCTAGCTTACAGCATTTTTGAGAACTGTTTAATATTTCTATCATTGAGTTTCTTGATGCATTTGCTCTAAAGGGGTTTCCAAATGGGTCTGGTTTTTACTTGATGCCAATTCTGGAAATTCTGAATCTGTCTCATGGCTTCTCCCTCTAGGAGCTAGTACTGTATTGTAGTTGCGACCTTCATTTTTCAGTGTACACCAAGCCATAGCCATCTCCCTTCTGGAGAGGGCCTGGGGGAAGTAATTGCCTCCTACCTACTCTAGGATAGCTTGCTTTTCTGGTATATGTTCACATTTGGTTAATGAATGAATGCTCATAAACTCTATATTGTAGTACCTACTATGTAACACATACTGAACAGGTCTTGGACATACAA
The DNA here is from genome assembly GCF_027406575.1 of Nycticebus coucang. Lineage (NCBI taxonomy): Eukaryota > Metazoa > Chordata > Mammalia > Primates > Lorisidae > Nycticebus > Nycticebus coucang. The sequence continues at coordinate 79,643,101 of NC_069789.1, forward strand.
GGTGAGCCTTCAGAGAACTCGAGTAAATTGTAGAGACAGAGAAACCAACCTTTAAAACACAGGAAGATAAGGGAGCATCCTTATATAAGTCATCCTGCTAGTTGTCTGTTCCCTCTATAAAATAAGGATACAACTTGAACTAGAACAGTTCATACAGGGGAAGAAGAGAAGGAAGCAATTTACGGATGATCTAGTAAAAGGGTCAGAATATTCCCCTCTATCAATATTTTAAATGGCTTACTTGCCAGTAATGATAACAGAATAATATTTCAGTTTGTCTCCTGGTGTGGAGTGGACATACCCTATTTAGGGTGGAAGTGTCCTTAGGTTCTTGGCAACTGTTCTTTCTTTCAAGGAAGTGATGCAATGGTTACTTGGAAGGACTGTAGTATGAGGTGCAGATGTCAAGGTTTACACATAAATGATGGCATTTATGTCTTACTGGCTTCTTGGAAAAGAGAAAGTGGTATTTAGAGATGGAAAGAGGAGTCAGGAGTTGGCTGTCTTTGCATTGCCTGGGAAACTCCTGTGCATTTTTAATTTTCCCTCCTTTTTTACCCCAGAGTTACCTGAGTGGAATTTTGATGGCTCTAGTACTTTACAGTCTGAAGGCTCCAACAGTGACATGTATCTTGTACCTGCTGCCATGTTCCGGGACCCCTTCCGCAAGGACCCCAATAAGCTGGTGTTCTGTGAAGTTTTCAAGTATAATCGAAAGCCTGCAGGTATGTATGGGATGGTAGGATGGCCACTTCATTCCATGAATGCTGTGGAGGGCAGGGAGAGGACATTCTGAAATCAGTATTGGGAAGGCTAAGCTATTTCAGAACTGACTGAAGAATCAAGAAGAATGACAGAAATAGTGTGGTCCATCCTCCTATGGTCTCCTCTGTTAGTTTCATAAAATGACATTAGAGTCTTATAAACTCTTTGCTAATGGAGTCCCCACTGACAGTCTTGCTACCTTGCCTACCGGTGGATTTAAGAACCTGGGTTATAGAGGCAGAATGTTGGATTTGAATCCTAGATCTGCCACTTGCTGCCTAGAAATTTAGGCGAAGTATTTATCCCCTGTAGATCCATTTCTCTGATTTTTAAATGGGGAAAACAAAAAGTTGAATGAGTTAATCATACAAATCATTTGGAATAAATCTATGTCAAATATTGGTCACTCTTTCACTCCAGACAGCTTATTTTGTTTCTTTATCCTCTGACTCCAGTATGTGTAAGCAATCTTGGTTCCCTATCAACATACGTTTGCCCTGAGGTTTGTTGTAAACAGCAGAAAGTGCCCATTGGAACCTGGACATATCTGTCCCCAATTTTCAACTAGTCAACTCCCTAACCCCAGTTGAAGTCTCTTCCTACACAGCCAATGAGACTTAGTGAATCTGGATCTTTGTTTTGAGGGTAGTAACATGGTGGCAAAAGGCATGGACCCCCGAAGCCAAGATAACCACAGGTGTCCTGGCTCTGCTGCTTTCCCCATAACCTGGGCAAGTTACCGAACATGAATGACATTTCTGAGCCTTGTGTTCTCATCTGGAAAAATGTAGGCTTAATAAATAATACCTACCTCAGTGCTATTGTGAAGGCTCAGTTGAGTGTTTTTTTTGTTTGTTTGTTTGTTTGTTTTTAATATAAAGTTCTTAAAATAGTTCCTGGAACATAATTAAGCAGTCATACTAAGTCTATAAAAGTTCCTTTCTAGCTTAGAATTGTTTCCAGTTGAGCTCACCTTGTTTTTTTGTTTTTTTTTTCTTTTGGTTTTTTTCTTTTTATATACAAACCAATTGTATATAACTTGGCCCTTAACCTCACCTGGAATGTGGGCCCTCTAATGGACAGATGATTCCCAGTAAAATGAGATTTGGCTCTAAGTGCCTGAGAAACTAGGAATAAGTCTGACAACTAGAAGCAGCTGCTTTGTGAATAGAGGGTTAAGGGCCTGGCATTTGGTGCTTGGGGGGTGGCCAGCATGCAGATAGGCCAACACTTGCTCTGTTCTGAATCCGCTCCCATGTGACTTGGTTGTAACTGAGTTTAATTATAACTGAAGCCTTTCAGAGTCTGCCTACAAATCTGTAACAATAGCTTCTCCAACTTAACAGTGATGGGACACAAAAAAGTTTATACTGGGTTGGTTCAGCCTATCATGGACACCTGCTATGTGAAACCCAAGGACTGTTTTCCTGTTAGCATTGGATTCGGCCTGTGTCCTTAGGTTCCTGATGGGGTGTTGACTCTTGTTTTTTTCTTTTCCAGAGACCAATTTGAGGCACACCTGTAAGAGGATAATGGACATGGTGAGCACCCAGCACCCCTGGTTTGGAATGGAACAGGAATACACACTGATGGGGACAGATGGGCACCCCTTCGGTTGGCCCGCCAATGGCTTCCCTGGGCCCCAGGGTAAGTCTGCTTGGGTTAGAGGTAAAGCTACTGCTCCCAAGTGTTTAACTGTCCAGAGATGGGAATAACTCCTTCTGAATCAAGAAGCTGAGATGGGCTAAAATTGCACAGTATAAAACATAACAGCTCTTTCACATTACCCACATCTAGAAATGAATGTAAATGTATAAAGGAAGAATTGAGGGGACCAACCTTTGGCTCCACTGGGGAGCCCTGGGCATTCTCCACCCTTCAGTGAAGGCAGGGATGGTGACTTGAGAACAGTGTTAAGGGCCTTCTGATTTCTGACTTCGGGATTTTCTGGATTTCCTAACTCTTACCATTTTGTCTTTGTTTCTATAGGTCCTTATTACTGTGGTGTGGGAGCAGACAGAGCCTATGGCAGGGATATTGTGGAGGCTCACTACAGAGCCTGCTTGTATGCTGGAGTCAAGATTGCCGGGACTAATGCTGAGGTCATGCCTGCCCAGGTAAATAGCTCTTTTCCATCACTTTTCTGCCTCTGAAGAAAGGGATATGGGCTAGTAAGGGCTGCTGATAGGTGTACACCACTCACTAACTTAAAACCTGAGACTTTAGGTTTGGAGGCTTCTGAGTTGGTGTAAGTAGGTGGCTTTGTTTTTTTTTTTTTTTTTTTGTAGAGACAGAGTCTCACTGTACTGCCCTCTGGTAGAGTGCCGTGGCGTCACACGGCTCACAGCAACCTCTAACTCTTGGGCTTACGCGATTCTCTTGCCTCAGCCTCCCGAGCAGCTGGGACTACAGGTGCCCGTCACAATGCCCGGCTATTTTTTTTGTTGCAGTTTGGCCGGGGCTGGGTTTGAACGCACCACCCTCGGCATATGGGGCCGGCGCCCTACTCACTGAGCCACAGGCGCCGCCCTAGGTGGCTTTGTTTTAAAGACCAATTTTCCCATTCTTCTAGTGGGAATTCCAAATTGGACCCTGTGAAGGAATCAGCATGGGAGATCATCTCTGGGTGGCCCGTTTCATCTTGCATCGAGTCTGTGAAGACTTTGGGGTGATAGCAACCTTTGATCCCAAGCCCATTCCTGGGAACTGGAATGGTGCAGGCTGCCATACCAACTTCAGCACCAAGGCCATGCGGGAGGAGAATGGTTTGAAGTGAGTACCTTCTGCTGGGCCAGCCTTGTTCTCCTGTGGCACAAAGGTTAGGAACAGAGTTATCAATCTCAGCAGAGACTCCTTTGCAAGGTGACTTGACGAGTCTTTGTATCAGGGATGAGTAAGTTGGACTTTTCAGTCTAGACATAACCTCAGCTCTTGATCTTGGCTTCACAAATTTTCCAATCCTCTATCATTTTATTCCCATTTGAAAAGTACCAAGTAATACTCTAATAGGAGTAGAGTTAATGATAGCAATACAGGGAACAGTAGACAGATCCATGCCTTTGAAAATCTTTTAAGAACTAAATTAGTAGGGTAGTGCCTGTGGCAGAGTGGGTAGGTCCGCCAGCCCCATATACTGAGGGTGGTGGGTTCAAACCTGGCCCTGGTCAAACTCCAAAAAGAAAAAATAAAACTGAATTGGTAATAGTACAGGCATGTGGATAATCTTAATGCTTGTGGGTGAGACTTGAAAGTGATTGGATCTTTTTATTCAACTAACACTTTAAGCTTGTCAGGCACTATTCTGAGTGCTGGGACACATGGGTGGCAAGACACTTGATACCCTCAGGGAGTATTCTATTGGGGCTCGTGTTTTTGGTGAGGTTCACCCTTAGGTCCATTTCTGCTCCTGCCCAAAGAAGGGCATGTTTCCTGGTGACACGATCAGACCTCCATCTTTCTGCTTCCTCTAGGTACATTGAGGAGGCCATTGAGAAACTAAGCAAGCGGCACCAGTACCACATTCGCGCCTACGATCCCAAGGGGGGCCTGGACAATGCCCGGCGCCTAACTGGATTCCACGAAACCTCCAACATCAACGACTTTTCTGCTGGTGTAGCCAACCGTAGTGCCAGCATCCGCATTCCCCGGACTGTTGGCCAGGAGAAGAAGGGCTACTTTGAAGACCGTCGTCCCTCTGCCAACTGCGACCCCTTCTCGGTGACAGAAGCCCTCATCCGCACGTGTCTTCTCAATGAAACTGGCGATGAGCCCTTCCAGTACAAAAACTAAATGGACTAGACCATTGAGCCCCTCTGGTTCTCCATCCCACTCCAAATCTTCCCCCCTCTCCCAATTGCCCCAGTTGTAACTCAAAAGGGTGGAATATCAAGGTCTTTTTTTTTTATTCCTCATGCCCAGTTAATCTTGTTTTCTTTGGCCAAGATAGAGGGGTCAAGTTCTTAATCTCTTTTCACCCACCCTCCTTTTTTCCCCCCTATCACTGAAGCTTTCTAGTGCACTAGTGGGCAGGGAGGGGCGTAACCACTACTTCCACTTAATGGGGTAAGCTTGTCCAGTAGGCATAGCTATCCAGGCGGAGCATGTCTGCTGGAGGGGGAGGGCTTTTTCTTCAGGTTAGCTGAAAGGGGAAAACCTGTACTCTAGGTTAGGACTTCCCTTGGTGGAAAAGTTGGAAGAGATAACCAACATGTGGGAATTAGAGAAAATAGAGGTTGGAGATCAGGGAGGGAAATGCCCTCCCTCTCAGGCCACACTTCCCTTGCTTGGAGCTAAATGCCCTCCCCTCAGCAAAAAGCTCAGAGTAAACTGATGGATATCCCTACCTTAAAAAAAGAAAAGATTCTTATTGCTTGGTCCTCCTTTATAACAAAAAGCAGAGTAGTATTTTTATATTTAAATGTAAAAACAAAAAAATTTTTTATATGGGTGTGTGGATTGTTTGTGTTTCTAAAGGTAAAAACCATCTGGGTCACAGGGAGCCAAAGAGAAGTATCTCCTTTCGAGGAGGCGGTGGGGAAAGTGGTGGTGCTTGGAAAGTTGGTAATTGGGGGTTATAATTCCTCATTACCATTTCAGGGTCTCTGCCCTGCCCACCCTCCCGAGGGAGAAAGTGGGCACTGATAAACTGACAGGCAGATGCAGGCTAACTAGCAGTCACTTGATCACCATGGCTCTGTTTTGCAAGATACACATACTTGTCCACACACGGGTTTGGATATGAGTTGGCTGGTCAACTTGAGCATGTTAGCGACAGGAGATATACACGTATTAGGGTTATTTTCTGGTGGGAATAGCATGTCACTAAAGCAGGCCTTTTGATATATTAAAAAAAACTTTTAAGCGCAAAATAGAAGGTTAGATTTTAATCAAATTTGTAGGGTTTCTAAGTAATTTTACGTAATTGCTTATTTGCTTCAACTGTGTCCTTTCACCTCTGCTCTTGGAGGAGACAAGAGACAGGGCTGGTGGCAAAAACACTTGTGATTTTTGTATCCTGTTGTCTTCTCCCAGTGCAAAATACTCTTTTCCTTTGTTAGGATTGCTGAGGAGTTATTTTTTTCTTTTATAATAAAAAACCCCACCTTCATCCTGACATTTCCCCTCCTGTTCTGGTGGTTTGTCGTGTCGGCTGCAGCAGACCAGCTGTGGTTCTCTTGCTGTGATGAGTTCTGATTGCCATGTACCATCTGTTCAGAGTTAGATAACTCCTCATTGTAAACAAACTGTAACTGCCCAGAGCAGCTCTTATAAATCAGCCTAACATTTATAAGTTCTCTCCTGACTTTGTTTCTTTGCGGTTCCTTTTAAGTCCCTATCTGCCATTTCGTGCCTACATAGTCTACCCAAGAGGGGGAGGGGTTTTTTGGGTTGTTATTTGAAGGGACAAAATAAGCTCAGGGTAATCTGCTCTTTGGGTTTTTAAAACTCCCTCCTCTCTGACTTAGGTATTAGTGATTTTCTGGGATTATTTTCTCACCTAGACCAAGATCACACACAATCTTGACATTTCCTAGCTCTATGGTTTTGTACCAGGGTGCAGCCCTGGCCCTGCCCCTTTTGTGCTCATGAGTTTGGTTTTGCCATACCATGCTATCCCATTGTTTTGAACCCACCTGGCTTAATAGAACAGCCTCCAGGGTTTAATGTGTGATGAACTGGTTTTGCTAGCCCAGCTGCCAGTGGTTCATTTAAGTAGCAAATATTGACCACGTTACTACCCTGGTTGAAGGTTAGCTTTTCCCTAACCTCCCATACCCAAGGTTTTAGGGTATCTTACAGAGGTTGGCTCCTGACATGGTTTAATTTTTAAGGTAGAGCAACCCTACCTATTAGCTTGCTGGGTGGGGTCAGTTGATACCTGTTGAGCATGATTGTTGAGACTACCCTTTTTCATTGTGTTTTCCTGGTTTTGATGTTTAATTATGCACCCTTTCTTAAATTCAATCTCTACTTCTACTTTCCCAAAGTTGTCTTCCCTCAGCTGGGTCTTAGGTATGTCCTACACGGTGTAGCACCAGACTGAAGGGGCAATGGCCTAAGCACTTTGGTTTTTGTTACTGGTAACCAATTTTTTGACAAAGATTGTATGAAAAGGAAAAGGAATTCTAAGTTCATATTATCAGACTGCATGGAAGCAGCCAGTATATTTCCTTCTCCACCCTCTCACCTGGAATTAGCTTTGGCCTACAGGTCACAGTGCAGTCCCCTTGTATTTCCAAGGTGTTTTTTATAGCTCATTTAGCAGACCCTAGGTTACATAATAACTTTTATCAGTGATAGATTAAACAGAACGATGGCCTTGAAGAGACAGAGACCAGTATTTACAAAAGGTGGTCTCCATGAACTCCTTAAACACGAGTTCCTGTAATATCCTGCCGGTTAGTGAGTAAGAGCTACACGGCAGCACAAGCTAATAGAGGGCTTCAAGGAGTTCCTTGGATACTGTCTAAGGCCACTTAAATAGCCAGAGCTGGGCAGCGCCCATAGCTCAGTGGGTAGGATGCCAGCCACATACACTGAGGCTGGTGGGTTGGAGCCCGGCCTGGGCCTGCTAAACAACAATGACAACAACAACAACAAAAAAAAAATAGCTGGGCGTTGTGGTGGGGGCCTGTAGTCCCAGCTATTTGGGAAGGCTAAGGGAAGAGAATCGCTTAAGCCCAAGAGTTTGAGATTGCTGTGAGCCGTGATGCCAGGGCACTCTACCAAGGGCGACGTAATAAGAGACTGTTTCAAAAATTAATTAATAGCCAGATCTGTGCTGCTGGGCAGGATGGTAGGCAGGTGAATTAAATGGTTCCTGAGCAAACACTTCATGCTGGGGCTCCTAATAACCAAAGGCTTCACATGGTTAATTCCAGCTACTGTTTGGGCCTTACATCAATAAAGTGAAAGTAACTTGCTGTCCCAAAGAGAGAGCATCCCATCACTCGATAGGATTTTGTAAGTGAACTTTGTGAAGGCAGGGATTCTTCTCACTCTATCCCCAGACCTTTTGTGGTGCCTGCAGTACTTTTTTAACGAGTAATTTTTAGGTCTGGTTTTGTAGCTATCAGTCTCTAACTCTACTGGGTGGTAGCAAACCATGAGGTCTTGGTTGTTTGGCTGTGTTTTGACTCTGGCCAGGGCAGAAGGTGCATATTTTTTATTAAGCTTAAAAAAAATCCAACATGGGGCGGCACCTGTGGCTCAGCGGGTAGGGCGCCGGCCCCATATGCCGAGGGTGGTGGGTTCGAACACGGCCCCGGCCAAACTGCAACCAAAAAATAGCCGGGTGTTGTGGCGGGTGCCTGTAATCCCAGCTACTTGGGAGGCTGAGGCAAGAGAATCGCCTAAGCCCAGGAGTTGGAGGTTGCTGTGAGCTGTGTGAGGCCACGGCACTCTACCAAGGGCAATAAAGTGAGACTCTGTCTCTACAAAAAAAAAAAAAAAAAAATCCAACATGTTGTTGCTTTTTACGACAAACAGTAAGGCACAACTCAAGCCTTCCTTGGAGTATGTTGTAAAAAAGAATGACTACTTGCTCAATTAATTGTGGTTGGAATCAGGCAGCCAGAGCCTCATGTTGCTCTAATGCTAGCACTCTGGGAGGCCAACACAGGCAGATCCCCTGAACTCAGGAGTTCAAGACCAGTCTCAGCTAGAGTGAGACCCCATCTCTAAAAACAGCCAGATGTTATGGTGGGTACCTGTAGTCCCAGCTACTTGGGAGGCTGAGGCAAGAGGATCACTTAAGTCAAGAGTCTGAGGTTGCTGTGAGCTATGACTCTATAAGGTGAGACTCTATCTCAAAAAAAAAAGGCCGGGCGTGGTGGCTCACGCCTGTAGTCCCAGCGCTGTGGGAGGCCGAGGCGGGTGGATTGTCTGAGCTCAGAGGCTCAAGACCAGTATGAGCAGCAGTGAGCCAGGGTAAGACCCCATCTCTACTAACAACATCAAAAACAGCCAGCACCACCAGAGAAAGAAGAAAATCAACAAAAAAGGAGTACTTCAAACAAAGAAGAATGAACAAGCAAACTGAAATTAAAAAATAAAAAATTTAAAAAAAAGTTAACAACTGATAAGAAGCCCACAGTTTATTATGCCTCCAAAGACTTCAGGTAGATGACTACTGTAAACAACTTCGCCTTGAGCTCAATCACCAACCATTCATTAAAAGTTCATACCTAATTTCACAACATGCAGATATATGCACATACACATAGGTACAATAGAGATAAGTACCACGTTTGTGAGAACAAGTATACAAGCACATGTTAGAGTCACAACACAGGTGTCCTGCATAGACCTTTTGCCCAAGATATAGCATCTTACAAAGAAGATAGGAACCTAAGAATTATTTTCCAGAAACAGTACACAAGAGAATTTGCTAAGCTGAGAAAGCTGTCACTAAGAGTGGGAAGGTGAGACATAAAAGATATACTCATTCTTAAACAAGTTTCTATTGCCAACTCGTCCTAATTAATCTCCCTTCCAGGGACAGTCAACTAACAAGTAGTTGTCTCTGATTCACTGCCTGGAGCTCCTCTGGTCTAGCAGAGTGATGTCTAGTCCTACCTTGCAGAGGATGTGTCCACATGGTTCCTGTCATCATTTGATGAATTGCACTTCAGGGGTCTCTTATACCACAGCAAGTTGTTCTCGTGGGTTTCGGATTGAGTAACTTGCATTGTTGTGAGATGGCAATGGGTTAGTGTGTTCTACTCTTACACTATATGGCATGGTGAGCAGATTTATTGACTGAACTCCAGTGGGCACTCTGTCACTAAATCTGTAGTCTACATCTGCCTTTCAATAAGGGTATAGAATAACTCCTCTCTTGTAACTCTATTGTAGTGCTCTGATGACATTAAATTGAATAGGCATTCACGATGACCTCCAAGAATTGATAATCAAGATGGGCAAATAGGCACTAACTTGGTGTTTTGGAGGAAATATATGAATGGAGGGTCAAGTGACTTCCTTATTTTTGTGACTCTCCCTCTCTTCTAGCCAAAGGGTATCGTTGGTATCACCCATTCAGCATGGGATTTCTGGGCCTAGTGCTGTGCACACCAGCTTATCTTCAAATAATTATGTGAGTTCTTGTGGTGACTCCATTCAAATAATGCTGCAGAAGGCAGTACAGGGGGAGGGGAGAGAGGGCAAGTTTTGTTGGAGGAAATGAATGAACATTTGCCTGGTCTCTGGGGAGAGAACTTGTGGTCTAATCAGGAGCTGACTTTAGAAAGATAGTACAGCACTTTCCCAGGGCTTGCTTTGCAAGAAAGGAGCCCTCTCCCCCAAACAATCTACTACCAGACACATTCCTAGGTGGGTTCAGGATCCAGAAACTGCCAAGCTATTAACATTGTTATATAAATACATCTGTGTCCTAGCACTTAGCCAAGTAAGCCTTCAATAAATGTTTGTTGAATTAAATCATCAGAGAGTTCCAAGGGCAGAAGAAATAAAAAGAAAAGAGAAGGAGAAAGAGGAGAGAAGAAGAGAAAGGAAGAAGAAAAGAAAGAGAAAGAAAGGAAGAGAAAACAAAGAGGAAAGAAGGGAGGGAGGGAGAAGAGAGAGGGGAAGAGAGAAAAGAAAAGAAGGAAATTGCCAGAAACAGGACACTACAGTATCACTGGCTAAAGGGAGTGGACAGAAGTCTGGGGAGTGGGGTTCAGTTTATTCACAGCCATTAATCTCTGGCGTTAGTGGTTTATGTATGAGCTGCCCCATTCCCACAGTTAATCCCAAAATTACCTGGTTCAGAAACATCCTTCTCTCCCTGACCCCAAATGCAGGGCTTTGGGGGGTAAACATCCCATTTGCTATATCCTGGAAGCAGCTGAGGCTGAGGCTTCCAGGTCCCTCCCTTCCCTAGACTGTCTGTGGCATTAAATGATTTACTTCTGTAGAAGTGGACACCAGCCTTACAGAATCAGTCTGAGATAAGCTATGGAGAGCCTCAAAATTCCTTCCAGAGTTAGAATTGTGTGCTGTGAACTGTCAGACCCAACACAGAAACGAAGCAGTTCTGAATTGAATTTGACATCTTAGAGGGTAAAGGTGCTCTTTCAATTTATGTTCAGTTTTTTGTCATCAAGATCTACAGCCAAATGCATAATGTTAGATACATTGGAGAAGTCTGAAAGAGAGGGACAAGCCACAAAGTTAGCATAAATCCTTTCTGGGAACTTGAAAATTCTAGTATAGCTCAGTCGTCTTATCAAGACAACTACTGAAAAACCAAGAAACACTTCTAGGGTCTACTAAACTAATATGGATTGTGCAAAGGAGATGCTGACCAAGAATTCCAGAGCTGGTGACAGACGATGGGAAGACCAGGAGACTTTTGACCTGCCCCTCACATTGCTTCATCAGGGAGCCTCTCTGCCGGCGCCTCGCCCCACCACCACCCACCCTTGTCTCTGGCATGCTTTTTCTCTGCTTTTTAAGATTGAAAAGCTCCAAAGTCTGGCTGAGTTAGTCTCAAGAAAGAATTAGAGTCTGGTGCACATGGAATGGGTTAGCCCCATCCAGCTGATCCTCCTGGTAGACAATGCAGAAAAGCCCAGAAGTGCCGAGAACCAGTGTGTTTTCTTTTCACGCTAAGTTTCACCCAGTCTGGCATGGCAGGCCGCAGGTTATTTTGCTTTCATAAGCCACATTATGTAACTAACATCTTGAACAATGACGCTGAGCCAACTTAGAGGTCACAGCAGAAGGGGAGGGAAAAAGGGAGAAGAACAATCAAAGAAGTGGAGAGAGAGTAAGGAAGGAGAGCCAGAAGGGAGAAGAGGAGGGGAGAGAGAAAAAATGGAGGTGAGAGCGGAGATGGAATGAGATTGATCTCTGCAGCCTGCTCCTATGTTATTGGTCTCTAGTGACAGAGTGTGCTGCCTGAAAGTTCTCCCCTCATTTTAGCTGGGCATTAGCTCACACTCTGGGGAGGGCCTGAGTGCCAGCTGCCTGTAGGAATCATCAGGGCCCACTGGCATGCCTGTGGGAGGCAGGGGCAGCCAGGCAGGGTGCAGCACTGATTATCTCCAATGGAGACAAACAGGCAGGAATGACAATGTCCCTTTCCAGGCGGCCTCCATCACAGTTCCCTGCTGACTGTAGGAGCCAGGGGGTTGGTAAGTGGGGAAGCCTGAAAGGGCCTGCAGACTGAAGCCTTTCTCCTATTCTCTATTTCAGAAGATTATCACCCACTGTTTGATGTGGAATCTTCTTTTCTCACCAGTGTATGCTCAATGGAAATTTCCTTGGCCTTTGGTGCTTAAATATGTTGGTGCATGAATTTGAATTTCAGTATCTCAGGACTGAAAGTCATCCTCAGGCAGTGACCCTAAGCTTTATTTTGGGTTATTCTTCTCTTCGACACTCCGGTTTAAACATACAAACAAAGACAGTTATGGACATTCTCTGTCCAAAATAGACTTTAAATATAATTTCAGTGTTTTCAAATTCTCCCTGAAGCTCTATCAGGGATTTAGGGTGAGAATCCCTGTCCCCAAGTCATTCTATCCAGCCTCCCAGGTTTAAGGATCCTCCCTATATCATTTGTTAAAAGTGGTCATCCAATTTATGCTCAATCCTTCTAGGGCTGAGTGGTCATCATAGCATAAAAGGAAGCCCTTTTCGTTTAAAGCCTTAACTGCTTTACGGTTTTCTTTATGATGAGGTAAAATTTGCTTCTATGTAGCTTTTTCTGTTACCCTTATTCTGCTTTCTGAAACTATAGAGACCAAGCCTGAGGTCTCTTTCTCATGACAGTCCTTGAGAGCATTAAAGGCAGAACTCACCTCTCCACTGAGTCTTTTTCTTTTCCGATTAAACATCCCTTGTTACTTCCGTTCCATCATGACTTCGAGATCTTTCACCAGCCTGCTACCATTCTTTTAGATCAGTGATTTTCAACGGGTGTGCCACAAAAACTTTTAAAAAATCACTAAATTATTTTATTTTTTTTTTTTGTAGAGACAGAGTCTCACCTTATGGCCCTCGGTAGAGTGCCGTGGCCTCGCACAGCTCACAGCAACCTCCAACTCCTGGGGCTTAAGCGATTCTCTTGCCTCAGCCTCCCGAGTAGCTGGGACTACAGGCGCCCGCCACAACGCCCGGCTATTTTTTGTTGCAGTTTGGCCGGGGCTGGGTTTGAACCCGCCACCCTTGGTATATGGGGCCGGCGCCTTACCAACTGAGCCACAGGCGCCGCCCAAAAAATCACTAAATTATTTTTTAAAGAAGTTCAAAGCACAGTTAGATTCTTTCTTTATTATTTTGTTTGATCAATATAATTTAAGTTGAACTATAGGTTCAAGTGTGCCCGTAAGATAAAAAAGATTGAAAAACACTGGTCTAGACAATCTCTGGATTGTCAATCCTGGTCTAGAAGGCCCCTTCTCTATAACTGGTCTATTGGATGTGACTTCAGAAGAGAGGTCTATTTATTTTTTCCTTCTTCTAGACACCAAATTTCTTTCTTTTTTTTTTTTTTGCAGTTTTTGGCCAGGGCTGGGTTTGAACCCACCACCTCCGGCATATGGGGCTTGGCGCCCTACTCCTTTGAGCCACAGGCACTGCCCCTACACACCAAATTTCTAATTAACATGAAAATTTCACTGACTTTTTAAAAGTCTATCATGACTGTTGCTTTGAAGTCCTATTATTAATAAAATCTTGAAGAAAGGGATACATTGCTCTTAAAGCAGCATATACTTGTGCTTTTGATTTTCAAGACATCATAAGGATATAAAGGTTATCCTTATTACATTTCATCTTGCTAACTTTGGTACAACTTTTTCAGCCCATTGTGATCTTTTTCTTTTTCTTTTTCTTTTTTTTGTAGAGACAGAGTCTCACTTTACTGCCCTCGGTAGAGTGCCGTTGGGTCACACGGCTCACAGCAACCTCCAGCTCTTGGGCTTATGTGATTCTCTTGCCTCAGCCTCCCGAGCAGCTGGGACTACAGGCGCCCGCCACAATGCCCTGCTATTTTTTTGTTGTTGCAGTTTGGCCGGGGCTGGGTTTGAACCCACCACCCTCGGCATATGGGGCCGGCGCCCTACTCACTGAGCCACAGGCGCCGCCCCATTGTGATCTTTTTCACTGTGATCTTTTTCAATCTCTTTGAGAGATAAGCTATTTAACTGTGTGTTATTATAAATTCTTTCCCCCCCGGCCCCTATAACCTCTTCAATCAAGTAAATGACAAAGAGCTGAACAGGGACAGAGGGAAACAGAGCATACTGCTGAAAAACTCCAGAAGACTTGCTTTCCGGTTGGATTCGAGTCACTAATCAATACTCTCAGCACTGGTTGTTCCACCAGATACCAATCCATCTAGTTCACTTTTTATTTTTTTAATCTTTTTTGGACAACATTGTTTTTTCTGTTGTTGTTGTTTTGTTTTGTTTTTGAGACAGAATCTCCCTCTGTTACTCAGGCGTCAGTACAGTGGCATCATCATCATTCACAGCAACCTCAAACTCCTGGGTTCAAGCGATCCTCCTGCCTCTGCCTCCCAAGTAGGTGGGACTACAGGTGCCTGCCACTATCATGCCTGGCCAACTTTTCTAGTTTTAGTGGGGACAAGGTCTTGCTCTTGCTCAGGCTGTTTTCGACCTGCTGAGCTCAAAGGATCCTCTCACCTCCTGCCGAGAGTTCCATTTTTCAAAAGAGGGACACAGGCCAATTTTTTGGTTGTCAGGACAGCTAGAAGACTTCTTAAGGAGTTGCATTTGCACAGCAAAGGGATTTAGGGTGAGAATCTATAGATATAGATATATAGATTTTTTACTGAGTTTGTAAATCTATTTGGAAAGGCTGGGTGGGGACTGTAATGGAGGTTATGGGATCACTAAGCCCACTAGGCCAAATCTCAGCACCAGCACTATTGGCTTGAGATTTAATTTGATTAAAGCAAATGATGATAAAGTGATGTTTTATGGGTATAAATCCACATTGCCCCACTGCTGGCATCTGCTCCTGGTGCCTAACCAAGTTCCTAGAAAATAATAATAAATACTGTTGAAGGACTGAATTCTTATGGGTCCGAGTTATCTGTTTGTGTTCTTCTATCTTTTGAGCATGTGCTTGAAAAAACTGTAAACTCTACCAAAATCTACATGATAAAAGACTTTGTAAAAGACTTTTGTTCCCTGCAGTGTAATTACTTCATGCCAGGTGCTGCTCTTTCATTTGATTGTATGATAACTCTGTGAGGTACGGTCACTATCCCCCAATTACAGATAAGAAAACTGAGGCACCTAAAGGTTAAGTGACTTGCCAATGGCCACACACACCAGAGAGAAACAAAGTCAGGATCTCGTCCCAGGTAGTCTAGCTCCATAGTTTGTAGAACTATCTGTTTTCTCACCATTAAATGACGGTGAGAATTGTTCTATGCACACCACTATATTGTTGCAAGATCGTAAATGTGGAAGTGCATTGCAACTTGTACAATGTGACAACGGTGCACATTCATTTTAGTTACAAGAGCTACCGATCCCATTCTGTTTTAATTGTTTGGGTCCAATCGTTGTTTTGGAAACTGTTCTTAGTGCCTGCTCCTTTGCCTTCAGGTCTTAAAAAGGGCACAGTTATAACTCAGGGTGACTTCTTGCTGCCCACCTTACAAGGTAGAATTTTTTTTTTTTTGTAGAGACAGAGTCTCACTGTACCGCCCTTGGGTAGAGTGCCGTGGCATCACACGGCTCACAGCAACCTCTAACTCTTGGACTTACACGATTCTCTTGCCTCAGCCTCCCGAGCAGCTGGGACTACAGGCGCCCGCCACAGTGCCCGGCTATTTTTTTGTTGCAGTTTGGCCGGGGCTGGGTTTGAACCCGCCACCCTCGGCATATGGGGCCGGCGCCCTACTCACTGAGCCACAGGCGCCACCCACAGGGTAGAATTTTGTCTTGAGATGTTGCCCAGGCTGGCATACAGTGGCTATTCACAGGTGCCATCATCTGCAGGTAGCCTCAAACTTCTGGGCACAAGCGATCCTCCTCTCTCAGCCTCTGAGAAGCTGGGACTACAGTTGTGTTCCATTAGCTGACTACGGTTTGTATTTTTTTTTTAATTGTTGGGGATTCATTGAGGGTACAATAAGCCAGGTTACACTGATTGCAATTGTTAGGTAAAGTCCCTCTTGCAATCATGTCTTGCCCCCATAAAGTGTGACAAACACCAAGGTACAGTTTGTATTTTTAATTGGGAGATGACTTTCTGTTGGGATGGAGAGGGGAGAGAACAAGAGAAGATCTGAAGGAAATATGGCACATTCATTTTGCTTTCCTTCGTAATCTGAAAACACTGAAGTGTAATAATGACTCTGTTGTATTCTTTTTTTTTTTTTTTGAGATAGAGTCTCATTATGTCACCCCCAGTAGAGTGCTGTAGCGTCACAGCTCACAGCAACCAAAAACTCTTGGGCTTAAGCTATTTTCTTGCCTCAGCCTCCCAAGTAGCTGGGACTACAGGTCCACAATGCCCGGCTATTTTTTGTTATTGTTGCAGTTGTTATTGTTGTTCAGCAGGCCTGGGCTGAGTTCGAATCTGCCTGCCTCAGTGTATGTGGCTGGTGCCTTACTCACTGAGCTACAGGCGTGGAGCCGATTCTGTTGTATTCTTAAAGAATTGTAACAAAGAATAAGATAGATGGGGAAGGAACACAAGCAGCTTGAATTTTCCATTCTGATTCTCATGGTTCACTGGGCTTCTCACATCTAAATGTTAATGCTAGGTGCTAGCAGACAAACCCACCACCACATCTTCAGGCAGGCAGAGAGCTGGGAAGTCAAGATGAGAAAGGAATACAGAGCCTAAGGGTGATAACCTTAAAGAAATTCAGAAAAAAATGCTTTCTAGATAGATAAGGAAGTGTCAACTGCTATACAAGTCATATATTCCTTGACCACACATATTTTGCTTTTCAAAAGGGAAAGCACTTACTTGCATCTTTTTTAGTTGGTGGGGAGACATGATTAGAAATAACCTTTCACCTTTCCCCCACCTTTTCCTCAAACATCACAGCCTTATAAAAGTCCTCTAAAATGACAAAGGCCAGGTGCAGTGGCTCACGCCTATGATCCCAATACGTTGGGAAGGTAAGGAGGAAGGATTGCTTGAGGCCAAGAGTTTGAGACCAGCCTGGGCAACATAGAGAGACTGCATTGCTACCAAAAATAAATAAGTTAGCTGGGTGTGGTAGCACGTGCCTGTGGCCCCAGCTACTTGGGATGCTCAGAATGGAGGATTGCTTGAGCCCACAGGAAGAGCTATGATGATGCCACTGCACTCCAACCCAGGTAACAAAGCCAAGATCCTATCTCTAAAAATAAATAAATAAATATTAAAAAATATTCCAAACTACCCAAACCAAAGAGTTCTGTGTTCCTAGTACCATCTTCTTTTCATACCTACAGTATGGGGCAAATTATAAAACTTTCAGAATCACTGAAGTGATTAAACCACTCTAGACCTAACTACATAATGATCTCTGGAGGAGAGAGAGTATATTGTTAAAACCATATGAAATGAGTTTTGTCAGTTAAATTCAGGAAATACCTACCAGATTTAGAGTACTGAGCAAAGGCTTGATTTTAGACTCCAAAGACCTGGGGTCACTCTCCACCCAGTGTTAACTGACGTAAATTCATCAAGACACACCTGCACCCGAGCACACACCACCCTCATTCGCCCACAGTTTATAGAACTGTTTTCTCACCTTTAAATAACAGTGAGAACTGTCCCATGCACACCACTATATTGTTGTGAGGAGACTGTAAATGTGCAAGTGCCTTGCAACTTGCACAGTGCGACAACAGTGCACATTCATTTTAGTTACAAGAGCTACCAATTCCTTTCTGTTTTAATTGTTTGGGTCACAGCCACAGTGTTATTTTGGAAACTGCATTCTTGGTGCCTGCCCCTTTGCCTTCAGGTGCCAGAAAGGGCGAGTTTATAATTACTGTTAGCAGTGACTCATTCTAGGCAGGGAATCCGAAAGAGGGTTAGGAGAGAATTGTTTGTTATTTTTTCTACAGCTTGGAATTAAAAAAGAAAAAAAGCATTTATGATCTTTGCAGAAACAGTGCCTACCAGAGTGGCACTGAGAAACTGAGTCGGTAAGAGAGGACTCAGTTCTATCTTGCGACCTTTGGCAAGTCACTTACTCTCTCTGAGATTCTGTTTCATCACCTATAAAATGGCTGTACTGATGTGCAGCCCTCAGGATGAGGTAAGGCCACCACGGGGGACATGACAAGACACACTGTAGGGAACAGAGCAGACGTCTAACAAATGCTTAGTAGTCTTCCTTTCTTCCCTGCCAAGGGGCTAGAGCCATTGGAACGCCTCTCAGGGCTTGGGTTTCCTTTCTTACGCCAGGAAAGTTGCGGATGCTATAGCTATTTAAATCCACTGACCTTTCCTGCTAAGGCTCCAGGACACCTCTATCTTAGGCTGATGATGACTAAGGTTGCTGATGTCAGGAAGTTGCTGGGGGTGTGTTGGGAGGTGGGGCAGGGGTGGGGCTGTTCATGTGACCTACTGGCTCTGGGCTCTGCAAATTTCTTGATAGAGATGCCGGCTGCAGACCACTGATCTCAGAGAAGATAGAGCAGGGCTCTTGGCTCCAAGTCTCCCTCCAGTGTTGCTGAAACTTTGGTTTCTTCCTTTGCCTTGGTTGCCTGGAGGCCTGGCCCAAGGAACAGGGTTGGCCTGGCAAGACTTCCAGGGCATACGATCTAAAGAAACTGATAATAATAATAAATAAAAAATTGATAAGAACATTTCACTATCTACTTAACAGGCACTATCAGGATGTCATTGTCCAGCCTGGTTCCTTCAAGTTCAGGGAAGCTTTGGATCTTCCCACCACGATCTCCCTCATGCCCATCATACAGTCTAAATAAAAACAGTGTCTTTGCCAACTCAATACGATAAACTCACTCCACAACATGTTACCCCAACCCAATAGCAAATGCTTCCCAGAGTTAAGCTCAGATTGAGTTGAACACCTGAGCTAGTTTCTACAAAGGTTTATTGTAGGCATTGTTATGGTATGAAAAGCAACTTATTCAGAGCTACATTTGATCCTCATAACTTTTATTCATAAAAAGCTTTTACAAAGTATGATGTATTACTGGTAAATTTAATGGGTCGGCTTGAGTGGGCCACAGTGCCTAGATAATGGTCAAACATTATTCTGAATGTTTCTGGACAGAAGGTGAGGTTAACATTTAAATAGATAGGTTTAGAGTAAAGCAGTTTATCCTCCCTAACCTGGGAGTTGAAAAGTCTTAGAACAAAAGACTTAGGACAAAGAGAACGAAAGACTAGCTCACCTTGAGTAAGAAGGAATTCTACTGGCAGGCTGCCTTTGAACTAGGTGACTCTTCCCTGAGTCTACAGCCAGCCCACCTACCCCATTTGTAAATGGTTTTATTAATATCTTACCAAGAGGTTTAGGCCTACAGACGGGGTGAGTATCTGCAAGAAGCATCTGCTGGTCTAGGGAGAAGAAAATGCCTTTTTAGAAGAAAGAGCAGAGGGGAATCTGACCAGGAATCAGCTCAAAACAAAGAAGCATGCATTGAAAAGGCTAGAAAAAGGGCTGCACTTGTGGATCAAAGGAGTAGGGTGCTGACCTTATATGCTGGAGGTGGTGGCTTCAAACCCAGCCCTAGCCAAAAACTGCAAAAAAAAAAAAAAAAAAAGAAGAAGAAGAAAAAAGAAAAGAAAAGGCAAGAAAAAAATATATTAAATGCTAAAATTCGTTGATTTTCTTGTATTTCCTAAATGTTTAATAATGAGAATATATTACTTTATAATAAAAATATATAACATTAACTTCTTTTTTTCTTTTTTTGAGACAGAGTCTCACTATGTCGCTCTTGGTAGAGTGCCGTACATTCACAGGTCACAGCAACCTCAAACTCTTGGGCTCAAGCCATTCTCTTGCCTCAGCTTCCCAAGTAGCTGGGACTACAGGTACCTGCCACAATACCAGGCTATTTTTGTTGCATTTTCATGGTTGGTTAGCTGGCCCCGGACCGGGTTCGAACCCACCAACTTTGGTGTATGTGGCTGGCACCTAACCACTGTGCTATGAGCGCCAAGCCTAAAATTAACTTTTTAATGGAAGTTTAAGACAAAATAGAAATTTTAAGTAAAACTAAATTTCAAAGTAAAAACAACCCACTATGGTGTGCTTGCTGTGCAAATGCAGCTTTAAATCAGATAGCAGGATTCCCTTTCAACCAGATGCTGCCACTAAGACCTTCTCTTTGGGGGTTTTACTGTGGCTTAAGCTTTTCGTGAGCTCCAGTGTTGCAGGAAGACAAGGCCCAATGGAAAGAAAAGAGCACCCAAGCACCATATTTAAAAGAGGAAGATCTTTATTTCAGCCAGTGGAGCAGCGGCAGACCCAAAGTCCCAACGTGCTTGCGCTCCCTGACTGGCTTGGTCTTTCCTTTTTTATCTCCAGTCAAAAAGTTCCAACCCACAGGTACCTTTCTCATGGGGCAGTTTGAATCAAGCAGGAGAAGCAGTTTCCAGCTTTTGCAGAACCACCGGCTTTTACAGAAGTGGAAGCAAGTGTTAGTTTCTAAGACTCAGGAGGTTAACTTTCTACAGATTCCTAAGAGCTGAGTGACCACAGGGCCAACCTTGCAGGTATATCCTTGGAGTGTCCTTGAGAAGACCTCTGTTCTCTTAGACTCACTTTTCCCAGGCATCCTCTCTCACCAGGGCTGTGTATACAGTATTGCCCCTGGAATCCAAATGTCCAGAATTGAACAACTTGAAATCCACATGAGAAATTCAAGCAAATTTTGTCCAAAATATGAATACTGCTTTGGAATCCGAACACCCAGCACGTTGTTCGTGTGTTTTTGTGCGTACATCACCCCGTGCTCAGGGCCACCCATATGATTTGTCCTTCAGTTGGTTGCTGGAAGCTGTAGTGAAAGCCTCTCGTGGGATATTCGCTAATTTTATGACTTTGTGCCTGTTTTGTGCTTTTTTATATATATAATAACAACTAAGTGTATTCGTCATAAGTCCTAAAAAGTGTAGTGAGGAAAATAAGAGTAAGAGAAAAGCTGTTAGAGCTACAATTGAAGTTGGGCAGTGCCTGTGGCCAAAGGAGTAGGGCGCCAGTCCCATATGTCAGAGGTGGCAGGTTCAAACCCAGCCCTGGCCAAAAACTGAATAAAAAAAAAAGAAAGAAAGAGATACAATTGAAGTTAAGAAAAATCTTATTGCTAGGCATGATAGCGGTACACATGTGGTCCATCTCCCTACTGTGTTCAGGATGCCTGAATCGACTAAGATTTTGAAAAATAAAGAAGCTATCAAAGCAACTGATGTGGCAAAATGGGTTACAACAATGACCTCTAGGAGGTTGAAAATTATGGAACAGTTCCAACTACTCTTAGTTTGGATTAATGAAAAAATGTCTGCTGATGTGATTTCTGAGACGATAATTTGAGACAGCCAAGGTCCTCCACGATGATTTACTGAGAGGCATGCCTGATATTAGTCCTCAAAAGGAGTCTAAAGCCAGTAGGGGGTGGTTGGAGAACTTTATGAAAAGGACTGGGATCCATAGGGTTGTCGTGCACAGAGAGGCTGCCAGTTCTAATTCGGAACCAGCAAAAAAGTTTGTAAAGGAGTTTAGGAAGCGTGTGAAGAGTGATGGGGTATGTTTCAAACCAAGTGTTAAATTGTGACAAAACAGTCCTTTATCTTTTTAGGTTTTTATATTTTTAATTTTATTAATTTACATTTTTATTCAAACATTATTGTTAATAATTTACCTTAAAATGCAGTGTACTTACTATTAGAATTATTTTGAAAATTCAAGTTTGTAGGAGCCAAGAATGAATTAATCCAGTTTCTATTATTTTAAAGTGGAAAAACTGTCTTAGTTTTGTTTTGCTTTGTGTTTTGCAGTTTTTGGCCGGGGCTGGGTTTGAACTCACCACCTCTGGCATATGGGGCCGGCGCCTTACTCCTTTGAACCACAGGTGCCGCCCAAAAAATTATCTTGGAACTTGAACAATTTGGAACTTGAATGGGGCTCTGGAACAGATCAAGTTCAGATTCCAAGGTATACAGTGGCTCACTCACTCTCATCTGATTCCCATAACTCCTTTGCTTGAGAGGTAGCTTATCCTCACTTAAAACAGGAAAAAACTAGTCGCCTATAATCCCAGCTAGTCGGGAGGCTGAGGCAGAAAGATCTCTTGAATCCAGTTTGAGACCAACCATTAAAAAAAAAAAAAATAGATGAAGAAACTGAGCCTCCAAGAAGTAATGTGATTTGCTTGAGGCCACACAGCCAGGTAGGAGCAGAGCCAGGATTCGAGCCCTGGTTTTCTAACTCCAGCCACAGTGCTCTTGCCTCTGTATCTTGGCCGTCTACCACAGGCTTCAGGAAACCTGGGAGAGGATAGCATCAAGAGTCTGGTTTATTCTAGATCAGCTTTTGTACTGGAGGATAATAACAGATGCAATCAAAATTGTGCATACCATTTCTTGGGGCTCACAGCCCTACTTCACCAAGTATCGTGAACCTCACATTATACTTCCTGCTCAGATCAAGAAAGTAAGACGAGGCCAATTCGTTCACCCCTTGAATTCAGCAGACAGTAGATCCTGGCCCTCTTTGGCCCATGCTCCTTTCCCCTCCTGGGGGTCACACAGAATTTCTCCCCTCCCTGTCATTCTTTTCACACCCAAGGAAGCCATCCAGATTACCTGCCCCCATCAGCGCCCTTAGGCAAGGCAAGGATGACCCTGGTGGGATGGGGCGGGGTAGGGTAGAGCTTGAGCCAATGGAGAGAAGTGCTAAAGGGATTATTAAAAAGCAGTGGTGAAGATCACTGACTCTCATAAGCAGAATGTGTGGGTTTGAATACCAGCTTTTTCCCTCAGTGGCCACAGATGAAGTACTTGAACTGTCAGAGTATCTACCTCATGGAGTTGATGTGAAAATAAAAAGAATTCAGGATGGAAAGCGTAATTGTGTTTGCTTCCACAATCCCTAAACTATCTGTGTGACCTGAGCAACTCACTTCCTCCCTCTGACCTTCAGTTTTCTCATTTATAAAGTTAAGGGGTTGGATTAGGTGACACAAGTTCCTTTGCAACTTTCAAGTTCTTGGCTTCTGATCTCTTTTTGGTCATTGGAGAAAGTATTCTAAGTTTCTATTAAGAGCTGACAGCTGCTTACGTAATAAAATTTAAATGGTGGCTCATGCTGTAGTCCCAGCTACTCAAGGAGGCTGAGGAAGGAGGATTGTTTGAGACCAAGTGTTGGAAGCTGCAGTGAGCTGTGATTGGGTTACTGCACAACCATACTGGGTGACAGCAAAACCCTGTCTCTAATAATAAAATATAAATGGTTACATTGCTCTTACCACTTGGCATCTACTGTTATAATTTTTTCTTTGGATATTACAGATGTCTCAATTTTTTAAAGACTATCGAGCGAAGTTTATATGTTTAGGGAGATCCTAAAACAAAAAAGATTGAGGAACTCTTCGCGGCAAAAAAAAAAGAGGAAACAGGCATTCTGGCAGGTGATATGGCTATATTGGGTCACAATCTAAGTGAGCTTCTTCAGTCTCACGCCTCCTTCTTTGGCCTAGACAGGCCTACTACCTTCCTCCTTCCCTTGACTCCACCATTTATTAAGCTACTATCATTTTTTTTTCTGTCTTTTACAGCTAGACTTAGAAAAGTTGCTCATTCCCAGCCACCTCCATGTCTGGCCGCATCCCCATCCTCCCCCTGCCTCCCTTGGCAGCTCTGATGCCCCACCCTGGCTCCAACTCTTCCCTTCCCACACCTGCTTTTCAAACAAATGTTCAGGGAGCTGCCCAGGCAGATCTGAAACAAACAGCTGCCAGGATCACCACTCCCTCCCGCTGCAACACTTGGTGCTGCTATAAGTAGAATGGGATCTCAGCCCTGACCGTCAGAGCGAGTTGTGGACACTCCAATGCTTAGGGGGATCTGAATCCCCATGCGTCCCCTGGCTGCACTGCATGGTGACCTGCGGTCTCTGAGGACCTTGGCTCTGTCTGGTGGCTGGCACATGCTCTGGACCTTGTGATCCCAGGGGAACTTGGAGTGGAGCCACAATTCCTTCCTATCTCCACAGCCAGCCCGGGTGGGGTAACTCCTCTCAGGCATCTCTATTCTTTGCAAAGGATGAGTCTCCCTAGACCCCAATGTCAGCAGGAAAGGAACGTGACTGCGGGCTTAACAGAAAACACGGTTATTTTTCTCACATAACGAGAACAGACTGAGGTGGTTGCCCCATCTGTGTAGCAGCACCCAGCTATCATTAATGTACCAAACCTTTGTAGGTCTTTCTTTGCCTCACCATCCTAAGTAAGCTGCTCTTGTCCTTGTCGTCTACAGATGGCTTCTGCATCTCGCAGCATCATTATTGGGTTTGAGGCAAGAAAAAGGGCGAAAGCCCAAACCAGCACTAACCAGCTGAGTTTGCTCCTTTAACAAGATTTCCTGGAAGCAGCCTCTGCTTGCATCTCTTTGGCCAGAACTCTATCACCTGGCTGCCCTAACATGCAAATGAGCCTGAGGGTTTTGCCAGGAATTTTGCCATCAAGCAAAGGTTCTCCCAGTGAAAAGGAAAGGGAAAAAATGGCTATTTTGTAGGTAGATAGTACTGTCTGCTACAACTGGGACTCTTCCCACAGCACTCCTTTCAACCCTCGACTCTTCCCCCATAGAACAGTCCTGGGATTACCGATGCTCTCTCCATACTTGAGCAGTGGAGCATAGTAGTTAAGAATTTAGACTCTGGAGTTAATAGACCGATATATTCAAATTCTTTTTTTTTTTTTTTTTGTAGAGACAGAGTCTCACTGTACCGCCCTGGGGTAGAGTGCCGTGGCGTCACACGGCTCACAGCAACCTCTTAACTCTTGGGTTTACGCGATTCTCTTGCCTCAGCCTCCCGAACAGCTGGGACTACAGGCGCCCGCCACAACGCCCGGCTATTTTTTGGTTGCAGTTTGGCCGGGGCTGGGTTTGAACCCGCCACCCTCGGCATATGGGGCCGGTGCCCTACTCACTGAGCCACAGGCACCGCCCTATATTCAAATTCTTATTCTACTACCCAGTAGCTTCGTGAAGTCACTTAGGCCTCAGTTTTCACATCTGTAATATGGGGATAATAGGCCTGGTGAGTCACACCTGTAATTCTAGCACTCTGGGAGGCCCAGGCGGGTGGATCACCTGAGCTGGGGAGTTCAAGACCAGCCTGAGCAAGAGTGAGACTCTCTACTGAAAATAGAAAAACTAGCAGGGCATTGTGGCAGACACCTGTAGTCCCAGCTACTTGCCTGGGAGGCTAAGGCAAGGGGATCACTTGAGCCCAAGAGTTTGAGATTGCTGTGAGCCATGATGCCAGGCACTCAACCCAGGGCAATTCCAAAATGAGACTCCATCTCAAAAAAAAAAAAGTGAGGATAAAAATGGTTCCTACCTCCTAGGGTTGGGGTCAGGATTAAAAGATTTGATAAATATAAAGCCCAATGCTACCTGGTAAGAATTATAGCTATTAGTATTCAATGATTGTACAGATCACAGCGAATTATATTCTAACACATCTCATTTAAAAGTTTGTGAGCTCCATGAGCAAGGACACTGCCTCCTCTTCCATGTTTACATATTGAAAGCAACTACTTTACAAGGGAAACAGACAAACATTCACTTGCCTAGGGGAAAATTTAAAACATTACAAAGAAGGCTAAAGTTCCCTTTGACAGTCCTATCCCGTCACTAGTCCAACCCCTGGAAGTGAACATTGTTATTAATTTGTTGTTTTTCCTTCAATTCTTTTCCTATACATTTCCTATACATATATATGTACCCATGGATAATATAAAGTTTTAAAATGTCACTTGGATCATACTGTATGTAAAACTTCCTTTTAAAAAAATTCAACCATATATCTTGGCAATCTATGCTCTTATCAGATGTCACTTCCCCAAGTTTTCTTCACTTTCCCTTAGTATTTCCTAGTATAGATATATAATGCTATTATTTATTTAGCTAATCCCCTATTAATTGACACAGATTATTTTCAACTTCTGTTAAATAATGCAAAATAATGGTGCAAAGACTATCCATATAAACATGACTGTGTTGCATATGTAGATATAATCAAAGGAAATTTCTAGTTTTTAGACTGTGAGTTTTTTGTGTGTGTTCTATGGTGTAGCCTTCAGAAGAATGTGAGCATTTAAAATCTTTAAAGATACTACCAAATAATCATCCCCTTTCCCCCAAAAGATAGCTGTATTTAAGAATGTAGTGGTTCTTTTTAATCTTTAACTCATACCTTTTTTTTTGTAGAGACAGAGTCTCACTCCATGGCCCTCGGTAGAGTGCCGTGGCCTCACACAGCTCACAGCAACCTCCAACTCCTGGGCTTAAGCGATTCTCCTGCCTCAGCCTCCCAAGTAGCTGGGACTACAGGCGCCTGCCACAACGCCCGGCTATTTTTTGGTTGCAGTTTGGCCGGGGCCGGGTTTGAACCCGTCACCCTCGGTATATGGGGCTGGCGCCCTACCGACTGAGCCACAGGCGCCGCCCTTTAACTCATACCTTTGGCCCAGCACAGTCTAAGCTCAATAAATGTTTGCTAACTTGCACACCCACTAAGATTTTTATTTATTTATTTTTAGGGATGAGGTCTCGCTCCATCGCCCAAGTTGAACTCTTGGGCTCAAGCGATCCCTCTGCCTCAGCCTGTCAAGTATCTGGGACCACAGGTGTGAGCCACTGCACTCAGCTCCCCACCAAGATTTTGTCTAAAGATTACTTACAGAATTTGCTACATCCCTGAAGCCTCCTAAGACTATTTTCAGTGTTAGAAAATTCTTTCTGTTGAATCCACTGTTATTACCCTTTAACATTATATTTTGGTCCTTTTCTACTTTTTAGAATCAGGGAGAACTAATCTAATCTTACATGATGTGCCCACCCTGGAACAGAATGAGATGCCTATCTCTTCCCCCACCACCCTCATTCTTAATCTTTCAGTGTTTTGGTGAAGATAAATGAGATAATGTTTGTGAAAGAAGTATGACTTTCTTTCAAAACTGGAATGTAAGTAGAGCAACAATATATCCCTAACTTTTCAGGACAGATTAATTCTATGTGATGAACATTTATTTGTTTGACATTTTTGAGTGTGTAATATGTTCACATAGTTAAAGAATTTAAAAATACCGGGCGACGCCTGTGGCTCAAGGAGTAGGGCGCCGGTCCCATATGCTGGAGGTGGTGGGTTCAAACCCAGCCCCGGCCAAAAATCACAAAAAAAAAAAAAAAAGAATTTAAAAATACCAAAAGGTGGGCGGCTCCTGTGGCTCATGGAGTAGGGTGCCAGCCCCCATATATCGCAGGTGGTGGGTTCAAACCTGGCCTGGCCAAAAACTGCAAAAAAAAAAAAAAATAGAGAAAGGTGCACATTGCAAAGTTTCACTCTCATGCTTATTCCTTATGCTTTCAGTTCCTAACTCTTTTATCCAGTGCCCATATATGTAATTTATTTATTTATTTCCTTCCTTCCTTCCTTTCTCTCTTTTTCTCTCTCTCCTTCCTTCCTTCTTTCCTCTCTCTTTTTTTCTCTTTCTCTCTCTCCTCCCTCCCTCTCCTTTTCTCCTTTTCTAGAGACAGAGTCTCACTGTGTTGTCATAGCTCACAGCAATCTCAAACTCCTGGGTTCAAGCGATCCTCTTGTCTCAGTTCCTGAAGCTGGGACGACATGTGCCCACCACAACACACAGTTAGCTTTTCTATTTTTAGTAGAGACAGGGTCTTGCTCTTGCTCAGGCTGGTCTTGAATTCGTGAGCTCAGGCAATCCACCCACCTCGGCCTCCCAGAGTGCTAAGATTACAGGCGTGAGCCACTGAGCCTGGGTCTTTCTTAATGTTCAACAATGCTAATATGCATTGCATTTTCCCATATATATATATATTTTATTCTTTTTATATATATTCTCTTTATATGCACAGTTACTGTGATATAAAGATATGTACCAAAATTCATTGTACCTGTCTTCCACTGATGGGTGTTTATTTCCATGGAATAATTCTTTTTGATAAGTGGGATTTGCTATATATGTGCACACATAGATGAAGGTACACACACAGTCATGTGGTTTTTTTTTACTATTAAAAAATTTCATATAAGTAAATTTATTAATTGGAAAAGCAAATCATGGTTTCAGTTCGGGGCTCATAAAAGCTAATCACTGCAGGCAGAACCTAGCTGTGAGCTAGGAAGCAATGGCAGCCCCTTTCCTTCTGTTCTTCTCAAATTGCCGTAGGAGATTTGATTTTGAAGCCTGTATTCTTCTCATGTTTTCATGACTAAGACAGCTATTGATTTTCCGAATCTGTCCTTTCTCTTTCCTGTGCAAGACATTCTCAGCCTACCTGGACTTTATTCCAGGGGTTTTCAACTTCAGCCTATAGGCATATTGGAGTGGATACATTTTGGATATAGGAGGCTGCCCTGTGCATTGTAGGACCAGTATCCTCAGTCTCTACCCACTAGGTGCCAGTAGCATTCCCCTCCCTCTACCTCCATTTTTTTTTTTTTTTTTACTTTATTTCTATTTTTTATTAAATCATAACCATGTACCTTATTGCATTTATGGGGTACAGTGTGCTGATTTTATATACAATTTGGAATGCTTACATCAAACTGGTTAACATAGCCTTCACCTCACTTACTTCAATGTTGTGTTAAGACATTTATACTCTACTCTTACTAAATTTGACATGTACCCTTGCAATATGCACCTCTACCTTC
Organism: Nycticebus coucang; assembly: GCF_027406575.1. Taxonomy (NCBI): domain Eukaryota; kingdom Metazoa; phylum Chordata; class Mammalia; order Primates; family Lorisidae; genus Nycticebus; species Nycticebus coucang. Next base: position 79,671,746 of record NC_069789.1, read on the forward strand.
ATTTTAACAATCGGAAGTGTCTGCAGGCATTGCCAAATGTCCCCTAGGAAGTAATCTCCTCACCTTGAGAACTATTGCTGCGGTCAGAGCAAACGGAGGAAAAACAGAAATACCTCATGGTCTACCAGCTAATATCCAAACGGAAAGAACAATTACACTCGATTATGCTTTTGTTACATTTTCCATTCCAGAGCTGATTGCTCATTTGCTTATTAAACCAAGAAACTCTAACTTCCTGAAAAAATTTTGAGAATGAGGTAGACATAGGAGGATAACGCATAAATTTTAGTGCCTATTTCCAGCTAACGACCTTGGAATTTGTTAGCTTTGACATATCTCAAGTACTGTTTTATGTTTTTGCCTTTGATAACTCATATTTTGTGCATATATTTGGTGCGTCAATGACTTGTTTGCCACTAAATGTCTCAAAGTTAACTTTATGAAGTTGAAACATTTCTTTACACAAGACAAATTTCTATCCAAGCCTTGATTAATTTCTGCATCAGAAGTTCTGTTTGCATCTTGGTGGCTCTCAGAATGTGTATTCAATTGGCTTCAGATAAAAAAGTGGAAAAGGAGTATGAAGAGGGTCCTTTGTCCTTTTTTTTTCTAAGAAACAACTAGTTCTACTTTGCTGAGAGAAGAGTGGGATAGAATTTTCCCAGCCTAGAATATGAACATGTTTTCAGATGCCCAGAGATCCTGCTTAGCTCTCAAGCTAAGTTCACTTGCTTACCCTTTTGTGTGAGGTTCTTTTTTTTTGACACAGAGTCTCACTTTGTCACCCTTGGTAGAGTGCTATAGCGTCACAGCTCACAGCAACCTTAAACTCTTGGGCTTAAGCGATTCTCTTGCCTCAGCCTTTCAAGTAGCTGGGACTACAGGCGCCCGCCACAACACCCAGCTATTTTTTGTCACAGTTGTCATTGTTGTTTAGCTGGCCCGGGCCAGGTTTGAACCTGCCACCTTCAGTGTATGTGGCTGGCGCCGTAACCACTGTGCTTCGGGTGCTGAGCCCTTTTGTGAGGTTCTTGAACCTGTTCAGCAAATTAAGTCTGACTTATTCTTTCTCTTCTGATGTTTTAAAACCCTGCCTGGTAGCATGGTCAGTTGGGGACACATGTTCTCCTTTAAGCTAGTCCCCCCCCCATTTAGCTATGCCCACCTTCTGGGTATTAATTCATTTATATGTAACCCTGTAATCCCCTGTACCCATGAGGGTATACCATTAACAATATGCTAATACAGCTACTCTGAGGAGGCTGAAGCTGAGGCAAGAGAATCGCCTAAGCCCAGGAGTTGGAGGTTGCTGTGAGCTGTGACGACACGGCACTCTATGGAGGGTGATAAAGTGAGACTCCTTCTCAAAAAAAAAAAAAAATTTATGCTAATAAATGCCAGTTTAGTTTCAATGGGTTAAATAATTAAACCTTTTCCTTTCCAACCTTTGTGACTGTTTTAGAAGTATTTATTACTTATTACTTTTGGAGTTAATGCATTTTGGAATATTCCTTCTATACCCAAGGATCAGCATAGCTGTGTTACATTCAGTGAAAGACAAATTTTATCATCATTATCATCATTATCCTTATTAATAAATGCCTCTTACGTGCCAGACACTTTACACATATTATCAAATATTTTACAGTTACATTGCAAAATGGGCATTCTTATACCCATTTCTCAGATGAATTGGAAAGCTGATGCTCAGAGAAGTTGAGTCATTTACCCAAGGGCACCTACATTATAAAAAAACTAGAATACAAAATCAGATCTCTGATTTCTAAATATCTGCTGTTTGCCCTGTGTCATTCTACTGTGCCATATTGGTCAAACACGTTCTTATTTTCTTCCCTAACTGTTCCATCAATACCTTGCTGGTCCCTTAGATTTCTCCTTCACAGGAAAGAATATTTTACCTGTCAGGATTGAAAGGATATACCCGACAATTACTTTGTAGGCAGAGATACAGGAACCTACTTGAAGGGCCACCTGAGTTAGTGAGAACCCTCTGGCATGGTCCAACCTCATTTCCTCCTGTCCTAGAGGTCATAGCTCTGGTATTATGCAAGGAAAGGCCCAAGCCATTTGGAATGGAGCATCTGAGTCAAAGCCAGCAGGAGGAGCTGGAGTGGGGCAGGCCTGCAGAACAGCAAAGCCCTACCCAAGTCTTTTTTTTTTTGTAGAGACGGAGTCTTACTTTATGGCCCTCGGTAGAGTGCCGTGGCCTCACACAGCTCACAGCAACCTCCAACTCCTGGGCTTAAGTGATTCTCTTGCCTCAGCCTCCCGAGTAGCTGGGACTACAGGTGCCCGCCACAACGCCCGGCTATTTTTTGGTTGCAGTTTGGCTGGGGCCGGGTTTGAACCCGCCACCCTCGGTATATGGGGCCAGCGCCTTACCGACTGAGCCACAGGCGCTGCCCCCTACCCAAGTCTTTTTCATGCCAATTGCTGGGTGATCTCTTGAGCAATTCCTTTTATATTTTTTCTACTCTTTTCTCCTAGTTTATATTGGATAAGGTGACCTTGCAACTTATTGTCCAAACTAAGACAATTTTGAGAAGAGGGCATTATTAATAATTACACTGGGATATCAGGAGCCGAACAGAACTTTCCTGGGGAAACCAGGATGCATGGCCTCCCTACTTTGGAATTCCTGTCTCCATCACATCTCAGAAGCACAGAGGAGGAACGTCTCTGAGACCCTTGTACAGGCTGTCTGGAAGACCTCACAAATCAGTAAAAATTGATAAGGCCTTTCCCAGACTGGATAAATTTGGGTAAGTGATATAGCCTCACTGAATTCAGTTTCCTCATCTATAAATCTATAAAGTGGGCACAATGCTATTTTATCTCAGGGGCACATATGGAGCAAATAAGACATCACAAGCATGATATCTAATAGTCCCTTTCTTAGTTGGACTGGGGACCCTAGCAGTGACTAGTGGTGATAGAGACCACTGGGTATTTGATCTAGGTTCAGGAAAACTCTGGAAACCCCAAGTGTTATGTTTTTTTCATTCGAGTTTCAGGTTTCTATGATTTGAAGATTTGGGGCCTACTCACAGTTGATCTACCTGGAGCCTACTCATTTTGACTGGCCAAGGAATCCCCGTCCACTAGCTGGGAATGGTGAGGGTGGGGGTGGAGCAGAAGAGGAGAAAGGGCTTCAAGATATGCTTCTTGTACTGCCCAGAGGTGGGGGCTGGAGAAAGACCTGACATGGCCCTACCTATGCAACGTGGGGACATACGGGTGGTAACCTCAGCTGATGTGTTTGCAGTTTCCACCCAAACAAAAGGAAATGAAGGAAAGGGCACTAAGCTTAGAGCTGAAAAAGCACTCAAACTTTTTTCTTTTCTTCTTTTTTTTTGTTTGGAGACAGAGTCTCAAGCTATCACCCTGGGTAGAGTGCCATGGTGTCATAGGTCAAAGCAACAAACAACCTGGGCTCAAATGATCCTCTTGCCTTAGTTTTTCTTGCTTTCTTTTTTTTTTGCAGTTTTTGGCCAGGGCTGGGTTTGAATCCACCGCCTCCAGCATATGGGGCCGGCGCCCTACTCCTTTGAGCCACAGGTGCTGCCCGAGTTTTTCTATTTTTTAGTAGAGAAAGGGACTCACTTTTTGCTCAGGCTGGTCTCAAACTTGTGAGGTCAAGCAATCCACCCATCTTGGCCTCCTGGAGTGCTAGGATTATGGGTGTGAGCCACCAGGCCTGGCCTAAAAGCCCTCAATTTTTGTTTGTTTTTCTTAGCCCTGGCACTAGGCTGCAACCTCCTGATTTGACAGTGATTCTTTAGGCATTGAAGCTCAGGGAGCAATGTCTAAGATTAAAATTGGAGTTTAGGAAAGATGTTAGGTACAGGGCCCTTTCTAAAATGGCCTCCACCTTAGGTTTCCTGATCCTGAGGGGAGGAGAGGAAGGACCCTGCTGCCTGGTAAGATTAACTAGGTTTGCTTTTCAGGTAGGACAGGCTGAGCCCTGTGCTTAATGGCTAGTCCTGACTTCATTAGTTATGCTGGAGCAGCTAGAAGGGGGTTGATGTGACGACAGACTATTCCCTGAAACTAAGCTGGGAACACCAAGTAAATAATTGTCCCAAAAGCCATCCAAAGGGGCGAGGACACTATTGGCTCTGGGTGTAGGCCTGGTCTGGTCAGAGCCTGGTCTGGCACCAGAAGGGAAATTACCAAGGGGCACAGCCTCATCTTCTCCCCTACCATGAGCCCCTTCTGGCCTGGAGCTGCCTTATTGTCCCCAGTCCTGCAGGCTCCGCCTTGCCATTCTGGTGGGATGAGGAGCTGATATGCTGAAATACTAGAAGGCACCAGGCTGGGTGCTATTTCTGCCTTGGGCTCAACTCAGAAGTCCTAGAAAGAATGTTTCTGACACTTCTTCCTTCTGAGAATCGGCTGGCTAAGTTAAGCTTAACCCTGCCCTGTTCTGTGCTCACTCAGGTCAAGATGCTCACCAGCCACGGCTTCCAGAAGGGCTGGGCAGGAGGCTAATGAGGTGGGGAATGACATGGAGAGAGCCCCTCAAAGGTTGGCTTAAAGCAAACCATACCCTTGGCTGCTTCCTTTATTATTCATTCACCATATTTGTCAGATGTCATTACAGGTGCTTGATGTAAGTAAGAGGGCAAAACAGATTTAACATTATTGCCCTCAGGGCTTTTACATTCTAGAATAGGAAAGTTAAAATGTGTAATGTGTTAGGAGGTGTTAAGTGCTAAGGAAACAAGAAAAATTAGAGCAAAAGGAGTCCCAGGGGCTGGGTGGGGAGGTCACGGTTTCAGAAAGGGTGGTCAGATTAGACATCATGGACAAAAAGAGACCTGGGAAGATGTGAGCGAAGTGGGCAGCTAAGCCAGGCCGGCGATTGGATGGAGAGTGATCAGGTAGGGGCATCTGCTAGAGCAAAGGCCTGGGAGGGGCAGATGTCTGGCATGTTCAAGGAACAGCAGGGAAGACAGTGTGGCTAGAGTGGAGAGAATGAAGAGGAGGAGGAGATGGTAGTGGAGAAGGGGCAGAGAGAAGCACAGGGCGCTGGGGAGGCCTTGATCCAACCATGCCTTGTGAGCCTTCACAAGGACTTCGGATTGTACTGCGAGTGAAATGGGGAGTCGTTCCAGGGCTTTTGAACAGGGTAATGGCATGATCTGATACCTCATAATCAGATCTCTCTGGAAAGATGGTAGTGGCAGTGGCTGCCTAGTTTTGTATATTTGTGAATCTTAACATAAAAACAGCAATAGAGCCAGGCGCGGTGGCTCATGCCTGTAATCCCAGCACTGTGGGAGGCTGAAGAGGGAGAATAGCTTGAGCTCAGGAGTTCAAGACTTGCCTGAGTGAGAGAGAGACCCTGATTCCTAAAAAAGGTGAAAAACTCAGCCGGGCACTGAGGTACATCCTCCTGTAATCCAGCGGCTTCCAGAGGCTGAGGCAGCGGGATGCCCATAGCCCGAGTCTGAGGTTGCAGTGAGCTATGACGCCATTGCACTCTGCTCGGGGCATAGGATGGGACTCTGTTTCAACAACAACAACAAAAAAAAAAAAAAGAAAAGAAATAAAAATAAAAGATAAGAAAAGAAATAAAAAAAAGCAATGGAGAAACTAGAATGAAAACTAAAAACACTTGGACATAATTTAACTCAAAACCAGAACACAAAGTAACCTTGGAAGGTGAATGGAAACAAATCACCCAAAGCCACAAGACCTGCCCCCTGTGGGTATTGGCATCAAGCAGAGAGCAGCAGGGCATTTGGTGGGCCTGAGAATGGGAGAGCTGCCTGATGGCCACAGCCATTCCCAAGAGAACATGGGAGGCCAGGTGAGTGTGAGAGGCCACTCTTCCAGCAGGTGCTGGGCATGAGGCAAGGCCTGCAAGGGCTGGATCATGCAGTCCCTGGGAACATTTGGCTTGGACCGTTGCAGGCTGCTGTTCTGGACAGCACCCTGTGTGAGGAGGAACTGCTGGGAGTGGGTTCAAGATTGAACAAAACAGGACAATAAAGACACAGAAAGAGAGGGTCAGAGCAAAGCAATAGAAAAGAACAGAACCAGGAAATCTCAGAAAACAAGGCTATGGGCTTTTGTTTTATTTTGTTTTTAAATATTACATAAAAACAACAGAGGAAGAAGCTCTGTGAAATTAGAGAAGCTACCTGGATCAAGCCTCCTTCTAACAATTAAAGAAAATTTAATAATAATAAAAAAGAAAATTTAATAAAAATAAACAACAGGCTCGGCACCCATAGCACAGTGGTTACAGTGTCCACCACATACACTGAGGCTAGTGGATTCGAACCCAGCCTGGGCCAGCTAAACAACAATGGCAACTGCAACAACAAAAAAATAGCCAGGCGTTGTGGTGGGTGCCTGTAGTCTCAGCTACTTGGGAGGTTGAGGCAAGAGAATGGCTTAAGCCCAAGAGTTTGAGGTTGCTGTGAGCTGTGATGCGACAGCACTCTACAGAGGGTAGCATAGTGAGACTCTGTCTCAAAAAAAAAAAGAACAACAGAAAATGGCTGGGTGTGGTGGCTCATGACTGTAACCCTAGCACTCAGGGAGGCCTAGGCAGCTGGGTGGACCACCTGAACTCAGGAGTTCAAGACCACATTGAGCAACAGCGAGACTCCATCTCTACTAAAAAGAGAAAAACTAGCCAGGGGTTGTGGTAGGTGCCTGTAGACCCAGCTTCTTGGAAGGCTGAGGCAAGAAGATCACTTGAGCCCAAGCATTTGAGGTTGCTGTGAGCTGTGATGCCATAGCACTCTACCAAGTGCAACAAAGTGAGACTCTGTCTCAAGAAAAAAAAAGGTGGGCGGCGCCTGTAACTCAGTGAGTACGGCGCCGGCCCCATATGCTGAGGGTGGCAGATTCAAACCCAGCCCCAGCCAAACTGCAACAAAAATATAGCCGGGCATGTGGCGGTGCCTGTAGTCCTGGCTGAGGCAAGAGAATTGCCTAAGCTCAGGAGTTGGAGGTTGCCGTGAGCTGTGATGCCACCGCCCTCTGCTGAAGGTGATAAAGGGAGACTCTGTCTTAAAAAACAAAAAAAAGGAAAAATGAGCAGCAGAAAAATATTAAACTCAAATCCAAACACGATTTTTATTTTTTAAATTATTATTTATTTATATTTATTTACTCATTTTTGAGACAGAGTCTCACTCTGTCACCCTGAGTAGAGTGCCATGGCATCATCATAGCTCACTGCAACCTCAATCTCTTGGGCTTAAGCCATCCTCTTGCCTCTGTCTCCCTAGTCTCTGGGACTACAGGTGCCTGCTACCACACGTGGCTAATTTTTCTATTTTTAGTAGAGATGGGTCTCACTCTTGCTCAGGGTGGTCTTGAACTCCTGAGCTCAGGTGATCCACATACCTTGGCCTTCCAGAGTGCTAAGATTACAGGCATGAGCCACTGCACCTTGCCCCAAACAAGATTTTTATAAGGAAAGCAATAATAGTAACAACCCCACAGATTATGAAATCATACCAGGAAGATATACTCACAAAAAATAAAACAACAAGAATTCGCCTGATCAAAATTGTGGTATTGTTTTTTGAAAATGAAATAATAAGAAAGAATAATAAGCAAATGCCTTAAACCAGAATTAAATAAATTTAAATAAATAAATAAATAAATAATAAATTAAATTAAATAATTCAGAACTACATAATCTCAGAAATAACATGATGAAATTATGGGACTACTTAGAAATAAAACAGAAAAATCAAAACGAAGATCCAACTAGGATGAACACAAAACCAAATGAACACAACAAATGATAGCTAATGAAAATAGAAGGTAAGAAGAAAATTTTAAGAATTGCCAGGTGCGGTGGCTCATGCCTATAATCCTAGCCCTTGGGAGTCTGAGGCGGGTGGATTGCCTGAGCTCACAAGTTTGAGGCCAGCCCGAGCTAGAGGGAAATCTTGTCTCTAAAAATAGCCAGGCATTGTGGCAGGCTCCTGTAGTCCCAGCTACTTGGGAGGCTGAGGCAAGAGAATCGCTTGAGCCCAAGAGTTTGAAGTTGGTGTGAGCTATGACACCACGGCACTCTACCAAAGGCGACAAAGTGAGACTCTGTGTCCAAAAATTTAAGAGGATTTAAGAGGAAGTGACAAATATTTAAGATAAACAAAAAGGCATAACATAAAGACATAACATAAAGAGGAAAATCAAAACAAAGAAACCAAATGAGTACTAAACAGTATAACTCAAGAAAACTTTCCTAAATTGAAAAAAAAGCAAAAAAAAAAAAATTTGAAACTACATATTGCAAAAGCATGTAAGTTGCCTGAGAATAAATGTATATTAGTACTATTCTTAGACTTTAAAGAGAATGAAAAAAATCCAATTGTCATCTCAGTAAACTGAGCATGTTACTTGTAAGAAAAAAATACTTTATCATCAACAATATTGTTATCAACAATGCTTTGTGAACAAATGGAGCAACATATTTAAGGTGCTCAAGGAAAGAAAATGTGAACTGAAGATTTTTTTTTAATTTTTTTGAGACTGAGTCTCACTATGTTGTCTTCGGTAGGGTGCCATGGCGTCACAGCTCACAGCAACCTCAAACTCTTGGGCTTAAGCGATTCTCTTGCCTCAGTCTCCCAAACATCTGGGACCACAGCTGCCCACCACAACACCTGGCTATTTTTTGATTGTAGTTGTCATTGTTGTTTGGCAGGCCTGGGCTGGGCTCAAACCCACCAGCTCTGGTGTATGTGGCTGGTGCCCCAGCCACTAAGCCATAGGTGCCAACCCATGAACTGAAGATTTTAAATCCATCAAAACTTACCTTAAAGCAGGAAGGCTGACACATTTATCAACAGACAAGAGTTCAAGGGATATTGTCCCATGAGCCCTTCCAAAGGAATTTCCTAAATGGTATGCTTCAGACAACCAAAATGATTTAGAATGAATTAGCACTGGAACTATTGGTGATTATTCAATATATAGGCACTTGTGGAATTAGATTAAAAGAGAGTTAGAAAGCAGAGGAGATGGTATGTGTAATAGTTATATGTAATGCCCTGGTAATGCAAATTTAGTACAAACAGAAGATGGGGATAGCATAAGCAAAAAAATTTAAAATGTGGGCAGTGCCTGTGGCTTAGTGGGTAGGGTACCGGCCCCATATACCCAGGGTGGTGGGTTCAAACCTGGCCCCAGCCAAACTGCAACAAAAAAATAGCCAGGTATTGTGGCAAGCACCTGTAGTCCCAGCTACTTAAGGGAGGCTGAGGCAAGAGAATCGCCTAAGCCCAAGAGTGGAAACTTTCTGTGAGCTGTGATTCCATGACACTCTACGAAGGGTGACAAAGTGAAACTTTGTCTCCAAAAAAAAAAAAAAAAAATTAAAGCATTTTTTTTTTTTTTCTTTTTTTTGTAGAGACAGAGTCTCACTTTATAGCCCTCGGTAGAGTGCCGTGGCCTCACACAGCTCACAGCAACCTCCAACTCCTGGGCTTAAGTGATTCTCTTGCCTCAGCCTCCCGAGTAGCTGGGACTACAGGCACCCGCCACAACGCCCGGCTATTTTTTTTTTGTTGTTGCAGTTTGGCCGGGGCCGGGTTTGAACCCGCCACCCTCGGTATATGGGGCCGGCGCCCTACTCACTGAGCCACAGGCGCCACCCTAAAGCATTTTTTTTATGAGAGTCTCACTTTGTCACCCTTGGTAGGGTGCCATGGCGTCACAGCTCACAGCAACTTCCAGGTCTTGGGCTTAGGTGATTCTCTTGCCTCAGCCTCCAGAGTAGCTGGGACCACAGGCGCCAGCCACAATGCCTGGCTATTTTTTTGTTGCTGTTGTTGCAGTTTGGCTGGGGCTGGGTTTGAACCCACCACCCTCGGTATATGGGGCCGGCACCCTACTCCCTGAGCCACAGGTGCCGCCCAATTAAAGCATTTTTAATGATCATAATTAGTGGTGGTAGTGTTGGTATGGTTATTCTGAGGCTGTTTTATGATACGAGTCATGACAATTACATTCTAGAATTTACTCTAGAAAAAGTGATGCCTGGCCAGGCACTGTGGTTTATGCCTGTAATCCTAGCACTCTGGTAGGCTGAGGCAGGTGGATTGTCTGAGCTCACAGGTTTAAGATCAGCCTGAGCTAGAGTGGGATCTTGTCTCTAAAAATAGCCAGACATTGTGGCAGGCACCTGTAGTTCCAGCTATTTGGGAGACTGAGGCAAGAGAATCACTTGAGCCCAAGAGTTTGAGGTTATTGTGAAATATGACACCATGGCACTCTACCAAGGTCAACAAAATGAGACTCTGTCTCAAAAAAAAAAAAAAACAAAAACAAAAAGAGAAAGTGATGCCTACCTCATTGCTGAATATCACTCACCATGGTGACCTTGGAAGTACTCCCCTTGGGAAGGTATGCACTGTTGCCAGCACCTAGTCCACCCTGAAAAGAAATTGAAATTCTTTTTGGAATGACTATCAGAGCTTTTGTCACATTACACACAAAAACACACCACAATAGTGAATGCCACTCAGCGAAAGACACAAGCACAGCTGTGAGAGGCTGATATACCAAGGTTATGAAACTTAACTGAGTTGTTTGTACAGTGCTGCCAAGATACTGATATGGTGGCAAGTTTGTGAACTTAATTGTCAGACCTCATACAACAACAACTCTAATGGTCATTCCAGAAAAAGAATTCCCAAATTGCTTTGAAGGGTGGACTATGCACTGGCATCAGTGCATACCTTCCCAAGGGCAATACTACAAAGATGACCGTAGAGATATTCAGCAATGATGTTATGTAGCACTTTTCCTAGGATGAATTCATAAACTTAATTCTCAGACCTGGTATAATATTTATAATGTAGGACAAAGCAAACAAGTAACTGTAGATTATTCTAGTTCTATCGTCCTTAGGTACTCGAGAAAAAGGAGTCTCAGAATTTGAATTGGAAATACCATCACAAACTTATGAGGCATTTTATCTTCACATGTGTACATTTCCCTCTAGTCTACTGTCTAGAAATCTATTGTCTGCTAAAATTGGTCAAGAAATGCTCCAAGTTTGTGCTACAAAATATTCAAGATGAGCCTGGAACATATTTTCATTTCACATAGTAAAAACGTTATCAAAGATCAAGCATTCATTTCCCAGGGCTGCCTTAACAAAGTACTACAACTGGGATGTTTAAAACAACAGAAATTTATTCCCTCACAATTCTGGGGGCTTCAAAGTAGGGTTTTGGCAAGATGGGTTCCTTCTAGAAGCTCTTAAAAAGAATCCATTCCTTGTGGCGGGCGCCTGTAGTCCCAGCTGCTTGGGAGGCTGAGGCAAGAGAATCGCGTAAGCCCAAGAGTTAAGAGGTTGCTGTGAGCCGTGTGCTGCCACAGCACTCTACCCGAGGGCGGTACAGTGAGACTCTGTCTCTACAAAAAAAAAAAGAATCCATTCCATGGCTCTGTCTTGGATTCTGGTGGTGGCTGGCACTCCTTGGCATTGCTTGGCTTGTAGACGTGTCACTCCAATCTTTGCCTCCATTGTCATGTGGTATCCTCTCTGTTTGTCTATGTGTCCAAATGTCCCTCCTAGTCCTAGTCACATTGGATTTAGGGCCCACCTGAATCTAATATGACCTCATTTTAATTTGATTACAAATTAGACTCCATTATAAAGACTCTATGTCCAAATACTATCATATGATCACATTCATAGGCTCCAAGTGGATATGATTCTTGGGGGACCCTATTCAACTTAGTAGATGACTAGGGTCATGTCAACAGAACTAAAGGAACTTGCCTAGTTCATCTCCTCTGGGCAGCATTCCATGGTCCCAGTGGTTCCCACTGTCCTGACTTACTCATTCTGTATCTCATTTTCTTAAGCCCCTGTTTCCTGCTAGTTTATCTGACAGATGGTGTCTAATCAGTTAGTGTTAATAGGGTTTCATAGGAGCTGTTTAGACATAGTCAACACTTAGATTTTGACAAATGTATTTTAAGCTATGACTTAGACAGGAGAAACATGAGAGAAACATTTGGCACTCAGCAGAAGCAGTGGGACCTCTTTGCCAAAGCAGGAAGCTCAATTCTCTGCCAAAGCAAAGGCTTCTTCCAGGTCTTGCCCTGTGAATAAGCTCCTGATGAACCTGGGGGCTGCAGAAGTACTTGCTCTGATTGAACCCTTACCTGTACCCCTCTTGATTTCTTTTAGCCTCTGGGGATTGAACTTACTTATCCAAGAGCTTGAAGACGCAATTGACCCACTGAGCATGGAGAAAGCAGCCCAGGGTGAAGGAGAAAGGAGCACAGAGTACCATTTCTGAAGGATTTTCCACAATGGAGCTCAAGAGTCCTGTGTTTGGATCACCTTGTTAACGTGGTAGGTCTGACCACTCTTGAAACAGGAGGTTCTGGGTCCAGGGTTCAAGGTCATGGTGTGTGAGCAGAATTCATCATCCCTTATAATTTCTGTTGAGTAGAGGCATTTGGTGATAGAAATATTGTCTGCATTTTCTTTGCTCCCTCTATGGCATTCAACCTCAATTTTCTCAGCCACCCTGTGCATGGAGCTCATTCCTGAGCACCTGCTGGCCCTGACAGACCCTCCAGTGAAGGGGCAAGAAGGTGTGTCCAACGAGGGAGCCCAGAGCTGGACAGAGTGGACACTCCAATTCCAGTTCCAGCCTCATGCCAGGCACACAATCCATTTTCAGTTCCCCAAAGTCAACTTTAGCCTCTGAGACAAAGCAGCAACAATAACACAGGAGAAAAGGGTGTTAGGAAAGTTGTCCCCTAGGGGTGACTGTATTTGTACCACAAGATTTTTAGTGACAGCTCCTCCTCGCTCCCAGGAGAAGCCCAAGAAGCAGTCATGGGACAATTCTTTTACATTACACGACTTTTATTTTGATATCCCTTTTAGCTTCCAGAGTATCCATGGACTCTTTGTAATAATAGAAACATTTGAAAAGTATGTCCTTTTTTTCCTGGAGAGTTTGGCTATGGCTTTTATCATTCTTTTTCTGTGTGTATGTGAAAGACCAAAAAACATTAATAAAAAAAATAGAAATGACATTATTATCCTTTTACTATCCCTACAGGATAAAACATATTCTTCTTTTAACTTTTTTTTTTTTTTTTTTTGAGACAGAGTCTCAAGCTGTCACCCTGGGTAGAGTGCTGTGGCCTCTATCTCAAACTCCTGGGCCCAAGCAATTTTTTTGCCTTAGTCTTCCAAGTAGCTGGGACCATAGGTGCCCGCCACAATGCCTAGCTATTTTTTGGCCCAGGCTGGATTCGAACCTGCCAGCTTGGGTGTATGTGGCTGGAGCTCTAGCCGTGAGCTACAGGCGCTGAGCCCTTCTTTTCACTTTCTGCTACCTTCCCTCATAATTATCAGTTGACATTATAACCACTAAAAGCAAAACAAATACATTTAAAATATTAGTTGAGGGCATTAGAGTATCTAAAGCTCTCAGTTTTTTTCACAGAGATCCTATGAGGTTAAGTTCTATGGTCATCCTATTTTTCAGAGGAGGAAACTAAGGCTAAGAGAAGAAGGTTGATGACCCAGGGTGGATCAAGTCTCTCTCCTTTTCAAGGTTATTATTTTTTAATTCTACAAAGGGCTGAAATAGCATAACATGTTGTCACTCTATTTGTACTAAGAGGCTGAGAAGTAGTGTTCACGAAAGCACATGTCTTGATAGGAAAGGAGAGCTCATTTTATTTGTAGACTCCTTTGGGCTATCTTGGTAGGGTATGTGTTTGTGAGGGGATACAGGGGGCTGCTTTCTCAGAAGCTATTAAAGGGCTGGTGGGGGAAAGACTCATCCAAAGGGGGATGTCTCCTTTCCACTGAATCGCAGGCATGCCTCCTACCATTGCTAGTCCCCTCTTTTTCTTTTTTTTTTTTTTTGTAGAGACAGAGTCTCACTTTATGGTCCTTGGTAGAGTGCCGTGGCCTCACAGCAACCTCCAACTCCTGGGCTTAAGCGATTCTCTTGCCTCAGCCTCCCCAGTAGCTGGGACTACAGGCGCCCGCCACAACGCCCGGCTATTTTTTGGTTGCAGTTTGGCCGGGGTCGGGTTTGAACCTGCCACCCTCGGCATATGGGGCCGGCGCCCTACCGACTGAGCCACAGGCGCCGCCCAGTCCCCTCTTTTTCATTTCTAAAGGGCCATGACTAAAAGGAGCTTTGCAGTGAGACTCAAACAGCTGCCCACTCACGTATTTCCAACCCACAGCCTGTTTCCCTACCCAACAAACATCATCCAGAGTCACTATGGTGCCATCTCTTTGGCAGTACCAATACTCTAAAGCCATATCTTAGACAGTCCAGGAGCTCACATTTTCAAGTCCTTTATGGATTTGCCACCTGTGTTCTTTTTGACCTGGCCCAACATTTCCTAAGCCTTGGAGGAAGGGGGCATGAGAATTGTGTTGTACTGATTTAAAGCTAAAGTTCTACCTTGTTGTTCTCTTTAACCCATGTCTGCAATCCCCAGGGATTCTACCATTTCAGGTGCCTTCATTGTCACTGGGTCCACAGTGACTTCTTGGCATGGAGAGACTCTGCCTTGGGGACCCAGGGACCACCACCTCCCATCCTCTCCCACTGCTTCCAGACTCAGGTCTTTCCTTCTGTGCCTGTAGCCTGAGCCCGATGCACAACACGTGCAATCTGCCTTGTTGTGTAAGTTTCCTGGTTGCTGATCTGAGTGACTCAGCATTGAGGTGGTGCCCCACTCTTTCCCAGCCCCGGGCAGCATGCTACCTAGTGCCAGGTCAGCAGCAAACTGGAAAGGAAAACAAGGCCTCCTAATAGGGTCCAGCTGAGTAGACTTTGCTTCCCAGTGGTGTCTGGTAAGCCCAGCAAGCCCTCCTGAGGCTGTTGCAAACAAACTCATGAGTGGAATTCTCCATCTCCCTGGCTTATTTCCTGTTTCTTCAACTTTGGCTGAAAATCACGAAAGGATCATATTCAGCAACCCTTAGTTCTGTGACCACCACTTTCTGGGTCCCTGTTAATGGACTTATGTTCATGTACCCCTAAAAGTCTTATGTTGAAGCCCTAACCCTCAATGAAATGGTGTTAGGAGGTGAGGCCTTTTGAGGATAATTCAGTTCAGATGCAGTCATGAGGGTAAGGCCCCCATGATAAAATTAGTGCCCTTATAGAAGGCTGAGAGACACAGCCCAAGAGGGGACAGAGTGAGAAGGAGGCTGTCTGCAAGTCGGGAAGAGAGCCCTCACCAGTATGTGACCATGCTGGCACCCTGATCTTGGACTTCTCACCTCTACGACTGTGGAAAATAAATGTCTGCTGTCCAAGCCACCTAGTCTATGGTATGTTCTTGTAGCAGCTGAGCAGACTAATATAGTCCCACTGACCTGAGTCTTCACCTTTGGGCCCTCTAGAGGCTCAGGCAGGAAGTAATCCTGGTGCAAGAGGAGGGATTCTTAGATTTCAACTCAATGTGAACCCAAACTCTTTCCCTCCTCAGCTCAAGTTTCCACCATGGAGTAGGAAATTGGTTGGGCCACTGTCAATAGGGAGGACAGATATGGGCTAATTTTGGTTTCATCTCTCTCCTCTCATGTGGGCATGCCATTGTGTTTTCTTTTCTCTTCAGGACAGAAAAGGGTGTTGGCATCCTGCTATTAGACTCGGAGCCAGAAGACCCCAGATTCTAGCCCAGGTTCTGACATTAACCAGGTTTTCAGCATTGGGCATCTCTGTTTGTGCCAGCTCTTCCCGGTGGTAGGATGTGGTACTGGACAAGAAGGCAGTGAGCCAGGTGTTCACGGATCCTGCTTTCTAGGGTGAGGAGACAATTAACAAGGACACTGATTAATAAGATAACACTAACTGTGATGAGTGCTCTGAGGAGATAAACAGAATAATGAAATAGGGAGTAATGTGATGGTGGAGTGGACAGTACCTTGGAAGAGGTGATATTCTTTAAAGGCCTTCCCCAGCAAGCTGAGAAGGTGCCAGCCCATCAACCAGGAAAGAGATTAAGGCAGAGTTATGAGCTAATAGACGTAAAGATGCTTGGAAACGTGTGTAAGTACAGCACAGGTAGCAGATTTAATCTAAATAAAACTACCTTCATTTTCCATGGCTTTGCCCCATTCCTTGACTAGAGGCCAGAGTTGGCACAACTCACTAGCATGTGGCAAGCAGTGTTAGCAACCATCAAGTCACACTTCAGGGGTTAATTAGGAGGCCAAGGCCAAATTAGGGAAGGTGTTCTGGAAAATGAGTAGACTAAGAGTTCTGTTCTCTTGGAGGACATGACACTCCAATCTACACATGGAAACTCTTTTTTCTCACAGCCCACAGTCCTCAAATGCTTCAGTCCTTTGTCATCCTTCTTTCAACATTTGGTTGGTGTTTATGGAACACCTGCTGGGAGACAGGGATCCTCTAAGCAGGAACTCAGAAGGTGATGTACCTCCCAGCCCCCAGGCCCCACAGCAGCTGCTCCCCCAGTCTGTCTACATTTGGGCCCTTATTTCATTCTCCAGCTAGATCTCTTTGGGGAGTAAGAGTGAACATCTGGGGACAGAAATATTTAGATGCACATTCTCTCTCTGGACAAATGTCTGGAGCTGTGCAAAGTGGTCACACACAACATCTCCCTCAGGGAGTCCCAATAGCAGGGTTCAGTGACTGATCAGCTCAGGAATTCAGAAAGGCACAACACATTTCTTTAGAGCCACGTACTGGGGTTTCCATTTGCTAAGCATGGTTCTTGATCTGTGGTTTTATATCTCTTAGTTTTGCTCCTTTGGTTCTGATATTCTATAGTTGTGTGACTTTGGGGGATACTGGTTTTCAAACTTTGAGTATCAGACAGAATTCTTTAAGAGCTTGTAAAAATGCAGATTCTTTTCTTTCCTTTCTTTCTTTTCCTTCCTTCCTTCCTTCTTTTTTTTTTTTTTTTTTTTTTTTAGCCCGAGTCTCACTCTGTTGCCTTGGGTAGAGTGCCGTGGCATCCTAGCTCATAGCAACCTCAAACTCTGGGCTCAAGTGATATTCCTGCCTCAGACTCCCCGCCACCTGGGACTATGGGCACCTGCCACAACACCTGGGTAATTTTTCTATTTTTGGTACAGAAAGGGTCTTGCTTTTGCTCAGGCTGGACTTGAACTACTGAGCTCAAGGGATCCCCCCACCTTGGTCTCCCAGAGTGCTAGGGATTATAAGGCAAAAGCCACCGCTCTGGTCTGAAAATACAGATTCTTGAACTTGCTGAATCAGTAGCTCATAGAGTGGAGGATAAAGTAATTTGCGTCTCCTAGGCCATCTAATTTATTTCTACCTTTCGGTTTCCCTCTCTCTTCCCCTGATAACCCTAGGCACCCTCTCACCTTAAAGGCTTTGTCATTGTTACCTGTGCTATCTGAATGTTCTTTCTGTGGAAGCCTAAAAGGATGCCTCTTTCTTATTCTTCAAGTCTCAGTTCAGTGTCATCTATTCACAGAAGCTTTCGCTGACTTCTCCATTTAAATGTCCTCCCTCGTTTATTTTGCCTACCACTCTAACTTTGCTGGTCTCCTTGCTGACTTTGCCTAGTGGTGATGTAAGTTCCTCTGGTTAAGGACTTGTCTGTCTTGAACACTATTCTAGCCACTCCAGTGCTCAGCAAATATCTGCAGAATGTATAAAGGGTAAAAGTGGATTTCTCAAGACCAAGGCTTCTCAGGTTTCAGCATGGGACGGAATCACCTGGAAGGCTTTTAAAAACAAGATTGCCCAATCTTTATTCCCAGAGCTTCTGATTTTGATTATTGGAAATTGGGTACTTCTGACAAGGTTCCATGTGCTTCTGCTCCAGAGACCATTCTTTGAGAGCCCCTGGGCCAGAGCAAACCCCATCTGTACCTGGGAAAGAACATCTGTTGGTCAGACAGAGTCAGGAGCCCAAGGAAGCCCAGGCTGAGGGGCAGGACAAGTCCAAGGGACCTGGACAAGGTAAGGGCTGTGGGACAATGCACAGGCCCCTTTAATCCCAGAGATCCTGGGCTTCTGAGACAAGAGGCTCCTTTTCTGATGAGGAAGCTGTGGCGGACAAACAGATCTTTCTTTCCTCCTTTAGCTGCCAGCATAAGAAGAGCCTTAAAAAAATTGTTCTTTGGCCCCCAAACTGAACATCCAACGTAGTCTTGATTTCTCCATTCCATAGTCAAATGAAGTTCAGAGTTGCTGAAAGCCATATGCCCTTCTTGCAGACTCACGCACACACCTGAGAATCCTAGTAGTTCACTCATCAGCTCAGGATTGTCACTCTCGGTCTTGGGAAATGGGACCAAAGACCATTTTTGTTCCTAACAGTTACTTTGAGGGTTATAGTTAGAGAAGCACTGCCTCTGGGTATCTCCTCTCTTCAAAGAGAGGAATTTGGTTTTATCCTGGATGGAAATCTCATGCAGGCATGCGAGAATCCCAGGATAGGCCGGAAAGGAGGTGTCTGGAATGACCTTGGGGTCTCTTTCCTTCCAGATGTGAAGCTGCCCTGAGATGTGTGACATTGTTGCTGCCTGGGTGGGGTCCTGGGGCTTCTCTTTAATGGGGCAGTTAGGGTGGGAGGAGCAGGAGGAGGAAGCTCTGGGGGTATGTGATAGGCAGCCAGGAAAGAACCAGCCTGGGAGCAGGGGCTGGAATTTTCCTCTGGAAATTCTTTTGAACCGAAGCCGATTTGAGTGTTGCACCCATGGCCACCTGGATCCCAGGGCTAAGTGGTTTTTGTCTTCATTTTCTAGTAGCGATTAACATTGCTGTAGTAATCACAGGCTGTGTGGGGACAGTTCATCTGGCTGTGGTGATGGAAACTAAAAGGAAGACCCCTCCCCACCCCAAAAAAAGCCTCTTGACAGTCTGCTTTTCACTTGTGACTGTTGGTGGAAGAGGAGAAAGAAAATGTTCTTGCTTGGCAAGTACTGTTCTACCTTTCCTTGAATTAAATACTTCTCAGTATCTTATCATATTCTTTCAGCAAAACATACATTTTGGGAAAATGGGCAATATTTTCATTCATCATCCTAGCGACACTTCAGAGGTGGCGTTCTTAGATGAGGAAGCAGAGGCTAGGAGGCCAATCAAGTTCTCAGGGCCAGGAGCAGGGAAGAATGTGTAATCTTGTCTCCTAGCCCACTGGAGACCTCGGAAATTGTTGGGGGGTCACACATTTTACTCTGGATAAAACAAGTTGGACTCGATAGCCAGGTATAGTCAGAGTCATGGCCAATTGGGAAATTGTTGGGGTCACACATTTTACTCTGGATAAACAAGTTGGACTCAATAGCCAGGTATAGTCAGAGTCATGGCCAATCCCTCCTACATAGCCTCTGGAGCCACTTTTCACCTGCCTTCACAACCAACCAGCTCTAAAAGGCATGGCTTTGGTGTGTTTTTACTTTTTTTTTTTTTTTTTTGAGACAAAGTCTCAGTATTGTTGCCCTCGGTAGAGTAGAGTGCCATGGGGTCACAGCCCACAGCAACCTCCAACTCTTGGGCTTAAGCCATTCTCTTGCCTCAGCTTCTGAAGTAGCTGGGACTATAGGTGCCCAGCCCACCACAATGCCCAGCTATTTTCTTGTTGCAGTTGTCATTGTTGTTTAGCTGGCCCAGGCCAGGCTCAAACCCGCCGGCCTCGGCACATGTGGCTGGCGCGGTAACCACTGTACTATGGGCTCTGAGCCCACAATGCTCAGTTATTTTTAGAGACGGGGGTCTCACTCTTGCTCAGGCTGGTCTCCATCTCCTGAGCTCAAGCAACCCATCCTCTGCGGCCTCCCAGATTGTTGGGACTACAGGTGTGAGGCACTCCACCTGGCCATGTTTGGTGTGTTTTTAAATTCTGTTTATTTCTTTTTTCATTTCTTTTTTTTTTTTTTTTCTAGAGACAGAGTCCAACTTTATGGTCCTCAGTAGAGTGCCATGGCATCACACAGCTCACAGCAACCTCCAACTCCTGGGCTTAAGCGATTCTCTTGTCTCAGCCTCCCGAGTAGCTGGGACTACAGGCGCCCGCCACAATGCCTGGCTATTTTTTGGTTGCAGTTCAGCCGGGGCCAGTTTTGAACCCGCCACCCTCCGTATATGGGGCCCGTGCCTTACTGACTGAGCCATAGGCGCCGCCCTAATTCTGTTTATTTCTAAAGGCTTTTGTCTTTTGTCCCTTCCATCTTTCCTTCTTTTCTCAAAAGGAAAAAGGAAAGGATAATAAAACATTACCACATTTGCGAGACGTCATGTTAGAAAGCCATCAGGATCTTTATCTGGCTGTAAGGAGAGAGCTTCCTTTTCCATGGCACAGTGCATAATACCATAAAATGTCAAAACAAAGAGGGACCTTAGAGATTATCCTGGCCAGTCCCTCATAAGAAGGTGGAGACCAGAGGTTAAGCCCTTGCACAGGACTTTTTAATCATACTCCCGCCTCTCTCAACTTCTCTAGCATTATTTGTTACATAACTTCCAAGAGTTCCACCAGAGATGTGCTAGGGTCTGAAGCATGGCTTGCTGTGGCGCTTTCTGGAATCTTCAAGGTGGACCATCTTCTCATGTGTTGAGGATTTGACCAACATGGCTATATGTGAGCTAACTGGGTTGAAAGAGGGTGAGATGACCCCAGCCTACAAAGAAAAGCTTCTTATTTATTCTAAAACAGGCTTGATTGCTTTTCTGAGCACTCAACCAAAATTTGGTTAAATGTATCTCTGGATGTATTTTCAGTTTATGTAACTTCCTTCTTTGCTTTCATTATTTCTTTTATGTGATAAACTGTGTAAAATTGCTTCATGCCTGTGATGACTCCGTCATCAGCTTGATTTGGTTCCAGTACTTATTCGTGACACTGGGAACCAGGGCACCAGGGAACATTCACATCCAGCTGTACTTAACAATAAGAGGTTCATCATTAGGGTTGTCAGATATAGCAAATAAAAATACAGGGTACCCGGTGCATTTAAAATTCAGATAGACAACAAACAATTTTTTAGTTCGTATATCCCAAATATTTGTAGTATAATTTACCCCAGATATTGCATGAGACACACTTAAAGGTATAGAAATCATTTTGTCTGAAATTCAAATTTATTGGACATCCTGTAGCTTATCTGACATCCATATTGACAACACATAAAACCAAGTGAGGAAGTTTAATTCTATTTCCTTAGTAATATTAGGTTCCTGATGGCCACCCCTGTTAGTGGCTGTGACTGAGGGAGAGTCAAGCTGTGTCTTCCGTAGGCCACTGAGTGCTGCTCTGTTCCAAGGCTAAGCACTCTCTACCAGGAATCTCTTCATCTAAGGTCCTCCGTCAATCCTCTCAGTCCCATGGTTCCTTGGAGTCTGTTTTCTTTTGTCAGGAGCTCTTTGCATATTCCAGATTCTACTCTTTGTTGGTTAGGTCGGTGGCAAGTACCTTCTCCCAGTTTGTGCCTTGCCCTTTCAACTTTCCTTATGGGGATCTTTTGATAGACAAATTTTCTTCACTTCAGGATAGTCAAACTTACCGTTTTCCATTAGTATTTTTTATATCTTAAGAAGTTCTTTTTTGTAAGTATAAAGGTGTTCTCTTTGATAATTTTTTAAGTTATAACTTTTGTATTTAAGTCTTTACTCTGCTAGGATTATTCTGTTTGTGTGCCCTGTGTTGTAGGATTCCCCCCTTTCATTCTTTTTTCCCTTAGAGATAACCCATTGTCCCAGTACCATTGAAGAGTGGTTCATCTTTCCTCAGTGATCAAAAATTTAAATGTTCCTTTA
Organism: Nycticebus coucang; assembly: GCF_027406575.1. NCBI lineage: Eukaryota > Metazoa > Chordata > Mammalia > Primates > Lorisidae > Nycticebus > Nycticebus coucang. The sequence goes on from NC_069789.1 coordinate 79,693,522, forward strand.
TGTTACTGTTCCTATCACTAGACTATGAGCTCCTTTTGTATCTATATTATTAGAGTCTAGCACATAGAATTTGCCTCTTTGCCAACTATTTAGCAAATCATTGCTAAGTTTTTGTTAAACTATATTCTTAACCCTCAGCTCCATCTTACTAAAATCTGTAAGTTTAGATAGGGGCTCAAGTATAAGAAGATTTTGGTTTATATGAGGAAATGTATCTTAAGTAGCTATTCAGTTTACTAAATGAGTTGATGAGTCCTCCTGTCACTGGAATAATAATATTTCAACAACAGTTGGGTACAAATCTTTCATTGAGATTTGACTAAGGTCAGGACAGGCTTTCCTGACCTCATTTCTTTTCATCTTCACACAATACAGTTGGGAAAAAATGTCAGTATCATTATTTACAGAGGAAGAAGATACAGCTCGTGGCAGTGAACTGACTTGCTGAAGGTCACACGGATTCAGGCTGTGGCTAGGAGCAGCTCTAATGACAACTCAGAAAGCTTCTAACACAGGGTTGACCTCGTTAGTTGACCTAATTCTGCTTTACAAACATCACAGATTGCTAAACCTGGATTCCTGGAAATGTGCAGCATTCTCATTGGGATATTTCCACATAGGACATGTAGTCTTAATAGCTAAGAAGGACCCCGGCAAGTGCCTGGATGTAGAAGTTACTAGGCTGGATCAGTGCCCATAGCATAGTGGTTACAGTGCCAGCCACGTGCACTGAGGCTGGCGGGTTCAAACCCAGCCAGGGGCCAGCTAAGCAACAACGACAACTGCAACAAAAAAATAGCTGGGCATTGTGGCGGATGCCTGTAGTCCCAGCTACTTGGGAGGCTGAGGTAAGAAAATTGCTTAGCCCAAGAGTTTGAGGTTGCTATGAGCTATTATGCAACAGCACTCTACCGAGGGCAACATAGTGAGACTCTGTCTCAAAAAAAGAAAAAAGAAAAAGAAAAAGAAATTACTAGGGCTTATGTCAACTTAAAAAGAAACTTTCTAAGCTAGAGTTGTTTGAAGGGGAACCATTCCTGGCAGTGAGATAAGCTTCCCAGGGGTTTCCAACCTTTTTCTTTTCTGCCGCACATTGGAAAAGTAGGAATTGTCTTGGGCCACAGAATAAATATGAAAACACTAAGGAAAGCTGATGAGCAAATAAAAAGGTCTGTGCATATTTTTTTTTTTTGTGATATTTGACACCACAGATAAGCAAAACAGTTCTCAAAGAATCAGCATGTAGCTGGTGGGGCACAGGTTGGGCACCCTGTAAGTTTAGACTCTCCTTCTCCACCTGGACTGTGCTGCATCCACCAGGCCTTGGAACAGGTCGTGGCAGAATAAATTCCCACTCTCCACTGATCTTACTTCCATGTCTCCATTCTCCTACTGTCCTGAGATCCCCCTTTCTCTCAGAACCCCTGTATTTTGGAGTCGAGACCTTTAATAAGCATTTGTTGGGCTTAGTTGTCAGGTCCCATGCTAGGCGCCAGGGTACAGACCTGAATAAAACAGGATGATTTCCTGAGGAAGAGAGATTCATAAACATATTTTTATTATAATCTGGCAAATGGTAAGATAAGCACTGGCTCCTTTGGAAGCCCAGAGGAAGGGCCTGGGCCTAACACGAGGATTTCTGGAAAAGATGCCTTACGAGCTGAAGGTCTCTTGAAGGGTCAGGGGAGATGTGGGTTGGGTAAAGAAAGGCCTAGTGATGGGGGAGGGGGTGATGGAGAACACTTGCCCCTCTGAGATTGAGGGAGCATCCTGGAATCCTAGCTTAGACTTTCCCCATTTCTCTATTTCTTCTCTTTTCCTGTTCCCTGGGACTTTCATCAATCTTTTCCCTGGATTTGTAAAACCTTGGAGTTCTCCCATTCTATATAATTTTCACCTATTTCCAGAAAGCCCATTCTGTCTTTAGGCTTCCATTTTATTCTAATTATATGCTGGGGTCCAAAAGACTGTTACATTAAGGACCATATTCAGCGATAGGAACTCAGGAAAAGAGTAAGCTGAGACGGCTCCAAATCCAGCATCTGCAGGGGCCACGCTGAACAGAATAAGTAAACTGCACTTTGTGTACATCATGACTGCAGCCTGGGAGCCCGTGGGTGTCCAACTGCCCCTCGGCTTCTCCCCAGTGGTAACCAGGTATGGTGGGAAGAACTTCCATGCCAGACAGACCTGGTTTAAATTCTAGCTCTACTTATCTTGTAGACAGCAGTTACTTCCCTGTGTCTCAGTTTCATTACTTGTGAAATTGGTATGGAAACAAGTGCCTTTCAGGGTTGCTCTACGACTAAACAAGATAGCCAATGGAAAGGATTGCTGGGAGGTGTTCGGTCAGCGAAGGAACTGCTGGGAGGTGTTCAATCAATGAATTTCTTCCAGGTTTCTTTGTATGGATAAACTGACTAGAAGAAAAAAGACCCCAAGGCAACCAATTGTCTTTTCCAAAGCATTAGAATAAACTGATAGGAATTTTGCACTTAAAATCTTATTTGTGGCAAAGCCTAGGATTTTTCCCAGAATCAAAATGGGTGCATCTTGGAGGTAATTGGGTCTGAGGCTGTCTTTCCAGCAAGCACTGGAACAGATCACCTGAGAGGTGAGTGTGGGACATTATCCTGATACACCTTCTGAGGGAGATTCTGCAAACACCCTGGTCCTGGACTCAGTGTCTTGCAGTCTTTATATAGCTGAGAGTCCTTTCTGATATCTTAGTTAAAGGCTCTCTTGCTTCGGCATAAACCGTGCTTTCTTCTCATAGTGAGGGACACCACTGAGAAATAGACATTTTAACTACATAGCAACAGCCTGTTGCCTCAAGTTCTGCTGCCGCTTCATTGCCTGGGTCACAAGTTATATTGTATCATAGAACGCGTGGTCTAGGCCAGAAAGGCAGAGTACCTGGCCGTGATCTACCACAATGATTCTAAGGGCCAAGAGATGAGTTTGAACTCAAGCTTCCTGAGTCCCAGATTTAGGGTTTATTTTTTGTTGTTTCCTTTCACCGAGGGGCTCCTTTTACTAGTCATGCATCCAGAGGTGACTCAGGATCCTTCAGGAGATTCCAAGAGCCAGTTTCAGATGTTTGGGCCTGGGAGTCAAAGACCCTAGGATCAGTCCCATTTCTTCAGAATTGTTCCTCCAGAGAAGGCAGCAACAGCAGAGCTTTTGTCTTTGTGCTTTTTAGGGATATCAGATAGCACTGGTAAAGAAGAAATATTCTTTGGAAACTCGGACTTTCTCATGGGAAGATTCAATTATATATGTATAAATCATGTGATATAATAACAAGTATTATAAATGTATAATAAAATGTAATTGAATATACACAGGAACTAAGTCATTCATTTATTATTCATTCACTGTAAAAAAAGTTTTTTTTTTTTTTTGAGACAGACCCTCAAGTTGTCGCCCTGGGTAGAGGGCTGTGGCATCACAGCTCACAGCAACCTCCAACTCCTGGACTCAAGCGATTCTCCTGCCTCAGCCTCCGAAGCAGCTGGGACCACAGGTGCTCACCACAATGCCCAGCTATTTTTTGGTTGCAGCTGTCATTGTTGTTCGGCGGGCCCAGGCTGGATTAGAACCTGCCAGCTCAGGTGTATGTGGCTGGCGCCTTAGCTGCTTGAGCCACAGGCGCTGAGCCTCTGTAAAAAAATTTTTGAGTACTTATTGTTTGCAAGGCGCCCTTCAAGGCCCAGAGAATTTAATAGAAATAAAATACAAATGTTCCCTCCTCTCATAGCACTTACCATCTAGAGTTAGTGTTAAGTGATAAACAATAAACAAATTACACACACTATCACCTCACAACAAACTAAAAGACAAAGCAAAGAGGCTAACAACTAGTGATCTGACTAGACTTTGTATTTCTCCCTGGACGTTTAAATTTGTACTTTTTTTCTGAGAAAGTCAAACTGTTCTAGAAAGGGACTCAATTTAACTTTTCAGTTGTAAAGGCACATAGATGTCTGCTAAGTCCTCTGATGGGCTACATTTGAATAGGGTTGTTTTGTCTGCCAGACGATTGAGGTTAACCCTTCTTTCCTCCCCGGCTGCCCAAGCAGGCAGGTAATTCCAGGTCTCTAGAAATGACCATGCAAGTCTGTTTGGCCAGAATCAGCAATGTGCTTTCCCACTTCAGAATCTCATTCCCTGTAGATTGCAGCTGCTGCTTGTGCAAGACCAACTGATCCGAAAACCCCAACAGACAACCAAGGAGTACCATTGGATTTTTAGGGTTTGTGAATTGTCAATTAGGTATTGTTCAGAATTTTATTTGAAATTAAGCTTTTTTTTTTTTTTTTAGATTATGTCACTCTGTCACTTTGGGTAGAGTGCTGCAGCGTCATAGCTCACAGCAACCTCAAACTCTTGGGGTCAAATGACCCCCTGCCTTAGCATCCCAAGTAGCTGGGGCTATAGGCGCCTGCCCGATGGACACCCAGCTAGTTTTTCTATTTTTAGTAGAGATAGGGTCTCGCTCTTGCTCAGGCTGGTCTCAAACTGGTGAGTTCAAGTAATCTACCCGCCTTAGCCTCCAGAGTACTAGGATTACAGGCTTGAGCCACCATTGGCCTGAGATTAAGCTTTTGATGATTGCTGAGTGGATTTTTCCTATGTGCTTATCTATTATTTACAAATGCAAATGATTTACGCAACCAATCCCCCATCTCTAATCTGTAAGAAACTCACTGAATGATACTGCACTGGGAAACTAGAATTGTACCTACTTTGAATTGGTGGTGTTCCTCTAAATTTACCTATGGTGGTCTTCAATGATAAGAAAGAGTAACCTGTTGAAAATCTTACAATTTAATGGCAAATTCAAATTCAAGACACCTGATTTCTAGATCACTGCTTTCCAGGCACCACATTAGAACCATCAGCCTGACTCAGATTACATTTGGCATGTGCATACAATGTTATCAGAAAGCTGTGGAACTTGGCTGATTAGAAACGCTATCAACTAAAAGGCCAGTTCTGATTTAGAAAAAAGCGGACCATTTCAATTAAACATGAGGGTGTGTTTGTAACAATGTGGAGCAAAATCACAAATTAATGAAACTTTAAAAGACAAAAGGCAGCAGCCATGGCCATCACCGTGGATTCACCTTAGAAAGTAAATTGTGTAAGGTAAGGTTAACAATGAGGTGCGATCAGATTCCCAGGTTAGGAGCTGAAGTCTTTTTTTTTTTTTGAGACAATTTCATTCTTTCACACTGGATAGAGTGATGTGGTGTCATAGCTCACAGCAACCTCAAACTCTTAGGCTCAGGTGATCCTCTGGCCTCAGCCTCCCAAGTAGCTGGGGCTATAGGCGCCCACCACAAGGCCCAGCTATTTTTTAGAGACAAGGTCTTGCTCTTCCTCAGCCTCATCTCAAATCCATGAGTTTAAGTAATCCACCTGCCTCTGGGAGTCTGGGAGTGGCTGGCCACCACACCCAGCCTAAATTGGCTTTTAAACTCAGCTATTGACAGCTCCTTTTTCTTTCTTTCTTTTTTTGAGACAGAGTCTCAAGCTGTCACCCTGGGTAGAGTGCCGCAGCATCACAACTCACAACAACCTTAACCTTGGGCTTAAGCGATTCTCTTGCCTCAGCCTCCCAAATAGCTGGGATTATAGGCACCTGCCACAATGCCCAGTTATTTTTTGGTTATAGTTGGTATTGTTGTTTGGCAGGCCTGGGCTGGATTCGAACCTGCCAGCTCAAGTCTATGGGGCTGGCACCCTAGCTGCTGAGCTGACAGCTCCTTTTCATAACCTTTCTTCCTACATCTATCCTTCATGTGGTTTCTCCTTCCCATCTGTTCACATCTTGAATTTGGTGAAGAGGTACCATTCACTCCCCGTGACGGTCCCTTTGGGGATAGGCTTTGGTCAAGGTATTCTAGATTTAGACTACATGACCTTGGCAGTCCCCCAGTGAAGGCATAGAGAAGTGTCAGAAAAGGAATTGGGCCTAAACTGGAAAGAAAGTCAAGCTGCCCTCTAGGGAGTTGTTGAGTATTTATCAAGAGCCAGGGCCAAGGTTTATGCCCATTGCTGAGAAGGTTTCATGGCCCAAACTGGCATATATTAGGCTGCATCTTTCCACGTCTTGAGTCCATGAAGCATTGATTCCTGACTAAGGCAGGCATGATCTTGCAGTAGGAGAGATTGCAAATCAAACCAAACAGGGCATTTTTCTTTCTTCAGTGTTATTTTGATTCAGTCAATTCCAAGATTTGAGCTCAGGCTTGTTAGGCTCCAGATTCAGTTCTTCTGAGAAATGCCATCTGTTAGGAGTACTGATTTCTGGGCAGCAAAAGTGCTATTAATTCTATTTTAGTGTAGTTGCTGAATGGCCAGGCTCCCATCACCTGTGCAGGGAGAAGGGTAGGAATCAGACACTTGCCTGATCCACCCCTTTTTGTATGTTTGCCTGTTGCCCCCCCTCACTGCCACCCCCTCTCCCCACACACACACACCACATCTCTCCCTTAGTTTTCCAGCCACTTCACAATTTAAGTGCTTATATAAACTTTCATATACAGCCTAGTCTTTGTGTCAAGTGTACACTAAGACTCAAGAAAGTCCTATGAGGAAATTCATTTCTTGAGATCTTTTGTCTTAAGCTGGACTGGTGCCTTTGCTGCTACAGTTGTTTTTGTAACATTTACAAGTTTGTCTTTCTGACTCCATATTTCGAATGCATTATGGATCGACACCTTTCTCTGGGAATAAATTTCTATGGACAAATTCACGTGCCAATTTAGGCTGTTGCACCTGTTCAGTGCTGTGAATGATTTGAATAGGGCCACTTCCTTCTCAGCACTTTTTTGGTCCAAATTCACAGGAATACTCCTCTCAGGAATGTGGTCCTGGCAGGGGAGCTTGCAAATTCCTTACAGATTTCAGGAGTGTATAATCTCGGGCAGAAAAAGAGGAGAGACTTATCTACTGGCTTGAAATTCTGGAGAAAAATTCTTGTCCAGTGCTCAGAAAAGCTGGTTTCCAGCTAAAGACTGAATCTCTTGGGATGTGGATGATAGAGAGGGGGGCTTGGGGTGGAAACAGGGTTAGAAACCTATATGGTCAGGCCAGAATCAGAGGAGACATCTGGCTGGCATGGGGACTCACGCCTGTAATCCCAGCACTCTGGGAGGCCGAGGTGGGTAGATTATGTGAGCTCTCAGGTTGAGACCAGCTTGAGCCAGAGCGAGACCTCGTCTCTAAAAATAACCAGGTGCTGTGGCTGGTGCCTGTAATTCCAACTACTTGGGAGGCTGAGGCAAAAGAATCACTTGAGCCTAAGAGTCTGAGGTTGCTGTGAGCTGATGCCAAGGCATTCTACTGAGGGTGACAAAGTGATACTCTGTCTCAAAAAAAAAAAAAAAAAAAACCGAAAGAAAATGAAGGAAAGTACTACCAAATCCAAAAAGGGGGGGGGGGGACCAGACATGTAGCAGCACCCCTCGTCCCCTACCATAAGAATGTGACCTTTTGTAACTGTCCTAGGAAATAGCCCCGAGCTGAAGCAGATAACCGGTAACTGGTTCTGAAAGAAAAAAGCTAAGCAAATGTTTAACTGCTGATCTTGTCTTAAGACAGATGAGTAATGAACCAGAGTTCTTCTTATCTGGAAAAGCCCCTATGTCTGCTACCCCTCCCTAAAGCCCCTGCTATGTCTCCTACCCTTCCCTAAAGCCCCTGCTATGTCTGCTGCCCCTCCCTACTTTATGGTTTTTGCCTTTATAAACTTGTAAAACCTGCTGTTCAGGGCTTGACTCCTCAGCTCCTAAAAGAGTTGCGAGTCAAGCCCCAGCATGCTGGAATAAAATCCTCTTGCTGTTTGCATCAAGCGCCGTCTCTTGCGGTTGATTGGGGTCATCAGAGCTCAGGGCAGAGTGGGGGGTCCTGCCCCAAGTCTTTCTTTTGGGGGCTCGTTCAGGATTTGACGACCACCCTTCACCTGCAGAGTCGACCTTGGAGGTAAGAAAGGGGTACCCCAAAAACTGTCTGGTCTGTGTCTTCAGTCCTTTGTTTGACTTTGTGTGTGCACTTTCGGTTTTGCAGCTGTTCGGCACCTCGTGAGAGTGGCCGGACAATGATCGGTAGACGTGCCCAGAGGACCATAGGCCGAAATCCTGGGGGACGCCCCAGGAACTGAGGAGAACCAGGGACGCCTGGTTGTCTCCTGCTGTAAGGGCACTGATCGAGTCCAGCTGTTCGATCAAAAATTACGGGAAACGCGCCCGTCTGATTCTGTTGTAGGCTTGTGAGGGACCAAGTGTGGTAGGTAGGTCCTTGTATCTGTAATATTTCTGTTATTCCTGTTATTTGTGTTTCTGACATATCTACTGACGATGGGACAGACTGTGACAACCCCTCTGAGTTTGACTCTAGATCATTGGCCTGAAGTCAAGAAAAGAGGTCGTGACCTGTCAGTAGAGGTTAAAAAAAGGCCCATGGCAGACTTTCTGCTCCTCGGAGTGGCCCACTTTTAACGTCGGCTGGCCCTCAGGAGGAACCTTTGACTTATCTCTTATTTTTGCTATCAAAGAGATTGTTTTTCAGAGAGGACCGGGAGCCCATCTGGATCAACAACCTTACATCATAGTCTGGCAGGACCTGGTGCAGAGTCCACCCCCCTGGGTTCGGCCGTGGACTGCCACATCCAGGCCCCCGTCTAATCCTCGGGTGCTCACTGTCCAATCTTCCGGTTCCAGAAAAGGGGGCGACAGCTTGGACCCCACGAAGAAGATCTACCCGGAAATCCAGACTGATCATCTTCTCCTCGACCCTCTGCCCCCTCCTCCCCCATACCCTCCCGCCTTGGCTCCTGTCGGGGGCAGGGAGGACCAGCATCACCGAATCCGGCGATTGCCCCCTCTGCACCCCCGGGGGAACCTTCATTGGGGCCCGCACAAGGTACCAGGAGTCACTGCCGGGGAGGAATGTCTCCCGACACTACTGTTGCCCTGCCCCTGAGGGCATACAGCCCCCCGCCGATGGCAACAGATGAGGGACCACCTCCTCTCCAGCCCCTCCAGTACTGGCCATTTTCTTCTGCAGACCTGTATAACTGGAAAACTAATCACCCCCCTTTTTCAGAAGACCCCCAATGCCTGACTGGGCTGGTAGAGTCCCTGATGTTCTCTCATCAGCCCACATGGGATGACTGCCAACAGCTCATACAGACTCTCTTCACTACTGAAGAGAGGGAGAGGATTTTACTAGAAGCTAGGAAGAATGTACTCGGGGCGGACGGGTGTCCTACCCAGCTCCCCAACATCATCGAGCCTGCCTTTCCCCTCTCCAGACCTGACTGGGACTTCAACACGGCAGAAGGTAGGGAGCGACTGACAGTCTATCACCAGGCTCTAGTGGCTGGCCTCTGTGGGGCAGCAAGACACCCCACTAATTTGGCTGAGGTAAGAGAAGTAATACAGGGGGCCACGGAACCCCCCTCAGTGTTTCTTGAGCGCCTAATGGAAGCTTTTAGGCGCTACACCCCATTTGACCCTGCCTCTGAAGGACAGAGGGCTTCCGTGCCTATGACTTTCATAGGGCAGTCAGCTGTAGACATTAAAAGAAAGCTGCAGAGGATTGAAAGATTTCAGGACTATACCTTGCAGGATTTAGTTAAGGAAGCTGAGAAAGTATACCATAAAAGAGAAACTGAGGAAGAAAAAGAGCAGAGAAAGGAGAAAGAGAGAGAGGAAAGGGGAAATAAGAGAGACCGAAGACAGGAGAAAAACTTAACACGGATTTTGGCTGCAGTAGTAGGGGAGAAGAGCCAAGAACAGACCCAAAGTAGAACTAAGAAGTCAGGTAGCCTGGGCAACCGCATCCCGTTAGATAAGGATCAATGTGCCTTCTGTAAGGAGAAGGGGCACTGGGCCAGGGAATGTCCTAAAAAAGGAAGAAAGTACTGGCCTTAGAGAAAGAAGAAGATTAGCGGGGATGGGGCTCGGAACCCCTCCCCGAGCCTAGGGTAATACTTAAGGTGGAGGGGAAGCCAGTCGAGTTCCTAGTAGACACCGGAGCTCAACACTCAGTCCTACTCGAACCATCAGGACCCGTCTCCAAGAAAAAATCTTGGGTTGTAGGGGCCACAGGGCATCAGCAGTACTCATGGACTACCCGAAGATCAGTAGATCTGGGAGTGGGACAGGTAACCCACTCATTCTTAATTATTCCTGAGTGCCCTGCGCCCCTCCTTGGGAGAGATTTACTCACCAAAATGGAAGCCCAGATCACTTTCACTCCTGATGGCCCAGAGGTAACCCAGAATAAAAGAGTAACAGCCCTGACCATGCGTTTGGAGGATGAACATAGACTCTTTGAAAAGCAATGGGAGAAAGGGACTAGTCTCATACATGACTGGCTAGAAAAATATCCCGGGGCGTGGGCCGAAACTGCCGGAACGGGACTGGCCACAGAAAGGCCGCCTATAGTCATAGAACTCAAAACTACTTCCACTCCTGTGGCAGTGCGCCAGTATCCTATGACTAGGGAAGCTCGGGAAGGGATTAGGCCTCACATTCAGCGTCTCCTACAGCTGGGCATACTAGTAAAGTGCCAGTCACCATGGAACACCCCCTTATTACCCGTCAAGAAACCCGGCACAGGAGACTATCGCCCTGTGCAGGACTTGAGAGAAGTAAACAAGCAGGCACAAGACATCCACCCCACCGTGCCTAACCCTTATAATCTGTTAAGCTCTCTCCCTCCAGACCATATCTGGTACACTGTCCTGGATTTGAAGGATGCCTTCTTCTGCCTCCGACTACACTCCTCTAGCCAGAACATCTTCGCATCTGAATGGAGAGACCCGGACTCTGGAATGACGGGGCAATTGACATGGACCCGACTTCCACAGGGGTTCAAGAACTCCCCAACCATCTTTGATGAAGCCCTCCACCAAGACCTAGCTCACTTTTGCGCCAGCCACCCTCAGATAACGCTCCTACAATATGTAGATGACTTACTACTAGCTGGAACGACAAAGGAAGAGTGCCATCGGGGCACAGAACTGTTACTGGAAGAGCTAGCCTGCTTAGGATATTGAGCCTCCACCAAGAAAGCCCAGATCTGCCAGAAAGAGGTAATGTACCTGGGTTACACCTAAGAGGAGGGCAGAGATAGTTAACAGAAGCCAGGAAGCATACTGTGACTCAGATTCCAGTTCCCTGCTCGCCCCGCCAGGTGTGAGAATTCATAGGAACTGCGGGGTTCTGCCGCTTATGGATACCAGAGTTTGCTACTCTGGCAGCCCCCCTCTACCCTTTGACCAAGGAAAGCACTCCGTTCGAGTGGGGTGCCAGCCAACAGCGGGCCTTTGACAACATTAAAAAGGCATTGTTATCAGCCCCGGCCCTGGCTCTACCAGATGTAACAAAGCCCTTTGTGCTATACGTAGATGAGAAGAGAGGAGTGGCCCGAGGGGTGCTGAGACAGCCTTTAGGGCCATGGAAAAGACCGGTAGCATACCTCTCCAAGAAATTAGACCCCATCGCTGGTGGTTGGCCAGCCTGTCTGAGGTCTGTGGCGGCAGTGGCGGTACTGGTAAAAGATGCAGACAAATTGACTATGGGGCAGAAGTTGACAGTCATTGCCCCCTATGCCTTAGAAAGCATCATCAGACAGCCCCCTGACCGGTGGCTGTCCAATGCCCGCATGACACACTACCAAAGTCTCCTATTAAATGGAGACAGAGTCCAGTTTGGCCCGCCTGTCATCCTCAACCCGGCTACCCTACTACCTGATACCTCTGTCCAGGAGGATGTATTACACACATGCTAAGAAGTACTGGCTGAGGAGACTGGAACTCGGAGGGACCCCTGTGATCAGCCCCTGCCGGATGCCCAATTGACCTGGTTCACTGATGGGAGCAGCTCCATAATAGAAGGTAAAAGGGTGGCCGGGGCGGCGGTGGTGACCGATAAGCAGACCATCTGGGCAAGTAGTCTGCCTGAAGGGACATCAGCCTGAAAGACTTGGGGCAGAACCCCCCACTCTGCCCGGAGCTCTGACCACCCCAATCAACCGCAAGAGACGTCGCTTGATGCAAAAATGCAAGAGGATTTTTATTCCAGCATGCTGGGACTTGACTCACAACTCTTTTAGGAGCCGAGAAGTCAAGCCCCGCACAGCAGTTTTTTACAAGCTTATAAAGGCAAAAACTACAAAGTAGGCAGGAATAGCAGACATGCCAGGGGCTCTAATAAAGTAAGAGGGAATAGACACAGCTGGGGCTCTAACCAGATAAGAAGAACTCTGGTTCATTATTCAACTGTCTTAAGACAAGACTAACAGTCAAATATTTGCTTAATAGTAAACATTTGCTGCAGCTCCTGAGGCTATCTCCTACAAAAGGTTACATTCCTATGGTAGGGAGTGAGAGGTGGTCACATTCCTATGGTAGGGAGTGAGAAGTGGTCACATTCTCATGGTAATATTTTCTTTCATTCTCCCATTTGTTTTTTGGGAAGTTCTAATCATGGAACTTCTCGCTATGGTCCTTTCCACCGTGGTTCAAGGTTGGCTGTCCGGTGGCGCCAGATGTACACCGAATCTCCAACCTGGAACTGGTGAGGTATTTGCAGATCTCCGGGCTTGTAGGCTTCGATCAGCCGGCTCCACACCTCCTTTTGCACAGTTTCAAGGGCTTTTAATCTGGTGTATAAAGATTGAGAGGAGTAAGATTCTGGGGAAGGGAGGTGCTGCATGGCAACAAGCGGGGGGTGAGCTCCATATAGGATTTCAAAGGGGGTCAGCTTGAGAGTGCTAGGGGTGTTGCGCACACGGAACAGGGCAAAGGGAAGGAGGACTGTCCAGTCAGTAATGCCAGTCTCTAAGGATAATTTAGTCATGGCCTCTTTTAGGGTTCTATTCATCCTTTCTACCTGCCCTGAGCTTTGGGGCCGATAAGCACAGTGTAATTGCCACTCAAGCTCCAGGATTTTGGCTAAACCTTGATTAACCTGGGCAACAAAAGCGGGACCGTTGTCGGATCCGATTACCTTGGGTAGCCCAAATCTTGGAAAAATTTCTTCTAATATTATTTTGGCTACGACTTGAGCAGTCTCCCTTTTTGTAGGAAAAGCTTCGACCCATCCTGAGAAAGTATCTATGAACGCCAGCAAGTACTTATATCCGTAGTTGGCCGGCTTAATCTCAGTAAAATCTGTTTCTCAGTAGCTTTCAGGGCCATCTCCTCCGAGTCGTTTGCCCTGAGGAAATGTGCTAGGCTGGGTGTTTACTAATTGGCAAGGTCTGCACTCTTTTGCAGCTGCGTCAACGAGTTTACTTAATTCCATAATATAGTATGGGGAGGACTGAACAATAGTTCTTAGATGCTTGGGGCCCAAATGAGTTAATTTATGAAGTTGTCTGAGAAAGGTGATCGCCTGCTCTTCAGGGAGGATGATTTTTCTTTCCGGAGTTTCTCAGATCCCCTCTGGGGATTCTAAGTGGAGGCCTAATCTGTTCATTTTCTCGAGATCCCGCTCCGAATATTTAAAGTGTTTGACAAGGGGGGGTGCTATTTCTTTAAGGCTAGGCCTTAAAGTGTTTTCATATAGCGGCAGGATGTTGAGCCTTTGAGCTGCTAGCTTAGCTTCTCGGTCGGCTCTTTGGTTTCCCTCGGCAACTCTGGACCCCCCTTTCTGATGCCCAGGGCAGTGGATAATGGCCACTTTCTTAAGGAGGTGAACAGCCTCCAGTAGACTTAGGATTTCTTCCTTGTGTTTAATTTCTTTTCCTGCTGAAGTCAGCAGTCCTCGCTGCCTGTAAATGGCCCCATGAACATGGGCCGTAGCAAAAGCATACCTGCTATCGGTGTATATGTTAACTTTTTTCCCTTCTGCCAAACGTAAGGCCTGGGTCAAGGCGACCAGCTCGGCCTTCTGGGCCGACGTCCCTTCAGGCAGACTACTTGCCCAGATGGTCTGCTTATCGTCCACTACTGCCGCCCCGGCCACCCTTTTACCTTCTATTATGGAGCTGCTCCCATCAGTGAACCAGGTCAGCTGGGCATCCGGCAGGGGCTGATCACAGAGGTCCTTCCGAGTTCCAGTTTCTTCAGCCAGTACTTCTTGGCATGTGTGTAATACATCTTTCTGGACAGAAGTATCAGGTAATAGGGTAGCTGGGTTGAGGATGACAGGCGGGCCAAACTGGACTCTGTCTCCGTTTAATAGGAGACTCTGGTAATGTGTCATGCGGGCATTAGACAGCCACCGGTCAGGGCGCTGTCTGATGATGCTTTCTAAAGCATGGGGGGCAATGACTGTCAACTTCTGCCCCATAGTCAATTTGTCTGCATCTTTTACCAGTACCGCTACTGCCGCCACAGACCTCAGACAGGCTGGCCAACCACCAGCGACGGGGTCCAATTTCTTGGAGAGGTATGCTACCGGTCTTTTCCATGGCCCTAAAGGCTGTGTCAGCACCCCTCGGGCCACTCCTCTCTTCTCATCTACGTATAGGACAAAGGGCTTTGTTACATCTGGTAGAGCCAGGGCCGGGGCTGATAATAATGCCTTTTTAATGTTGTCAAAGGCCCGCTGTTGGCTGGCACCCCACTCGAAGGGAGTGCCTTCCTTGGTCAAAGGGTAGAGGGGAGCTGCCAGAGTAGCAAACTCTGGTATCCATAAGCGGCAGAACCCCGCAGTTCCTAAGAATTCTCGCACCTGGCGGGGAGAGCGGGGAACTGGAATCTGAGTCACAGTATGCTTCCTGGCTTCTGTTAACTATCTCTGCCCTCCTCTTAAGGTACGTTACCTCTTTCTGGCAGATCTGGGCTTTTTTAGCAGAGGCTCGATATCCTAAGTGGGCTAATTCTTCTAGTAACAGTTCTGTGCCCCGATGGCACTCTTCCTTTGTCGTTCCAGCTAGTAGTAAGTCATCTACATATTGTAGGAGCGTTACCTGAGGGTGGCTGGCGCGAAAGTGAGCTAGGTCTTGGTGGAGGGCTTCATCAAAGATGGTTGGGGAGTTCTTAAAGCCCTGTGGAAGTCGGGTCCATGTCAATTGCCCCGTTGTTCCAGGTCCGGGTCTCTCCATTTAAATGCGAAGATGTTCTGGCTAGAGGAGTATAGTCGGGAGGCAGAAGAAGGCATCCTTTAAATCCAGGACAGTGTACCAGATATGGTTTGGAGGGAGAGAGCTTAACAGATTATAAGGGTTAGGCACAGTGGGGTGGATGTCTTGCGCACGCTTGTTTACTTCTCTTAAGTCCTGCACAGGGCGATAGTCTCCTGTGCCGGGTTTCTTGACGGATAGTAAGGGCGTGTTCCATGGTGACTGGCATTTTACTAGTATGCTCAGCTATAGGAGATGCTGAATGTGAGGCCTAATTCCTTCCCGAGATTCCCTAGTCATAATATACTGGCGCACTGCCACAGGAGTGGAAGTAGTTTTGAGTTCTATGACTATAGGCGGCCTTTTTGCGGCCAGTCCAATTCCGGCAGTTTCGGCCCACGCCCTGGGATATTTTTCTAGCCAGTCATGTATGGGACTAGTCCCTTTCTCCCATTGCTTTTCAAAGAGTCTATGTTCATCCTCCAAACGCATGGTCAGGGCTGTTACTCTTTTATTCTGGGTTACCTCTGGGCCATCAGGAGTGAAGGTGATCTGGGCTTCCATTTTGGTGAGTAAATCTCTCCCAAGGAGGGGTGCAGGGCACTCAGGGATAATTAAGAACGATTGGGTTACCCGTCCCACTCCCAGATCTACTGATCTTCGGGTAGTCCATGAGTACTGCTGATGCCCTGTGGCCCCTACAACCCAGGATTTTTTCTTGGAGACGGGTCCTGATGGTTCGAGTAGGACTGAGTGTTGAGCTCCGGTGTCTACTAGGAACTCAACTGGCTTCCCCTCCACTTTAAGTATTACCCTAGGCTCAGGGAGGGGATCCGAGCCCCGTCCCCGCTAATCTTCTTCTTCCTCTAAGGCCAGTACTTTCTTGGAGAGTTCTTTCTTTTTTTTTTAGGACATTTCCTGGCCCAGTGCCCCTTTTCCTTACAGTAGGCACATTGATCCTTATCTAACGGGATGCGGTTGCTCAGGCTACCTGACTTCTTAGTTCTACCTTGGGTCTGTTCCTGGCTCTTCTCCCCTACTACTGCGGCCAAAATCCGTGTTAAGTTTTTCTCCTGTCTTCGGTCTCTCTTATTTCCCCTTTCTTCTCTCTCTTTCTCCTTTCTCTGCTCTTTTTCTTCCTCAGTTTCTCTTTTATGGTATACTTTCTCAGCTTTCTTAACTAAATCCTGCAAGGTATAGTCCTGCAATCCTTCAATCCTCTGCAGCTTTCTTTTAATGTCTACAGCTGACTGCCCTATGAAAGTCATAGGCACGGAAGCCCTCTGTCCTTCAGAGGCAGGGTCAAATGGGGTGTAGCGCCTAAAAGCTTCCATTAGGCGCTCAAGAAACACTGAGGGGGGTTCCGTGGCCCCCTGTATTACTTCTCTTACCTCAGCCAAATTAGTGGGGTGTCTTGCTGCCCCACAGAGGCCAGCCACTAGAGCCTGGTGATAGACTGTCAGTCGCTCCCTACCTTCTGCCGTGTTGAAGTCCCAGTCAGGTCTGGAGAGGGGAAAGGCAGGCTCGATGATGTTGGGGAGCTGGGTAGGACACCCGTCCGCCCCGAGTACATTCTTCCTAGCTTCTAGTAAAATCCTCTCCCTCTCTTCAGTAGTGAAGAGAGTCTGTATGAGCTGTTGGCAGTCATCCCATGTGGGCTGATGAGAGAACATCAGGGACTCTACCAGCCCAGTCAGGCATTGGGGGTCTTCTGAAAAAGGGGGGTGATTAGTTTTCCAGTTATACAGGTCTGCAGAAGAAAATGGCCAGTACTGGAGGGGCTGGAGAGGAGGTGGTCCCTCATCTGTTGCCACTGGCGGGGGGCCGTATGCCCTCAGGGGCAGGGCAACAGTAGTGTCAGGAGACACTCCTCCCCGGCGGTGACTCCTGGTACCTTGTGCGGGCCCCAGTGAAGGTTCCCCCGGGGGTGCAGAGGGGGCAATCGCCGGATCCGGTGATGCTGGTCCTCCCTGTCCCCCGACAGGAGCCAAGGCGGGAGGGTATGGGGGAGGAGGGGGCGGAGGGTCGAGGAGAAGATGATCAGTCTGGATTTCCGGGTAGATCTTCTTACGGGCGTCCGAACTGTCGCCCCCTTTCCTGGGACCGGAAGATTGGACAGAGAACACCTGAGGATGAGACGGGGGCCTGGATGTGGCAGTCCACGGCCGAACCCAGGGGGGTGGACTCTGCACCAGGTCCTGCCAGACTATGATGTAAGGTTGTTGATCCGGATGGGCTCCCGGTCCTCTCTGAAAAACAATCTCTTTGATAGCAAAAATAAGAGATAAGTCAAAGGTTCCTCCTGAGGGCCAGCCGACGTTAAAAGTGGGCCACTCCGAGGAGCAGAAAGTCTGCCATGGGCCTTTTTTAACCTCTACTGACAGATCACGACCTCTTCTCTTCACTTCAGTCCAATGATCTAGAGTTAAACTCAGAGGGGTTGTCACAGTCTGTCCCATCGTCAGTGGATATGTCAGAAACACAAATAATAGAAATAACAGAAATATTACAGGTACAAGGACCCACCTACCACACTTGGTCCTTCACAAGCCTATAACAGAATCAGACGGGCGCGTTTCCCGTAATTTTTGATCGAACAACCAGACTCGACCAGCGCCCTTACAGCAGGAGACAACCAGGCATCCCTGGTTCTCCTCAGTTCCTGGGGCGTCCCCCAGGGTTTCAGCCTGTGGTCCTCCGGGCACGTCTACCGACCACTGTCCAGCCACTCTCACGAGGTGCCGAACGGCTGCGAAATCGAAAGCGCGCACACAAAGTCAAACAAAAGGACTGAAGACACAGACTAGACATTTTTCTGGGTACCCCTTTCTTACCTCCAAGGTCAACTCTGCAGGTGAGGGGTGGTCGTTATCTCCCGGACGAGCCCCCAAATGAAAGACTTGGGGCAGAACCCCCCACTCTGCCTGGAGCTCTGACCACCCCAATCAACCGCAAGAGACGTCGCTTGATGCAAAAACGCAAGAGGATTTTTATTCCAGCATCCTGGGACTTGACTCACAACTCTTTTAGGAGCCGAGAAGTCAAGCCCCGCACAGCAGTTTTTACAAGCTTATAAAGGCAAAAACTACAAAGTAGGTGGGAATAGCAGACATGCCAGGGGCTCTAATAAAGTAAGAGGGAATAGACACAGCTGGGGCTCTAACCAGATAAGAAGAACTCTGGTTCATTATTCAACTGTCTTAAGACAAGACTAACAGTCAAATATTTGCTTAATAGTAAACATTTGCTGCAGCTCCTGGGGCTATCTCCTGGAACAGTTACAAAAGGTTACATTCCTATGGTAGGGAGTGAGAGGTGGTCACATTCCTATGGTAGGGAGTGAGAAGTGGTCACATTCTCATGGTAATATTTTCTTTCAAGCCCAGAAGGCCGAGCTGGTCGCCTTGACCCAGGCCTTACATTTGGCAGAAGAAAAAAAAGTTAACATATACACCGATAGCAGGTATTCTTTTGCTACAGCCCATGTCCATGGGCCCATTTACAGACAGCGAGGACTGTTGACTTCAGCAGGAAAAGAAATTAAACACAGGGAAGAAATCCTAAGTCTACTGGAGGCTGTTCACCTCCCTAAGAGAGTGGCCATAATCCACTGCCCTAGACATCAGAAAGGGGGGTCCAGAGTTGCCGAGGGAAACCAAAGAGCCGACCAAGAAGCTAAGCTAGCAGCTCAAGGGCTCAACATCCTACCGCTATATGAAAACACTTTAAGGCCTAGCCTTAAAGAAATAGCACCCCCCCTTATCAAAAACTTTAAATATTCAGAGCAGGATCTCGAGAGGATGGACAGATTAGGCCTCCACCTAGAATCCCCAGAGGGGATCTGAGAAACCCCGGAAGGGAAAAACATCCTCCCTGAAGAGCAGGCAATCACTTTTCTCAGGCAACTTCATAAATTAACCCATCTGGGCCCCAAGCATCTGAAAACTATTGTTCAGTCCTCTCCATACTATATTATAGAATTAAGTAAGCTCGTTGATGCAGCTGTAAAAGAGTGCAGACCTTGCCAATTAGTAAACACCCAGCCTAGCACACTACGTCAGGGAAAACAACTCTGAGGGGATCGCCCTGGAAGCTACTGGGAAACAGATTTTACAGAGATTAAGCCAGCTAAGTACGGATACAAGTACTTGCTAGTGTTCATAGACACTTTCTCAGGATAGGTTGAAGCTTTTCCTACAAAGAGGGAGACTGCTCAAGTTGTGGCCAAAATAATATTAGAAGAGATTTTTCCAAGATTTGGGCTACCCAAAGTAATCGGATCCAACAACGTTCCCGCTTTCATTGCCCAGGTTAGTCAGGGTTTGGCCAAATTCCTGGGGCTTGAATGGAAATTACACTGTGCTTATCGGCCCCAGAGCTCAGGGCAGGTAGAGAGGATGAATAGAACCCTAAAAGAGGCCATGACTAAATTATCTTTAGAGACTGGCATTACTGACTGGACAGTCCTCCTTCCCTTTACCCTGTTCCGTGTGCGCAACACCCCTAGCGCTCTCAAGCTGACCCCCTTTGAAATCCTATATGGAGCTCACCCCCCCGCTCGTTGCCATGCAGCACCTCCCTTTCCCAGAATCTTACTCCTCTCAATCTCCATACACCAGATTAAAAGCCCTTGAAACTGTGCAAAAGGAAGTGTGGAGCCGGCTAATCAAAGCCTACAAGCCCGGAGATCTGCAAATACCTCACCAGTTCCAGGTTGGAGATTCGGTGTACATCCGGTGCCACCGGACAGCCAACCTTGAACCACGGTGGAAAGGACCATAGCCAGAAGTTCCATGATTAGAACTTCACAAAAAACAAATGGGGGAATGAAGGAAAGTACTACCAAATCCAAAAGGGGGGGGGGACCAGATATGTAGCAGCACCCCTCGCCCCCTACCATAAGAATGTGACCTTTTGTAACTGTCCTAGGAAATAGCCCCGAGCTGAAGCAGATAACCGGTAACTGGTTCTGAAAGAAAAAAGCTAAGCAAATGTTTAACTGCTGATCTTGTCTTAAGACAGATGAGTAATGAACCAGAGTTCTTCTTATCTGGAAAAGCCCCTATGTCTGCTACCCCTCCCTAAAGCCCCTGGTATGTCTGTTGCCCCTCCCTACTTTATGGTTTTTGCCTTTATAAACTTGTAAAACCTGCTGTTCAGGGCTTGACTCCTCAGCTCCTAAAAGAGTTGCGAGTCAAGCCCCAGCATGCTGGAATAAAATCCTCTTGCTGTTTGCATCAAGCGCCATCTCTTTCGGTTGATTGGGGTCGTCAGAGCTCAGGGCAGAGTGGGAGGTCCTGCCCCAAGTCTTTCAAAGGAAAGAAAAAGAAAGGGGGACATCCTTCATTTCTCTGTCCTTCTTATGCCTCATAACTAATCTGTTAGCAAGTCCTGTCAGTCCCATCTTCAAAGCACGTCCTCACATCGTTTCCATGTCTCTAGCTTTGCTATCATCCCCCTAGCCAAGTGTCTGTTGTCTCTTATCTGGGCAACCAGAACACCTCTTCCGATTAGTTTTTGTGTATCTTCTCTTACTGCTTCATTCTCCACGCAGAAGACAGAGAAAGCTTTTACAATTATAAATTAGATCACATCACCTTCATGTTTACATCACTCAGCAGCTCTCCTTTGTTCCTAGAATTGCATCACGTTGCCTGCCATGGCCTGCAAAGCCTCCAGGGTTCTAGTTCCCATCACCTCTTCAAAGTCTTCTCATCCCCTCTCTCCCTTGGCCACTGTGCTTTGGTCACATGGTCTGTACTCCATTCCTGGCCAAGCATTTTGATGCCTCCAGGCCTTTGTTCTTACAGTTCCCTCTGCCTGAAATACTCTTCCCTGCCTGATCCATTTGCATATTCCATCAATTAAATGCCCCCTCCATTCAGAGGCCCCAGTTCACTTCCTTTTCATTGAAAGTAACAATACCCCCAGCCTCACCACATAGTTGCTATCTCGTTGCTATTATATCTATCTAGCATTATTATAATCTGAAATCATCTTGTTTATTAATCTGTTTACTTACTTGTTTTCCACTAGTACCATGGCAAGAAACATTTCTATGTAGATCTATGCTACCCAGAGCCATATGTGGCTGTTGAGAACTTGTACTGTGCCTAGTTGGAATTGTAATGTGTTTTAGGAATAAAATATTTACCAGATTTCAGAGACTTGGTATGAAAACAAAGAACGAAAATATCTTTTTGTTTTTGAAAGTGGCTATTTGAAATTTTAAATTACGCATGGCCCACATTATATTTCTATTAGACAGGACTAATCTGAGTCATCTTCAACTCTCTTCAATGTACATGAAATACTGTACATGTTTACTGAATGTTTATATGCCTCCACTTTCCCTTTGAAATTTACTAAAGATAATTAATAACAATTAAGGACAGAGTGGGGGTGGGGAAGGGGAGAGCAGAGAGAGAAAGAAGGAGGGAGGGGTAGGGAAAGGAAGAGCAGAGAGAGGGAAGGAGGGAGGGGGAGGGGGCCTTGGTGTGTGCCACACCTTTTGGGGGCAAGACATGATTGCAAGAGGGACTTTATCTAACAAATGCAATCAGTGTAACCTGGTTTCTTGTACCCTCAATGAATCCCCAACAATAAAAAAAAAAGAAATTGACTAAAGATAAATGACTTCTAGAATTGTTAACTATTCTTTAATTTTTGGTTCCGTCTCTTTTGAATTAGGAGAAAGACAAAGCAAAATGAACAAAACTAAACAATAACAAGATCAACAAAAGAAATGCCCCCAAGCTGTCTAGCCTCTGCCAGCAAGGAAGGCAGGGTGGAATTTGGGAGCAAGTGGGTAACTTTGGGTGGTAGCAGGAGGGAATAAGTTTCAGCAGCAAAGATCTTTCTTTCATTCTAGGAGGTAACACAAGTAACTTTCCCAGAGCCATCTTGATACAAGCAAATAAATCAGCAAACAAGGCAGAAGGCCACTATACCCTGGTCTCAGGGAGTCCTGGTGTGACGCTGTGGGATCATGTGAGCTAGGGAGCTAAGAGGGAATCTTTTCATCCCCCAGCCCACTTCAAACCCATACCTTTCTGCTGGTGTGGTAGAGGAATTGCAGAATGTGCAGAATCAAAGTGTGGTGGGAGAAGTAAATAATCGCAAGGACTTGAAATGCCTTAATGATTTTTTTTTTCTAGCTTTCCTTTTAAGGGGTTCTGGAGACAGAAGGAGATTAAAACTTTCAACTAGAGAGATATAATTAACCTTTTAGCTGGGTTTATTTAATTACTAATGGGGAGCCTGGGTTACAATTCAACCTAACAGAATTTTCTACATCTCACACCAATGGGGGGAGGTCAGGGATGGTTTATTTCACATGATCGTGATCCCTCTTCATCCCCTCCATCGGTTTTCAACTGTTATGGAGAGTTTAATAAGCTCTGGAGTCAGAGGCCACTCCCACCTTCCTGGGGTAAGAGGAAGGCAGTGGGAAGGACTGAGATAGGGCTTAGAGCTGAAGATTAGTTCTGGGGACAGAGGAGCCCCAGGGTGGAGTGGAGTTGGTCTGACTGATCTGAGTCTTCTATCTAGCCTACTTTAAGCTCCACTTAACCATCCATCCATCTATGTACTCATTCATTCCCCACAAATATTGAGTGCCTACTACAGGCTAGGCCTTTGCTAGGGCTATAGATTGAGTAAAATATTAAAAAAGATATATAAGGTCTCCAACTTCTTGAAACTTACATGCTAGTGGAAGAACAGATAATTAAACACATAAATAAAGCAAATGTAAACTGAGAAATTCTATGATGCAATTAAAGTCGGTGCTCAGTGAACATGGAAGACCTCTGAAGAAGTGACATTTACTCTAAGATCTGGAGGGAAATGTTCCTCACAGCCTCTTTCTCACCTGGGAGATTTTATGAGTGCCTTTATCTACTCATCAAACATTTAGTGAGCACCTTTTATGGTCAGACCTTTTTTTTTTTTGTAGAGACAGAGTCTCACTTTATGGCCCTCAGTAGAGTGCTGTGGCCTCACACAGCTCACAGCAACCTCCAACTCCTGGGCTTAAGCGATTCTCTGGCCTCAGCCTCCCGAGTAGCTGGGACTACAGGCGCCCGCCACAATGCCCGGCTATTTTTTGGTTGCAGTTTGGCCGGGGCTGGGTTTGAACCCGCCACCCTCAGTATATGGGGCCGGCGCCTTACCGACTGAGCCACAGGCGCCGCCCATATGGTCAGACCTTTTGCTGGGTATTGCCAAAAAAGATGAATATATCAGGGACCCTGCCTTGGAGAAACATATGAGTGGAAAAGACTGATAAGTCAACAAGAAAGCACTTATGGAGGCTAATGCAACACAGCTAAGCTGGATGAGCTCTAGGGTTGCTCTATGCCCAAGCACTCTTCTGTTTAATATGCTCTCCCTGCATGTCTAGTGCTTTGGGGAGATCCATTCTCTCATTCTCTCCAAGGTTCTTAGAACCCAAGTGCAGGTAGAAGGTGAGATTGTACAGCAAGTTCAGACTGTACAAACCAGCGTCTACAGTGAACTATTCCTGTATCTCACCTCACCACCTGTCGACCCAGGAGACCATTAAAGCATTTTTTTTGCAGTTTTTGGCCGAGGCTGGGTTTGAACCCCCCACCTCTGGCATATGGCGCTGGTGCCCTACCCCTTTGAGCCACAGGCTGATCATTAAAGCTTTTAAATCAATTAGACCTACAGTCTCCCCCTTAACCATTTTTGGATCCCATGCAGTTTATGGCAAAGTAGAGGCACAATGCTTTTTCTTTCAGGGTCCTATGAGTGTCAGCCACTCCATCTGTGTATTTATTTATTTATTTATTTATTTTTTGGAGGGACAGAGTCTCACTTTATGGCCCTCGGTAGAGTGCCATGGCATCACACAGCTCACAGCAACCTCCAACTCGTGGGCTTAAGTGATTCTCTTGCCTCAGCCTCCTGAGTAGCTGGGACTACAAGGGCCCCTCACAACGCCCAGCTATTTTTTGGTTGCAGTTCGGCCAGGGCCGGGTTTGAACCTGCCACCCTCGGTATATGGGACCGGCGCCTTACCGACTGAGCCACAGGCACCGCCGCATCTGTGTATTTAATTTACATAAAACTGAAGACTATTCTTCCTAGCTGAAGGGATAAAGAGAAGCATCACACTGGAAATAATTGATCTCCTGGATGCAAAAATCCCACAGCAAGGTCATTCTTGCCACGGACTTTTCTAAAGGGGCACATGGCTCTTTGAAAAACTATAGATACAGCTAGTAAGATCTTTAATCTGGGGAGAGAGTGCTTCTTCTGAATGATCAGGGAGGTGAATTCTTCTCTACCTCCTTTTTATCCCTTCTCCTGGAAACCTGCAATCCTAACCACTTCATTCCCTGATATTTTGCTAAAAACAGTTCCACTAAATTTCCCAGTGTCCTTTAAATTCACTTGTTACTGTGGAACATCAGTATCTCTTGAAATTGTGTCTCCCATTGACTTTGGGGACACTTTTCTTCCTTGGTGCTCCTCCTGTATTTCTGACACCCAACTTTTAATCTTCACCTCCTTTAGGTGACCTTTAAAATGAGTGTTCCTTGAAGTCCTTGGCTATCTCCTCTGCTTACTCTAGTCACAGATTTTGCACATCGATAACCAAGATCATGACTTCAGCCATTATGTAGACATGGACCCTGTTCTCAAAACCATGTATCTGGCCCCTATCTCTCACCTGACCTTCATACATATACCACAATCTGCCTGCTAGACTTCCACTGAGTGAATTTAACCCCTAAACCAGCCGGTCTGTTATTCCTGTCCTGGAGACTGGCACTACTGAATACTTAAGGGCTATGTAAACTTCTGCTCCCCGTCACGTTGTCCAGTGGAAATGTATTG
This sequence comes from Nycticebus coucang, assembly GCF_027406575.1. Classification (NCBI taxonomy): domain Eukaryota; kingdom Metazoa; phylum Chordata; class Mammalia; order Primates; family Lorisidae; genus Nycticebus; species Nycticebus coucang. Next base: position 79,718,479 of record NC_069789.1, read on the forward strand.
ATCTCTTACTATTTTCTAGGTACTAAGGCGCGTGCTGGGGGTACAGCTCCTGCTAACAAGAGATTCATAATATAAGAGTCAGGTAAAACTTGGAGAAATGCACTCTATGATGTCCTCAGAGGGATAAGTGCAAGAATTGAAGTACAAACAAGATGCAAGACATAAAGAAATCATGGCAAGCTCAGCGCCCATAGCTTTGTGGTTAGAGCGCCAGCCACATACACTGAGGCAGACAGGTTTGAACCTGGCTGGGCCTGCTAAACAACAATGACAACTGCAACAACAACAACAAAATAGCCAGGGGTTGTGGTAGGTGTCTGTAGTCCCAGCTAGAAGGGAGGCTGAGGCAAGAGAGTCGCTTGAGCCCAAGAGTTTGAGGTTGCTATGAGCTGTGACACCACAGCATTCTACCGAGGGTGACATAGTAAGACTCTGTCTAAAAAAAAAAAAAGGGAGAGAGAGAGAAAGCATGGCGGAGGGACTGACTGGGAGGTGGAATATGAGTAAAGGCTTCCTGGAGGAGCTGGTCCCTAGAATGAGTTTTGAAAGACAAATGGACCCAGGTACAGTGTGGCACTAACCTGTAGTCTCAGATACTCAGGAGGCTGAGACAGGAGGATCACTGGAGCCCAGGAGTTTCAGGCTGTAGTGGGCCATAGTTGTGTCTATCAATAGCCACTACACTCCAGGCTGGGCAACATTGTGAGATGCTGTATCTCTCTCTCTCTTTTTTTTTTTTTGTAGAGACAGAGTCTCATTTTATTACCCTCAGTAGAGTGCCCTGGCGTCACACAGCTCACAGCAACCTCCAACTCCTGTGCTTAGGTGATTCTCTTGCCTCAGCCTCCTGAGTAGCTGGGACTACAGACGCCCACCACAGCACCCAGCTATTTTTTGTTGCAGTTTGGCCAGGGCTGGGTTTGAACCCACCACCCTTGGTATATGGGGCTGGTGCCCTCCTTACTGAGCCACAGGCGCCACCCAAGAGACCCTGTCTCTTAAACAAAACAAAGAAAAGTCAGACAAATGGGAATGGAATCCCCATGACAGAATTCCCAAGACAGATAAGAGAGGTATGGTATTTGCATTGGGAGCTACTTATAAAAGGTATGACTATGTGAAACTAAATAGCATATCTCAGAAACATGAGCAGTTTGATATTTATAGAGTATAAAGGGCAAGGCAAGGGGAGATTTGGCAGGAGGTGAACCTGCAGTAGTAGGTAGGAGCCAAATCATAAGGAGTTGGTATAATAATAAGACCAATAATAGCTCCAATTTACAAAGTGTGCTTTGCCCACAAGACCACTAGTGCTCAATTCACTCTGTATTATTATTCACTCTCTAAAGCAAGAAACTGGAGAGGCTATGTGTCTGGTATAATTTAGCTGAAATCTGCATGGAGGGTTCTTTGATTCCAAACCCTGGGATCTTTGCTGTCCGTCATGCCTCACCTGCGTGACGCTCAGATGTCCTTGCCTCATAGAGTTTGTGACCTAGCACAGGGCACATTAGCACACATATGTCCCTCCTTTTGTATGTGCCAGTACTTTTTAGTTGGAGGGTGGATCAGGATTCATCCCCCTTGAGTGATTGGGTTAAAAACCAAGGCCAGTCATGAACTGGTGAAAAGGTAAATAAAATGTGGTATACCCTTACACTAGAATATTATTCAGCAATTAAAAGAAATGAAATACTGATACACGCAACAACATGGATGACCCCTGAAAACATAATGCTAAGTGATAGAAGCTAGTCACTAAAGATCATAGGTTTTATGATTCTATTTATATGAAATGTCTGGAACAGACAACTCTATAGGGGCAGAATGTAGAGTAGTGCCTGCCTATGGCTAAGGGGGGATGAAGGAGTTGAAGGATGATGGCTAAAGGGTGGGGAGTTTCTTTTGGAGATAATGAAAATATTCTAAAAGTGATTGTGTTGGTGGATTCCCAAGTTTGTGAATATACTAAAAGCTCTTGGATTGTACAGTTCAAAAGGTGAATTGTATGGTATGTGAATGTATTTCAATAATGCTTTTCAAAAAAAGGTCAAAGCCAATCGTCCTATAGAAGGTGAAGAAGTCTGGGTATGGTGGTTGGGTGGGAAGAGAAGAAAGATGGCCTCAACTCTTGTTTGCAGGCTCAGAAGCTAGGACAAGGATGGCTTAGCCACAGGTGGTGGGTGCAAAACCTTCTTGCTTTAGGGAGTAGCTAGCTCTGGCTGATGTGTGGTTCTGAGTTGAGATGCTTTTACTTCTGCAATAGTTCCCTACCTCTTGGCTTCTCAGGCCTCCTAACCTGCTTCCTTACTCTCTCCCACTCACTGCAAATTGCCTTTAGCATCACCCAATCTGACTTTTTCAGTTCTCAACTTCAGATCCTCCTGAGCCTGTCACTGCACACAAGGTAAGGCCCACTCCACACCCTTCTCCATCCAGGGTGTGGGCATTCCACCCATGCCTCTGTCTCTCGTGGGTATCCACAGCCACATGGAGTAACCTGTTGTCCCACACTTCTGTAGCTCTCAGGTGCTGGAATACCTGCCTTCCTAGCTGAGCACCAACCCTTCAGGATAGCTCACTGCCACCTCCTCCAGGAAGCTTTGGACTTCTCTGGCCTGGGTCGAAGGTCCCTCTGTTGTGCTCCTAGCAGGCCTTTTGTACCTTCTGCTATGGAATTTGGACACTTGTTATTGCTCCCTTCTAATTATGCTAGTTTCAACTCTGAGTCTGGATTCTCACTGCCTGACTTTGTGACTTAACCTTTCAATATCTCAATTTACTGATGGTGAAAACAATATTTTCTTCATAAATGTGCTGTGAAGATTAAGGATATTAAAAATGCTAAAAATTTATTAAGTCATATACATTTATGACTATATTAAAAATATATGTTCAAATGTTCAACATAACACTTTAGATAAGCGTGGCTGATCACCCACACTAGACTGGAAGCCTCTTGTGGGCAGTGATGTATAACCAGTGCATGGCTTGGCACCTGCCAGGCTTTAGCTGTCTTGGTCTATATTTTCTGCCTTTCTTCCTTGTTGGCTTTGCCACTTCAAATATTTTGCATGCACAAAGGACTGGTGTACTGTTTCTTAAATGAGTGAGGTGAAAAGAAAATTTTAAAAAGGTTTTTACATTTTTACATTTACTTACAAATTTCTCAGCCCTGGGTCATGGTCTGGCTGAGAGTTATTATTTCTGTGATAAGAGGGCTTTGGTGCCCACCCTGGTCTTTCTCACCGGTCCACCTCCCTTGCTTCCTGCAGAGATCTCTTTCTGCCTTAATTGCTTTCTCTGTCTACTCCTGGACTTTTTGATTTTCAAAGAATGTGGTGGTGTGGGAGAAGAAGAATTTGCTTGAGGGGGAAAAAAAAACAACAACAACTTTCTGAAACAGTCTCAGAACAGATGAAGAAAGATGAAGCTTTATACTTTGTCTGAGGGCCCGGAGGCTAGAAGGCTTTATCTGAACGGGAGTATCAACTTGATCTCAGAAGGCAGAGGCTGTAATCACCTCTCTCCATGTTTTTGTTGGAACATTTGAAAATAGGGGGTTCATTCATCAGATGAGGGCTCAGGTGGGTGGGGAGCTAGACTAGATGAACTAATTATTGTGGGTATATTTTCCAATCCCCAAATAGGACAAACGGTGGCTCAAAAGGACAGTTTTTATCCTGCTTTTTTTTATTTTATTTATGTAGAAAGTCGTACAAAGGTTTGCTGAAATTACACTGAATGAACTATCTTTTTTTCTTTTTTTGTTTATTTGTTTAGCAGGCCCAGGCCAGGTTCAAACATGCCAGCCCCAGTGCACAGGCCCAGCATTCTAACCACTGAGCTACGGGCACCCAGCCTGAATCAATATCTTGATTAAAGACTTAGACAAAAGAAACAAGTGTAGTCAAAAATATTTAGTGTTTGTTTCATAACAAAGAAGGTTTAATTCAAGTCTTTTGCTCACTTTTGCTCTGAGTTGTCTTTTTTTCTTACTGATTTTCAAGAGTTCTTTAATAATTCTGGCTATTTTTGGAGATACAGTTTTTCTTTTCTTTTTTTTTTTAGAGACAGAGTCTCACTTTTGTTGCCCTCCGTAGAGTGCTATGACCATCACAGCTCTCAGCAACTTCCAGCTCTTGGGCTTAGGTGATTCTCTTGCTTCAGCCTCCTGAATAGCTGGGACCACAGGCACCCGCTGCAATGCTTGGCTATTTTTTGTTGCAATTTGGCCTGGCTGGGTTTGAACCCGCCACCCTCGGTATATGGGGCAGGGGCCCTACTCACTGAGCCACAGGTGCCGCCAGGAGATACATTCTTTCAATTGCTTTTTTATTCTGTTAATAGTGTCCTTTGATGAGCAGAATATTTAAATTGCAATTAAAGTCTATATTATCACTTTTTCCCTTTCTTTTCTTTTTTTTTTTTTTTCCCGACAGAGTCTCACTTTGTTGTCCTTGGTAGAGTGCCATGGTATCATAAATCACAGCAACCTCAAACTGTTGGGTTCAAGCGATTCTTTTGCCTCAGACTCCCAAGTAGCTGAGACTGTAGGTGCCCACTACAATGCCTGCCCAGCATTTTTTCTATTTTTAGTAGAGATGGGAGTCTAACTCTTGCTCAGGATGGTCTCAAATTCCTGAGCTCAAAAAATTCACCTGCTTCCAGAGTGCTAGGATTACAGGTATAAGCCACCTTGCCCGGACACTTTTTGATAGTTTGTGTGTGTGTTCTATTTAATGAGTCTTTTCCAGGGCTTTTCAGATGAGGGCTCAGGTGTCCATAGTTCCAGCAACTATGGACAGGAGGCTGAGGCACCATGGTTACACCTGTGAATCACTTGAGGCCAGGAGTTTGAGGCTGTAGTACACCATGGTTACACCTGTGAATAGCCCCTGAATTCCAGCCTGGGTAACTTAGGCCAATAAAACAAATAAACAAACAAAAAAGGTTTTTTTGCTTATGCCAATTAATGATTTTCTTTTAGAAGCTTTAACACAAAAGACAATGTCTAGATGGCTAATATATGAAAAATGCTCAGTATTATTATGTATTAGAGAAAAACAAATGAAAACTATTAGGTGGTATTTCTACTCCAGAATAGCTAAAAAAATAAATACAACAAAAACTTACAATATTAAGTGTTGGAGAGGCTGTGGGGCAACTGGAACTCTCATACTGGCTGGTGGATGGATAAACTGGTACAGTAATTAGTACAATCTACTGTACATATTAAAGTATCTACTAACGTTGAATAAAGCTGGCCCTATGATGTAGCAATTTCATAGATAAGATCACAGTGGTTCACGCCTATAATCCTAGCACTCTGGAAGGCCAAAGTGAGTGGATTCCTTGAGCTCAAGCGTTCAAGACCAGCCTGAGCAAGAGCGAGACCCTGTCTCTAAAAACTAGCCAGGCATTGTGGCGGGCGTTCTATAGTCCCAGCTACTTGGGAGTCTGAGGCAAGAAGACAGCTTGAGTCCAAGAGTTTGAGGTTGCTGTGAGCTATGGCACTATGGTGCTCTAACCAGGGCAATAGAAAAAAAAAAAAAAAAAGAAGAGAAAGAGGAAGAAGAAGGAGGAGGAGGACAAGGAGGAGAAGAAGAAGAAGAAAATAGCTTACTAAGTCATTGTGATGCTTACTGACCTGACTCATTCAGATACTATTTACAGGAATATCAGAATTTCTGTGACATGTCAGTGATTCAGGGGGTCTAGAATATTTAAATTTGATATAGTTCCAGAAAATACAAAGAGGAGAATTAGGGGATCTCTAAGATCTCTGCTGGTATTAAGATATAAAGACTTGTCTGCAATCATCTATATATTATTGATGATTAATGTACATATTAATAAAATAATTTTATTATAAAAGTAATGGGATATAAAAACCTGCAATCTGATCTAGGGGTCTAACTTGTCCTATAGAATTACAAAGTGTTCCCTGAAGAACTTGGCACCAAAACCAAGATGAGTTCAAGGTTGCCAGATAAAGTGGGACGGTGGAGACCCCCAGGCAAAGGATTAACACATCACCAGGACATGGAGCAGCATGTTGCTTTGGAAGAAAAAAAGTCCAATTCTGTGGACAAGAAAAAAGTGAGGTGAGATCTAGCAGCTATTAAATGTAAAAGGCCCTATTTGGGCAAGGTGAAACCACTGGGAGTTTTACTTAAATGCATTAATTATATTTATATTTTAAGAAAATCAGGTTGGAGTAGGAAAATTCTCTCCTTTTGGTAGGACTTGGGGATAAGAAGTAGAGCTGGAACTAGAACCCAGATTGCCAGAGATCTGGTCCCTCACTACCCTAGTTCTCTGTTCTTTCTCAGTCTCAAGCTAAAGCAAAAAAGGGAACTTGGTGTTGGAATTAAAGCTTATGAGCACAGCTACTTCCTCGCTTTCTTCACTGGCGCTTTGCTACGTGCTGGAAAGAACAGCAGTAGACACCTTCACAGAGGAGCCCATCCCATGGGGTTTACCCACCACCAGGACTTTTCAATCCTTTTCATTGATATTTATCTAGAAACACTTTTTTTTGGCAAGAGCAGAAACCTCACAAATCAAGGGTTTCCGTAAGACCCAGTTGGAATTCCTTGAAAGGGTAAATGTCACCTTGGACAGTAATAAAAATGAATCGGTCTGGGCGGTTTCCAGAACACAGCTCCAGTGAACTGAAAGCAGCGGTGTTTTCTAGGACTGAAAATGGTATTTAAGAGAGAGAGAGAGAGGAAAAAAAAATAGAAAAGCATAAAATAGTCCTAGAAATGTCGCTTGGTGACGTTATACACTTTGCTTCTTGCTGCTTCTTTAAACCCACTTACTCCTGAACCCATGTAAATCAGTCCTCTCTTCCTACTATGCTACTGAAACTACCCTGCCTGAGTCACCTATGACTATCTTTTGCAAACCTGGCAGCTTGTTTTTGGTGCCATTGAAAACCATTTGTTTGTCTTGGAAATGCTTCTGCTTTCCAGTTCACTAACCCTATGCCCTGAGTTCTGGAAACACCAATCAATGTTCATAACCTCCCCCCCCACCACAGTGATATTCATCCTTTCGCAGAATTCCAGGTGGGCCTAATGAGAACCCGTGATCTGAGGGTTTGCTGCCTGCATTTTTATTCTATTGACCCTCCTCTCCAATGAGGAGAAACTTTTGAAACTCTTTTCTCCATGGCTTTGGTGACAGTTTTCATTCTGGGTTCTCCTTTTCCCCCATCATTAACTGGCTTCTCTTGCTTTGCATCCTATTAAATGTTATTATTTCCCTTGGGTGCTGTCATTTTTTCCCTCCTCACTTGCTAAATAATATCCTTTATTTTTGTGCATCATTTACTGATAATTTTTAAATGTGTATTTCTAGTTCCTATATCTTCTAGTCACTATTTCTCAGGACCTGCTGTATCCATTTGAACTGGCTCAGCTGGGAAAATATGAGTTGGGGCTTCAGTATCAGTAATTTCTCTGGATGACCTAAAACCACAAGTCAAATACATTCAATAAATTAATTATACCCCGGTATCCTCTTCATCCCCAGTTCAACTGCTACTCCTCCACCAGTTCCTGTCTCACTGTCTCAGTTAATGGCATCCATGTCTGCCCAGATACCCATCCAGAAACCTGAGATTCGTCCTTGAACTTGTTCGACATGTCATTGAGTCCTGCTAACTTTACACCCATTTGTTTTGTTTTTCAGTCTAGGCTTTCTTCATGCCAGTGTGTCCCTCCATTTTCTACCTTTAAAGCACACAACTGGTTATCTCTTTCTCCCTTTTAAAATCTGTGAATTTGTGGCAAAGTCTAGGCCCTGCTTGTTTTCTGGAGTCTACTTCCACATGCTCCTTCTAACTGAACATGCCACACACATCCCATTTCTTTGCACCTGCCCTTGCTGTTTCCCTGTTCTACCAAGACTTTGCCTTCTCTCCCCAACTAACCAACTTTCCCCACTCTTTGAAGCCTCATAGGGCGAAGATCTCTTCTTCCTGTGACTTTTCCTGATGCTCTTCTTCAGCACCCCGGTAAAACACGTTATCTTCTTGGTCCCTCAGCACTTTTTACTTACCTCCATCATAGCCATTACTACATTGTTTTGTCCTTTTGTTTGTCCCTACCTCTCATAGGGACCCTACCTTCTTCATTACCACAATCCCAAAGTGCCTGGCATGTGGCCAGCACTCAGTAATGTATATATATTTTAATGCCTCCCCAACCTCTTCTTTCTGACCCCTTTCTAGCCAACTGATAAAGCTGTAAACAAAACCCAACTCATACTTTTCCCAGCTGAGCTAGTTCAAATGGACACAACAGGCCTTGAGAAATGATAATGAGAACGAAAGATCAAGGGCTGAGAGGACAAAGAGCAAACTGAGATTTTCAGTAGAGCTGACTGGCACTGCACCACTCCCAAGACCTTGATCAGAGAATAACAGTAATGCTTTATAACCCAACCCTGTCTGACACTTTCCCAAGTGTAGGCCTGCTGATGTCAACAACAGCATGGTGAAGGAGCCACACGTTATACGTATGTGCTGGTGAGTACGTTTTGGCGATAGAGAGGAAGTTATTATATGTATTTGGGAGATGAGAAGCAGGGCTGGAATGGAACTACAGATCCTCCAATGCAGGGCAGACCAGTCTTTTCTGTAAAGAGCTGGATAGTAAAGTATTTTAAGTTTTATAGGTCACACATCTCTGTTGTACCTGCTCGATTCTCGCTGGAGTGAAAAAGCAGTCATAGAAGATAGTAAATGAGTGAGTGAGTTCCAGAAAATCTTTTTTTTTTTTTTTTGAGATGGAGTCTCACTTCGTGTCCCTCAGTAGAGTGCCATGGCAGTCACAGCTTACAGCAACCTCAATCTCTTCGGTACAGCAACCTCAATCTCTTGGGTTTAAGCAATGGTTTTGTCTTAGTTTCCCAAGCAGCACAACGCCTGGTTATTTTTTAGAGACAGTGTCTCAATCTTGCTCAGGCTGGTCTCGAACTCATGAGCTCAGGCAATTTACCCACCTCAGCCTCCCAGGTGCTGGGATTACAGGTGTGAGCCCCCGTGCCTGGCCCCTACAAAATCTTTATTTATGGACACTGAAGTCTGAATTTCCTCTATTTTTCATGTGGCATGAAATAGTCCTTTTTGTTTTTTTTTCCTCGATGATTTAAAAGCGTAAAACCTACTCTTAGCACTTGGGCTAAGTGGGCATCAGGCAGAACTTGGCCTTCAGGTAGCACAGTTAGCACCCCTGCTCTGAGGAGCCGCTCTGGGGTGCAGTCCTGGGGAGGCTGCTGACCTGGTGACACAGTCACAGCAGCCTGTGCCCACTGAGCATTAACTATGCGCAGGGCTCCATCGTTCAGGGGGTACATAGGCTCTCACATTCATTTTGTACCACAACTATGTCTGTCCTACTTTGCAGGTGCTGGCACTGCTCCCCTGGCATGTAACTGTCAGAGCCAGGCTTTTGTGCCAGTGTCTGGTTCTGAAGAGCCTGCTCTTACGACTGTAGTGTGTGATGGGTGAAGATTTTCAAGAAATCAGATGTTTTTGATCAAAAAGAGGTCATTTTGAAAACCGAGGACAAGGAGGACTGAAGGACAGATACTGTCATAATTCAGCTATGTGCAATTCGGCTCATTATCCCCCAAGACTTAATCATAAGCTTGTCTGAACTTGTTACCTAGTTCTCTCTCCAGGAATGTGGAGAAATGCAGATAATCCTCTCATCCCTGAGAATGACTCTCCCCACACTGTCTCCTCACCCATCCTCCACACACACACACTTCTTAGTTTTTAGATGTGCATATTAGCACTGCCTTTGGCACTAGAATCTAAAGAACAGATGTCAACCTCTTGCTGCTTCCAGAGGGCCTGCCAGATGAATGCAAAGGTGAGAAATTCTCCCTGTGGGAATTACCCAAAACACTCTTGTGTCTGCCCTTTCTTCCCCACTGCTTTCTGTTCCTTCTCCTTGGACACCCACTCACTGAGGATGGCTCAAGGCTGAGACCACTGGGACAGAGTAAGAAGCGTGGGTGCCTCTCTGCAGCTCTGGGAGGGTGACTCTGCAGCTGCAGGCCCAGCTCAGACAGCTCAGGGGATGATGATGCAACTAGACCGGGATGGTGGTGAGAGTGGGAGGCTGGGTAAGAGAGATAAGAGAAACACAAAACGTAGTGAAAAAGATCTAGCAGCAAGTGGAGAGGTTGGAGCCAGAGGGTGTCCCTGAGCCAACTTCAACCTTGCCCCCACTCCTTGGTTTTCTCTGGGTCCTCCTCTTCCTGCCCTCAGGGGGTCCCTGAAATCTGCCAGCTCCTATATGGGGCATTTTCAGTTCTTTACTAAAAACCACTTCCTTGGTTCTTCTGGCCTGTTCTCCTCCTCTCTGGGGGCCCAGGGCTGGGCTGGGGCATGGGTGGGGTTAGGGCTTAGCTGTGGAGCCACTGGTAGCCTCAGGTCTATCCCTGCACTTGGTTCCTCTGGTTAGTGTGCCTGAGGCACCTCTCCCATGGGCTTTCAGCTCACCTTCTGCCCACAGATGAGGGTAATGGCCTTCTCTGGACACTGTGTGACACAGCAGAAGGGAAGACCCTTACCATACAGTAGAAGGATCTGAAAGCCTTTGGTACTCAGATCACACAACTTTCATCTGGGTTCTTTAAAGGTAACCTACATTTCAAAATCAAGTTTAAAAATTTCTTTCTTTCTTTCTTTCTTTCTTTCTTTCCTTCCTTCCTTCCTTCCTTCCTTCCTTCCTTCCTTCCTTCCTTCCTTCCTTCCTTCCTTCCTTCCTTCCTTCCTTCCTTCCTTCCTTCCTTCCTTCCTTCCTTCCTTCCTTCCTTCCTTCCTTCCTTCCTTCCTTCCTTCCTTCCTTCCTTCCTTCCTTCCTTCCTTCCTTCCTTCCTTCCTTCCTTCCTTCCTTCCTTCCTTCCTTCCTTCCTTCCTTCCTTCCTTCCTTCCTTCTTCATTTCAAAATCAAGTTTAAAAATTTCTTTCTTTTCTCTCTCTCTCTCTCACCCTGGTAGAGTACTGCAGAGGCAACATCCATAGCTCACAGCAACCTCAAACTCTTGGGCTCAAGAGCTTCTCCTGCCTCAGCCTCCCAGTCACTGGGATGACAGGCAACCACCACAATGCCTGGTAGTTTTTCTATTTTTAGTAGAGACAGGGTCTCACTCTTGCTCAGGTTGGTCTCTAACTCCTGAGCTCTGGCAATCTACCTGCCTCAGCCTCCCAGAGTGCTAGGATTACGAGCATGAGCCACCTTTCCCAGCCTTAAAAATTTATTTTTCCCATCCATCTTTACTAAAGCCACATTTGCTCACAGTGAAAAACTTGAATACCACAGAAACATCTAAGAAAAAAGAAAGCAAAGATCACCCACATTCTTCAACCTAGAGAAAACCTCACCTGGCATGATGGTACATTTCCTTCCACTCTTTGTTCACTGTTTTGATACAGAATTCCACCACTCAGGGATAGACGGGGAGCCCCCCGTTCTCCAGGCCCAGGTGAGCTCAGAGGTCAGACCCCATTTCCAGGCACAAGCAGACTGCCTTTTTGGGACACACCCTCTGGGCTCTGATAAGATGATGAACAAAGCAGTCTGTGATGGTTTTTTTGGGTGGTTCCACCTTGGGTAGGAGTACACACCCTAATCCTTTCTCAGGGACAAAGACTGTAAAGGACCTGATAACCTTGCCCTAGTGGAGGAGGAACTACATCCATTCATTTGTTAATATACTCACTAACTTTGAAGAGATGTTTTACTATCTACCAACTGATGACCACATGTAAAATCCTCTAGACTTAAGACCCCTAGATAAAAAAGCCCACGTGGAGACTTCAGAGAGAGTTCTTCAGTTCTTTCCCCCTTCCAGAAGCTCTGGTTCTCTTCTAACTTCTTTTTTTTTTTTTTGTAGAGACAGAGTCTCACTTTATGGCCCTCGGTAGAGTGCCGTGGCATCACACAGCTCACAGCAACCTCCAACTCCTGGGCTTAAGCGATTCTCTTGCCTCAGCCTCCCAAGTAGCTGGGACTACAGGCGCCCGCCACAACGCCCGGCTATTTTTTTGGTTGCAGTTTGGCCGGGGCCGGGTTTGAACCCACCACCCTCGGTATATGGGGCCGGCGCCCTACTCACTGAGCCACAGGCGCCGCCCCTAACTTCTAATAAAAATCCTATCTTACCACTGATCTGTGGTTCATGGGTTCATTCTTTGAATCCCCGAGACCAAGGACCTACTGAAATTCCGGTATCATATTTGGGGGCTCGTCCGGGATTGAAGCAATGGGACCAATTACCTCTATCCTGCTTTTCTCTATAGCCATAATAATGGAGACTAATTATTTTGATGCCCGTCGGCCGGTAAATGTGCATAGTGTGACTGTTGACCTCCAGGTCACAGGTGAAAGGCTGTTGAGGAATGAACTTTCTAATTCCCCTGGGCTCCAAAAGAAAGGAGTGGAAGGGAATGTTAGAAGGCTTGAGAGCCGAACAAATAGAAGTAACTGCCAGAGGTCCTGGGGCACCTAGCAATGGTTTCTACCCCACGGCAAGGGAGGGCCTTTGGAAAATCATGCTCTCCCAGCTCTAACTATCTTCTCTCCTCTTCCATGGCCCCAAACTTTTCCTATTTATCTCTATAGACCTCTTCTGCTTCCCTCTCTCATTGTAGTTTACATGCTTGGTTTGAACATTGGTAAAGGATTGCTTTATATACTAGTTAAGTTTGTACAGGCTCATTCTGGTATTTTTCAAATGTTGTAAGTGTGCTTCAGATGTTGTAAGTGTGTCATAAGGTCTTTACTTCCTTTCATTGCAGAATTAAATTCAATTGGCTCTCCGTATATTTGAGAAAAAAATTAATTATGTTAACAGTTAAAGGCCAAGAAGCTAGCTCCAAACAAAGAGCAAAATAACTCCTCTAGGGGCGGTGCCTGTGGCTCAAAGGGTAGGGCGCCAGCCCCATATGCCGGAGGTTGCGGGTTCAAACCCAGCCCTGGCCAAAAAATAAATAAATAAATAACTCCTCTATATGGCTTCTTTGTGTGACCAGGAGCCTATGAATGGAAGTCTGGGGGCAACTCCCAAAGGCAAGACTGGCCCTAAACCCTGGGCTACAGTCCAGTTTCTTGAAAATGAAGAAAGACAGGAAAAATGACCCCAACTATTTGATTTTTTCCAGGTCTATTGGCATAAATGGAAGAGTTCAAAGCCACTCTGGATTTCTCTAAGACTTTGCCTAGTTGTAACTGGTTATAATGCAAATTTTAAAGTGTTGCCTTTCCAAATTTTTGGGAAAGTAAGGGAGGTTGGAAAGCACAGCATTTAAGACCTGTTCGTGACTGGGAATTTAGAAGAAGCTTGTAGAAATAATGAAAGGTTAAATGTGCAAACACCACACAGCCATTTTCTCCAGGGCAGGGCTCATCCCCACTTGGCTTGATACTCTGAAGCAGGCACAGAAAGGGGCAGAACTTGCATCAGATGGGACCTGGCTCCCTGATACCTGATTTCTTGGGCTGTGCTGCCAGTAAGTAATAAGCACAGGAGAACCAGCGGGTACTAAGCGCTACACTGGTAAGAGTGGCTAATTCCAGACAAGTGCAGGGGCTGAGGAGCTCACTCTCCTCAGGTACTCTTCCCCAAGCATTGGAAGGATGCTTCCTTTTGTTTGGCTGGAAGGCTTCTTGGGTTGGTCAGAGGACGCTTTGACAACCCAGGAATACAGGGTGGGATTGATTAAGATGCTGGACATTTGTTCTTTCCCACAGATGAGTAATGTTCTCTCTCTGAGAACACCTGGGTAACAAGTTCTCTTGCCAAGAGAACTGTCATCAGGTGGGACCAGGCTCCCAGATCCCTGATATTTCGGCCTGTGCTGCCGGGACACTCCGCTAGGCTGTTTTCTGAAGCACTGGGACATGTTTGATCACCAGACACTGAAAAAAGAATACATGGTTTTCTTCTGCACCCAGGCCTGGCCTCAGTATCAACTCTCCACTGGTGAACAATGGCCCCAAGAGGGTACTTTAAATTATGATACCATTTTCCAGTTAGATACTTTTTGTAAACAAAAAGAAAAGTGGTTTGAAGTGCCATATGTGCAAGCTTTCTCTTGCCTCAGGGACAACCCCTAGCTGTTTAAGACTTGTCAGATAGATTCAGCTCTCCTGGCTGTCGTGACTTCCCCAAATGGTCAGGGGTTCCCAACAGACACTGTCACCACCTAGTTCAAACCCATCATCTACTTCTCCCACACCTTCCTCTGTGTGTTCTGAAAACCCCAGGAGGGAGGCTGTCCCAAGAGTTCTTTCTGGTCCTACTGGGCCCCAGCAGTCTCCACTAAGGGACACAAAGATCGATATGGTTGCCTTTCCCTGGTGAAAGGGAAGTGCGCAAGTATACACTCCATTTTCTCTGGCAGATTTGAAGCAAATTAAGGTTGATTTGGGAAAATTTGCTGATGACCCTGATAAGTACATAGATGTTCTCCAGGGGTTAGGACAAAGTTTTAACCTCTCCTGGAGACATGTAATGCTACTACTAGATCAAACTTTAACTTTTAATGAGAAAAATGAAGTCTTAGAGGAAGCTAGAAAGTGGGGTGATTTGTGGTTCATGTCCAATACTGATGGCAGTATGTCTCCTAAGGAAAGGGACAGATACCCTGCAGGAAGACAGGCAGTTCCTTTTGAGGATCCTGAATGGGACCCTGAGAAACAAGGTGACTGGTGGCGTAAACATTTTCTAACTTGTATCCTAGAAGGTTTGCGTTGATCTAAGAAAAAATCTATGAACCATTCTAAGTTGTCTACCCTTTACCAAGAACAAAATGAGAATCCCTCAGCTTTTCTTGAGCAGCTTAGGGAGGTGATGAGAAAACACACCCAGTTAACTCCTTAGAGGGCCAAATTATTTTAAAAGATAAATTTATCATTCAGACAGCCCCAGACATTCGAAGAAAACTCCAGAAATTGGCTCTAGGCCCATATCATAACCTGGAGAATCTTCTTAAAACAGCCACTGTGGTCTTTTATAATAGAGATCAGGAGGAAGAGAAGGAAAAAGAGAGAAGGGATAAAAAAAGAATGACAGTTCTAGTAATGGCATTGCAACAACAGGCACCATTCAGGGGCAGAGGGAAGCCAGAGGAGCTAAGAACAAGTACTTTCAATGTGGTCAGTGTGGCCACTTCAGGAAAGACTGCTTCCAGCAGAACCACTTGTTGGGCAAGCCACCAGGCCCCTGTCCAGAGTGTAAGGGTGAGCACTGGAGGGTAGCCTGTCCCCAGAGGTGAAGGCCTCCTGGGACAGTGATCCCATCAGTGACCAAACTGGAGTGAGGGTGCCCAGGGCAGATTCTTATGGCTCTAGCTTGTGTCACCAACCCTCAAGAACCCCGGGTTTGCCTCATAGTGGAGGGCCAGGAGACAGAATTTCTTCTGGACACTGGAGCTACCTTTTCTGTATTCCTCTCTAACCCTGGTCTTTTATCCCCCAAATCTGTAACTACACAGGGGGTATCTGGAAAGCCGGTTACCAAATTTTTCTCTCAGCCTTTAAGCTGCAATTGGGGTGACTGGCTATTCTTTCACACCTTCCTAATCATGCCTGTAAGTCCTGCTCCCCTTTTGGAAAGGGACATACTAACTAAAGCAGGAGCAACCATTTATATGAATATAAAACAGGAACCTATACTATGCCTTCCCTTATTAGAGACAGAAATTAACCCAGCAGTGTGGGCTACCGAGGGACAGGTGGGAAAAGCAAAAGGACCCCTCTGACTCTAACACCCCAGCTCACATGGACTGTGTTACCCCAGGGATTTAGGGACAGCCCTCACTTATTTGGAGAAGCCCTAGTCAAAGACTTGAGTCATTTTTCATACCCTACAATGACTCTTATTCAGTATGTAGATGACATTCTTTTGGGAGCGCCAGCTGCAGAGGACTGTCACAAAGCTACCCAAGCTCTATTACACTTTCTAGCTGATTGTGGGTACAAAGTTTCCAAGGCTAAAGTGCAATTATGTGTACCTGAAGTTCACTGTTCAGGTCTACAGTTATCACAGAGGAAGAGAGCCTTGGGCAAAGAAAGAATAAGACCAACATTGGTTCACCCTAAACTTCAAACTCTCAGCTTCAAGGCTTAGGAATTACAGGCTTTTATAGACTCTGAAAGCCACCATGGCTCAGTGAAGGTGAAGGCCAGAGCTCTCACCAGCTGAGGGGGGATTCTGAGGTCTCTCCAGTCCTTGGAGGGCACACCACCAGCCTGTCTTGCCCCTCGAGCATGAGCGCACGTGTTAGAAGTCGAACATAGCACGAGTCTGGGGCTCACATGACTCTTCCTCCTAATTCACCTTCCCTGACCCCAGCGTGGGAAGGTCCCTTTTCTATTATTTTGTTTTCTACAGCCGTTAAGTTATGGAAATAAATTCCTGGATACATCTTTCACAAGTAAAATCCTAGAACCCACCACCTTCTACAGAAGCAGATCATGAAGAGAATCAACTACAGTTCACCTACACTTGTGAGCCTAAAGAAGATTTAAAATTATTATTTAGAAGACAGCAAGGAAAGTGTTAATACAGTTTTGTCTCAGAATCAATCCTCTCCTCTCACTGTTCTAGCCTTGCCTTTTAATGTACTAATGAGATTTATGTCTTTCAGAGATAGTATCATCAAATCACAAACAGTGAAAAGGGTTCCATCCCAGACCTGACTATTGTGGACTCCTGGATCACTGCTCATCTGAAGAGATCTTAACTATCCCCTTCTGTTGATATAGGGTTCCCTCATTCCAGCCTGAACAGGGACCCCAGTTTTCTGGGCCTGAGCAATTTCATGAAAAGAATACATTAACATTTTACCCCAAGCTAGAAGAATCAACCTAAATTTCCATTTACTGTGAATCCTGGATCAACTTCCTCTGAGGAACCTCTGACTGCTTCCCCATATCACTGTCCATTTTCAGCAGGAAGCAGTTTGGAGCTCTCAGCGCCCCTTTTCCCTAACAGCAGTTAGACCTTCTATTTGGAGAGGGAAGATTGATACAGGATTCCACCACTCAGGGCTAGACAGGGAGCCCCCTATTTTCCAGGCCCAGGTAAGCTCAGAGGTCAGACCCCATTTCCAGGCACAAGCAAACTGCCTTTTCGGGACACACCTTCTGGGCTCTGATAAGATCATGAACAAAGCAGCCTGTGATGGTTTTTTGGGGTGGTTCCACCTTGGGTAGGAGTACACACCCTAATCCTTTCTTAGGGACAAAGACTGTAAAAGACCTGATAGCCTTGCCCTAATGGAGGAGGAACTACATTCATTCATTTGCTAATGTACTCACTAACTTTGAAGAGATGTTTTTCCATTTATCAACTGCTGACCACATGTAATCCTCTAGACCTAAGACCCCTAGATAAAGGAGCCTACATGGAGACTCTGGAGAGAGTTCTTCAGTTCCTTCCCCTTTCCAGAAGCTCTGGTACTTTTCTAACTTCTAATAAAAGTCCTATCTTACCACTGATCTGTGGTCTGTGGGTTCATTCTTCAAATCCCCAAGACCAAGGACCTACTGAAATTTCGGTATCAGTTTGTCTTTTTCTCTATCTCTGCCTATAGCACATAATACCCTCTGCTTCCCATCCCACATTGGGATTCTTTACGGAGAATTTCCCATTAAAAATTCTTCCAAATCAGTGATCAACATTTAATGAACTTGCCTTCTAAGATTATGACACTGTTCTAATCTAGAAAAATAGTATTGGATTAGTATCAACTGCATTAACATCCCACTCCCATATCTTCCCCAGCTACCCCCCACATATGCTTTTGTCTGAAAGTTTATCAGGAAGGCAGGTAGATTAAATACTCCTCACCGAGAGGGACTGACTCCTCAGATAAAATTCGTGGGCATGTGCGGGGCAGGAGGCTGGGGATAGGAAGTGAACACTGAGGACTGTTATAGCTTTTCATTCTCTGCCTCTTTTGAAGCCCCCACTCCTGGATAGAGAATTTCTTCTGGGACTGAATGTGAACCAGTTACCTGATAGGTGGGACCAGAGCTCAGAACTATGTGAGTGTACATTTTGACGCTCAAGAAAACAAAATGATTCAGCATGAGCTTTGCAAAAAGTAAAACTGGATTGGACAGGGAGTTTTATCTTGTTTTCCCAGAGGGTCTACATTATTTTCCCACATCATTGTTGATATTCTTGTTCCCTAGGTTGCCCTTAATTTGGCACATATTCCTCCAGAAAAGAACATATCCTTTTCTACAGAGATGGTTGCCAGCATGGCGCAAAGGCCATCAGCACAGTCTCCAGAGGCAGAGCTCTTGGTAGTATTTTGGGTTCTTTAGGGCTAGCATAGGGTGGGAGAATGGGTGCAGGTGGGGAGGACAGCCAGCAGCAGCTGGGAACCCACCTCAAAGAAATCTGACACAAGCAGCAAAGGAGAGTTCCCAAGGAATGGCCCCAAGAGCCAGGTTCCTCAGCTTTGGGACGTAGTGTCTGGATGACACAGGGACCGAGACCACTGGGAGAAGGAAGGAAGTGACAGAAATAATGATAGTAAAGAGGAAGAAATAGGAGCAGGGCGGGATTACCTGGGAGGCAGATTGTCATTCTGGGGAGTCCAGAAAGCAAGGGAACCATCAGTTTTTAAAATGGTATCTAATATTCAATACTGCACAGTCAGCCTCCGTGGATTTCCTGGGAGGGGTAGAGCTAAGGCAGAGAAGGGAAAGGTAATCCCTTCCCTTCAGTAATGAGGGCCTGGGCAGGTCCTGACTGGGCAGGAAGGAGAGGGAAAGGAGGACAAAGACAAAGAGAAAGAAAGATGATTAAAGAAAGAGAAAGAAAGGCCAGTTTGGTGGCCTTTTACAAACAGGCACGAAGTATCTTCTGTGTCTTAGTTCTGTGCTAGGCACTGGGAATAAAAACTCTCAAGCCATAGGGTGCCACAGAAAGCTTGTTGCCTGATCCTCTGCCCACAAAGACTTTATGATTTGGATAAGCAGATGATCATAGGCTAGGGTCACGTGGAGACTGAGGCTGTGTACAGATTTCTGGTGGTGGCATTGGGGTGTCCCCTAGCTCTATCTCTTACGGCTACCTGCACTTCAGGAGGAAGGACAGGCTCCACTTTTAGACGTAATTTGTACTAGAATCTTGGGGAGGGGCAATGGCTCTATAAGGCAAATCAAACATATACCCTTTCTCTTCATTTAAATAGGATCTGACACGTTCATCTCTTCATTCATTCATTTTTTAAACCTCTAAGTTACATTTATTCTTAAAGGAATAATTAAAAAGGATACACCTGGCTACTGTCTTCCTTAGCAATTTAAAAAACAGGGAAACTAGCTGGGTGGGGTGGTTCACACCTGTAATCCTAGCACTCTGTGAGGCTCAGATGGGAGTATTGCCTGAGCTGAGGAGTTTGAGACCAGCCTGAGTGAGAGTGAGACCCTATCTCTACTAAAAACAGAAAAATTTGCCAAGCATTGTGGTGGGTGCCTGTAATCCTAGCTACTCAGGAAGCTGAGGCAGGAGGACTGCTTGAACCTAAGAAGTTGAGGTTGTGAGCTAGGCTGATGCCATGGCACTCAGGCCTGGGCAGCAGAGTGAGACTCTGTCTTAAAAAAACAGACAAAACAAAAAACAATAAAATAAAAACAAAACTCTGGGAAACTTATAACTTCTCCCTGAGACATTAATTATCTTGGAACCAAGTTTGACCATAAGGGAGGTAGAATCTTTTTTTTTGTTTTTTTTGGAGACAGAGTCTCACTATGTTGCCCTCGGTAGACTGCTGCGGTGTCACAGTTCACAGCAACTTCAAACTCTAGGGCTAAAATGATCCTCTTGCCTCAGTGCAGCCTCACAAGTAGCTGGTACTACAGGTGCCCGCCACAATGCCCGGCTATTTTTTGTTGTTGTCATTGTTGTTTAGCAGGCCTGGGCTGGGTTTGAACCTGCCAGCCCCAGTGTATGTGGCTGGTGCCCTTTCCACTGAGCTATGGGTGCCAAGCCATTAGAATCATTCTTGAATCACTTAAAACTGGAGACTACATGGACTCAAAGTGAAACCCCTGGGTTCAGCCCTGAGGACAGACATGGGAAATTTTGGAGTTTCCTTTTCTTGACTTAGGTTGTCATCCAATGGCTTGTTAGCTGAGCAGGATCACTGCAGGGGTGTGAAGTGACTGAATCAATGCTGCACACTAGCAGCCAGCAGTCACCTTTCAGAGACTCTTGAGAGATCCTGCTGCCACCCAGCCAAAGGTGAAAGGGTGGGTTCCCTGCCCTCCAGTTGCTTATAGCCTGGAGAGGAGGCTGAGCCACAAACAACTGTGGGATTTCAAGCAGAATAAAGTGAGTTCTAAATTGTGGAAGAGGCAGTGGGGCAATGGGGACTCAGAATTGAGCACAGTTAATTTCATTAACAGAAAAGCTCACAGAGGGAGTATTTCTTTCAGCTGAGCCTTTAAGGATAAGATTGTGCAGGTAGAAGAAAATGGAAGGAAGTTTTCCAGGCCAAAGGAATTACAAGGGAATGGAACAGTGGGTTTGGGGAAAAGTGCCACTTTTGGAAGTGGCTTGCAGGGAGGGAGAGGGCATGGAGGGATGAAGTGAAAGTCATGGAAAGGGCATCTGAGAAGCCCACGGGAACAAAGTCAGCAACCCGCCACAGACAGGCAGTTAGGTGGGAGACAGTGTATGAAGCACAGAGACCTGGTATTCTGAGTCAGGCACACCACAGTTTGCCTTTCAACTGTCTTTTTTTTTAGACAGAGTCTCACTATGTCACCCTTGGTGGAGTGCTGTGGTGTCACAGCTCACAGCAACCTCAAATTCCAGGGCTTAAGCAATTCTCTTGCCTCAGCCTCCCAAGTAGCTGGGACTACAGGCACCTGCCACAATGCCTAGGTATTTTTGTTTTTGTTGTTGTCATTGTTGTTTAGCAGGCCTGGTGCATGTGGCCAAGCTATAGGTGCTGAGCCACCACCTATATTTTTAATTTTTTTTTTCTTTTTTGAGACAGAGTCTCAAGTTGCCACCCTGTGTAGAGTGATCTGTCATTATAGCTTACAGCAGCCTCAAACTCTTGGGCTCAAGCAATCCTCCTGCCTCAGTTTTTCTATTTTTTTTTTTTTTTTTGCAGTTTTTGGCCAGGGCTGGGTTTGAACCCACCACCTCTGGCATATGGAGCCCGTGCTCTACTCCTTTGAGCCACAGATGCCACCCTATTTTTGAGACAGTCTCAAGCTGTCACCCTGGGTAGAGTGTTGTGACATTATAGCTCATAGCAACCTCCAACTTGGGCTCAAGCACTCCTCTTGCCTCAGTTTTTCTATTTTTAGTAGAGATGGGGTCTTGCTTTTGCTCAGGTTGGTCTTGAACTCGTGAGCTCAAGCAATCCACCAACCTCAGCCTCCCAGAGTGCTAGGATTATAGGCGTGAGCCATCACACCTGGACTGTTTTTCTATTTTTAGTAGAGATGGGGTCTTGCTTTTGCTCAGGCTGGTCTCAAACTTGTGAGCTCACGCAATTCACCTGCCTCAGCCTCCCAGACTACTAGGATTTTTTTTTTTTTTTTGAGACAGTCTCGTTTTGTTGCCCTTGGTAGAGTGCTATGGCTTCATAGCTCACAGCAACCTCAAACTGTTGGGTTCAAATGATCCTCTTGCTTTAGCCTCCCAAGTAGCTGGGACTATAGGCGCCTGCCACAGTGCCTTGCTATTTTTAGAGACAAGGTCTCACTCTGGCTCAGGCTGGTCTTGAACCTGTGAATTCAGGCAAACCACCCACCTCAGCCTCCTACAGTGGTAGGATTACAGGCAAGAGCCACCACACCTGGCCCCCCACCTGCATTTTTAAAATGCCTCTTATTCTTTAGTATTTATATATCATGTCACTCTATTTTCTCTGCTGGATACATGTGTCAATACTCTGCCCTAAGCAAGACTGAAAATTCCACAGGACAGTTCACATAAAGGTCTCCTAAGCTGACATGACTTAATGTGGTAGCAGATCTTAGAAGCTGGGCAGTAAGGAAGGCTTGGGGATTCCGTGGAGAAGGTGGGCACATATTGTTCTGACAATTGGTAGCAGTTCTGGGACCACTGCAGCCTCCACACTTGAAGCCTTGCTAATGTTGATTTTAATACTCTTGGAGTTGCCTTGATGGTTTGAACAATATCTCTATAGACTTTTTTTGATGTTATCTCCCATCCCCTAATACAGAATGCTCAAATGTAAGTAGAAAAGACACTTTGCTGAAGGATCTTAAGTCTTCCAGATTCCTTTGGAGTCTGCCTAATGAATCTCCTTGACTTTTCTAAAACAAACCAACTAAAGTCTTATCAGTTAACAAGAGAACTGCTGAGTGCTCATAACCCCTAGCCCCTAGAGACCCCTGCCTTTTGGTAGCACCAGCTGTTCTTTGTCAGCTCATTCCCAAGGAGGAAATCAACCTGAAACCTTGAGAATCGAGGGCCAAGGGCAGAAAGCACAGCTAATGTGGCCTGCCTGCGTGTTTGCTTTGGTTTAAAGAATTACTGCGGCCGGTATGTCAACCTTTTGCTTTGCAGGGTGCTCTACTTTCCCAGTAAGTAGATGTTTTAAAGTAGCACTTTCTCCATGTACCTGGTCAAACAAATCTTTAAAATATACCCGACTCCCTTTTCTGTGGACTGGCTAGGGTGGCAGTGTGACACCTGCGTCATTGGTCTCAGTCACATGCCAGGGAAATGGTCACTCATGAGTATCTGCTTTCTTTTTCCATCTAGGGCCACATTTGTTTAGCCCACCACCTCTGGAAGCCATAGACTTTGGTGGCCCCAACCACCACCAAGTGGTAGACTACTCACACGAGCGTCTGCAGCCCCAGACCCTGCTAGAGATTCTCCCAGGGGGGTGTGGGCACTATAGGGCTTACCAGCCTGGAGTAGTTTACTTTGATTACAGCTGCCTTTTAACTTGGCTTTCCATGAAACAAAGCAGCTGAGGGGTGGGGTAGGGGAATATGGAGACTGGAAGGGGGCCATTCATAGGGGGTCCTCCAAGAAACAAGGTCAGAATCTTACCTTCCTGACCGGGGCCTGCTCTTGCTACTGGGTGTGTGTGGCTAGCTGGTTGACTGCGCCCTCACAGACTGACCCCCTAGTCAGTCTAGCCCTCAAGGCCTTTCAGATGCTGCCCATCCTCAGCCTATTTTCTCTCCCCTATCCATGTATTTTCCATTTGAGTTAAGACCAGTTTTTAACAGACACCCCCCCCAAGTCACGCATTTATGCACCTGTGCCAATTTTCTCTGCTGGCCTTTGTTCATGTTGTTCTTTTTCTCTTGATAAGTCCTTCCCTTTCCCCTATATCTGTTCAAATCCCTTCCATGCTTCAAGGTCCAATGTAAACTTACACTGTTCACAAGGCCTCCCCATAATGTTCGTAACTAGTTGGCCCTGGCTTGACATGGGTCAGTTTGGGCTCCCTGAAAGTCTGTGCACTCCAGGAGGCAGAGACTGTGCTGGATCCTTTTCAGGATTGCCACATCCCCTAAAACAGCTCTCATTTCCCGTATCAGTTATCTTCCCTCTGTCATTCATTTCTTTTCTTTTTAAACTCCACCCCCCCAACCCCATGGTTATTGGGAATTATGGCATGGACTTCTGGAATGCCCATAGTTACTTGCACAAAATTGGTGATCACTACATGTTTGTTAAATAGTCGATTCCTCTATAGCTTCTATTAAAGAAAGAAAAATAATAACTAAAATGATAAAGGGCTGAGTATGATCCATGAGCCTTATTTTGGATCTTTGCAAATGAGCATGTCTAAACACATAATGGCCTTTGCATGAAATTCTTTCATTTAATTGTCTACCAAGGGAGTCTGACACTAGTCTCTTTAATGTTCAATTATAACAATTCAAATTAGTAATCATTAAATGAGCATCCTCACTGTGTTGGTTCCTGATAATGGGATCTGAGGCCTGGCTCCTGGAGAAGAGATTGGAAAATGCTTCATTAGTCACCAGTCACTTATTTCCTACTCAGCCCTGGTGGGGAGTAACCATGGTAGTCATGAGCACCAGTCACGGGCTTCTTAGGGCAAGGAAAACACAGGGAAGGAGATCAGAGGGATCAGAAGCTGGAATGGACTTCAGCTTCCAAGAGCACAAATTGATTGATTCTCAAAGTATGTACCATGGCCTGAAATGACTCAAATGACTGATTATGCAAGTGACCTAGTGGTCAGCAGAACCAGAAGGGACCTCTGAGGGAGAGGAGCCAACCAAACCTTCAACAGTCATGGCACTAAGTCAGAAAAAGTACCTGAGAAGAGCTAAATTTATCCATGTTGCCCATGGTGCTTCAGGTCATGAACTTCAGGGGAAAAACGGTAAATGAAGAACCACTTATATGCCAGGGAAAGAGACCAGAAAAGACAGGACCTATGACTAGTGATTTGCAAAGCAAAAGAGGGCACTCTCACCAGTACTGACCAGTAAAAGCTGCCTACCATATCGCTGTGTGTGTGTGTGTGTGTGTGTGGTAGGGGAGGTGTCTTTAAATTGAGGACTTTTAGGCCCACTGGGGACTTAGAGATGACAGAGAAATCGGAAACTATGTCAAGCTTTCACTGCCTCTGATGATTTCTAGAAATGTAATGTTTTCTCAGAGAACTAGGTAAAGAGTTGAGAGTTACAAAAGCACGCCGGCTTATACCCAATGGCTGCAGCATGCAATACCCAGTGTGCAATGGCTGGGAGGCATAGTGGTAGAATCCCACCTACTGTTGGGTCTCAGAGAAAATGCTGAGATCATTGTCAATCTGGACAATGTGTCTACTTTGCAGAGAGTTGGAGGAAGCAATGATGAAGTGTGATCTTGCCCATTTAAGTGAGCTCTCAAAACTAAGGTGGCAGGAAGAAGTAGGAGGTGAGGGGACACTTGATATGTAGCTATTGGTACCTTTTTGTAAATACTACATTATTCAATCCTTTGAGGTAAGTATCAGCTCCTATTTATAGATGATGAAACTGAAACTCATGGAGTTTGCCTAACAAGGTCACACTGACGGTAAATGATTAAAGTCAGGGTTTAAATTTAGGCTGCCTTGCTCCAAAGCTTGGGCTTTTTCTACTCTACTGCTGTGGTTCTCAGCTCTCTCTACTCCCCTCAGGTATAAAATCCCAGCCAGAGAACCTCCATGGAGAGCCTAATGTCATCAGGATATGGAGGATGAGATCAGGAGTTCCTTGGTCATAGAACCTTCTGGTTCTTGGACTAATCAAAAGCTAACCATCAACCAATACCCTCTCTGGACCAACTCACCACTTTCCTACTTGGAATTTCTTCCAAAATGACATTTCTTTGAAAAATACACTTGATGAGGTGAAAGGTGTCCATCATTGCCTTTCCTTTTTGTTTTGACATATGATAACCTTTCTGGTTATGCCCTACTCTTTTTGGCCTTTGGCCTCAGTGCTGTGAAAGTAGATATTTGCTCAACCTTTGTAGCACATGGCTTTGAGCAGGACAGGTTCTGATCTGGACTAGGTCCACTTAGCAGAGGGGTGGGTGACCTTCTACTGACCCTTTCAGGAAACACTTGTCCTCCCCAGATTCCCTGGGTGCTCATTGCTAGTAGTAACAGTGCAAGGAAGGGGGCAGAGTGGCTAGAATAGGACCTTACTTTTCCACAGAAAATCCAGAAACAGTTACACTAACTTCTCCAGGACTAACCTTAAATGCCCTCGCTCACTCTCACATCCTCCCACATCCTTCCTTTCATCAAGTATTAGATAGATATAATAGAACCTCTGTAAGTTGACCACCCAGTTCAGTTCTGTAATGAACTGGCCACCATAGGCAGGTGATCAACATAAGGAACTAGGCCTACTGAACTGATAACATACATGTGGTGCATGTCTGGTCAATAAAAATTAGGTCAACTTAAGAAGATGATCACTGTAGGGAGGTGGTCAACCAAGGAGGTTCTACTGTACTTGTAACACATATCCAGTACTTGAGGGGAAAACAAGCATTGAGATACTCATGCCTCAGTTCAAGATATATAAGACAGTTATTCAGAGACAGGAGTCATTTCCAGGAGTTCCTGTATCTTCTTTACTCTTCTTGTTCCTTAGGATCTGGGCATCTTCTCTTCTCAGTGGACACTTTCTCCCTGGTAATCTCATCCTTCATGATGGCAGCTATCATCCCCTCTAAGTTGATGACTCTCAGATGTCTCTTCTTAGACCCCATCACTCACCTTTCCACCAGGC